>NW_008238838.1:6209798-6230170 GCF_000691975.1 Corvus brachyrhynchos
ACACGAGCGCTTGGTCACAGTCTGCGGGTAATTAAAACGTGTACCATTAACAACAGCAACTGAAACTTTAATTACTCAGCCTGCGCCTGGGTTTCCCCCTCCCCAAATTGCCCAACTCAGGGAAAGAAGCAGGAGTAGGGAAGGAGGCTGAGGGCGAAACCTGATTACGTTTATTAAGCCAATACAAAAACTCAGTGCTGTAAATAGTAATTAAATTAATTATAAAAGCAATTTGCTTCTGAAAATAGGATTTGACAGCTCAGGGGCTGCTGCATGGATCCAGCAGGCTGGGGTGAAGTGGGCAGGATGCAGCCCCGCCCTGCCCCCTCCACGGTGCCCGGGTCTTTGCCCCGGGGTGTTTGCTGCTCTTGTCACACCTGGCAGGATGGATTTGGGGACAGACACAGAGCTCTCTCCTGCCTTTCCCATCCTGGCTTTCCCCTCAGAGGCAGGTGAGCTCTTCTTGCTCTGGAATGCTGGGAATTTTTGGTGAGATATGTGGAGGAAAGAGAGGGAAAAGCCAGAGAAGCTGCAAGAGGGATATCTCTACTCTCTTATCACATCCCACTGGATGCCTGCACTCTGTAACCTGCCTGGTGCCAGTCAGGGGATGGTTTGTGACTTTGTTGAAAGTGAAAAATCATCTGCTGAAAAATGAGAAAAGTGCTGGCTTAGAAGTGACACGTTTTTGGCCCAAGCTGCTGGGTCTGGAAAGCTGCTCAGAGGAAGCAGATTGCTTTCAGCCAGAACGGGTTTGATTGAAAACCTTGTTTTCTGTGGGAGGGAAAAAGTTTTGACAAAACGTTTTTATAGTAACCTGGGCCCTGTCTCGCTGCCGGCTCTGGAAGTCGCTTTCTCCTCTCATCCGAGTGCTTCCCCTCAGCAGCCCTTGTGCTGAGGATTTCATTTGGAGGATGCTTTTGCAGCCAGGCAGAGGGTGAGGATGGGGCAGCACCTCTGGGGTGCTGGAGCATGAGGGAGAAGCTGCCCCAGTCTGGTTTCCCCTCTCATTGCAGAGGGTCTGCGATCCATATCCGCGGTGGAGTTCCCAAATTGCCTCTGGCTGCAGTGCAGAGCAATGGGCTCTGTGTTTTCACAGCCTGCTGGGCTGTATTTTGACATTTTGCCTCCTTTAGGAAGGGTGGAGATGGCTTCTGCCATGCAAAATGGGTCAGAACCTCAGCAAAAGGTTTTCCAAGTGCCCTGGATTGGGAAGTGGGAAGCACTGTGCTCTCCTCTCTCCCATCCTGCTCCTTCCTCCAAAGGCCTGCTGGCATCCAACCACTTTTAACCACCGGGTTCAAGTAGCAAATTATAAGTTAAATTATAAGTAATGCCCAGCTCTCGCCGGGCTCTGTCTGTTCCGCCAGTGCAGGAGCTGCTCCCCCAGCCCGGCTCTGCATCCAGGCCAGTGCAGTCATTATGTCTGCAGGGGGCCGGGCTGCAGCCCTCGGCCTGAAAAATGCATGAGCATGCTCCTTCCCTGGGAGCGGGGCAGCTCAGCCTTCAGCATCCCCCTCAGCATCCTCATGGCCCAGGAACAGGGCAGCTCAGCCTCCAGCATCCCCCTCAGCATCCTCATGGCCCAGGAGCAGGGCAGCTCAGCCTTCAGCATCCCCCTCCGCATCCTCATGGCCCAGGAGCAGGGCAGCTCAGCCTTCAGCATCCCCCTCAGCATCCTCCATGGCCTGGGAGCAGCAGTGGAGCTGTGCTCTGCCTGCACAGGAGAGCAAACCCTCCCACTGTTGCTCTTGCTGCAGCTGGCACCGGTTCCTCACTGCAGTTTCCAGAAAAATCCTATTACCCCAAGAAGCCCTGGCACTGCCAGGGGTGTCCAGCCAGCCCTGAGTGCCACCTTGCCCTGCGTGGCAGGGCAGAGGGATGCTGCTGTGCCCAGGGTGTGATGCCGCTGTGGCATTGCCGTGCAGCCGATGGGAGGCAGCAGGGAGGGGACCCCAAACCTCAGCGGCTGTTATGGGGGTCTCCAGTGCTTGACCACGATGGGCATCAAGCAGGAGGGCCCCTCCCTCTTGGGCTGGCTGGGGACGGGGCAGCTGGGAATGCCAGTCAAGCTGTACCGATGGGAAGAGCTCTGGGCACACCACAGAGAGGATTTCTGAACCCAGCAGGAGCCTCCCGGGCAGGTCTCAGGGAAGGTGAGTGAGTTCTGGAGTGCTGTTCCCAAAGTTCAGCAGAGGAAAGTGCTGGCTAAGCTGCTCCTCTGGCTCACCCCGCGCTTTCCCCGCTGGGTTTCTGTGCAGGTGTAATGGATGGAGAAGAGTGGGATTGAAGGTCTTGGGGGCAGAGAAGACAGCGCGTGAGCCATCAGTCAGGTGCAAAAGCAAAGTAGTAACATTTCAGGGCAGTAATTTTTAATAATTTATGAGTTTCACTTGGTTCCCAGAGTGTTATTACCTCACTTAACATCATTTACAAATTACACATGATCCCATCAATTGTAGTAAAGTGAGGAAGTGTCTGGGAGACGCTCAAAAATCAAACGCTATAGAGCAAATGAGAATTTATGAACCCGAACGGGCTGCAGTGATGGCAGGGGGGGCCAAAGCGCCCGGGTGTCACCCGCCCCGGAGCTGCTGCTCGGTCCCCACACTCGTGTGCCCCTGGGATGAAGTGCGGGTGAGAGAAGGGACGAGGGCTGAGCTGCGGGACCTGTCCATACTCGTGTTGTGTCCCTTCCCTGCAAGGACGGAAGGCAGGACGAAAGCCCTCGTCCCGCTCTCCTCCTCCTCGTTAGCGCTGCATCCCAGGCGAGCTTGGGAAAGCGCGGCTTCCTTTGTGTCGCCGGTGGCACAGAAACCTTCTCCATGGCAACACAGCCAGCGGCGGGCAGGACGTGGCCCGCTGGGATGCCCTGCCAGAGGGGGACTGGGCACCCGACGGGCAGCACCAGCAGCGAGGGCTTCAGGGGGCTCCAGCCGAGCCTCTCGGCATCTGGAGGAAGGGAAGGGACGCCCGGCTGCAGCAGCCCATGGCAAGAGCAGCTCGCCGTGTCCCCCGTGGGATGCTGAGCGGGGCTGGGCGCCTTGGTGTGATCTAAATCAAGGGCTGGGAGAAGCATCCATGGTCTGCGTGGCACGGGCAGGGCTCCCTGCATGGGGAGCTGCAGTCCCAAAATTGCCAGGGATATTAGTGGGCTCCAGGAACTGCCTCATCTACAGACAGATTGTTTTTAAGTGAAAAGAGAGTAGCAGCTGCTTAAATGCATTGACTTGTTGAAAACCACACAGATTTGGATACCGATGGCACCGAGTGCTATCGCTGAGGTGTCTCGGCCCATCTGCGTAAAGTAACTATTGATTTTGGTTGATATGCATCGATTCCAAGAAAACTGCCCTGCTTTGAAAATGAACTTCCAGTAGTTTCAAGGGAAGAGGCAGCGAGCGGCGCCTCTCTCGCAGGGCTCCCTCGTTTCGTTAAAGGTGGCTCCTGCATCTGAAAAACAGAAGCGAAGGCAAACAAATAGCTCGGAGGGAATTAAAACGCATCGATCCCCGGGGCAGGGGATAATGGCCTCCGCTAAAAGCTTTTGGAGACGTTAATACATCGCCTTGAATAAAGATCTGCCTCCTCCCGCTCCGCCCGCGCCGTCGCTGGGGCGGGAGGTGCGGAGCTCACGCCTGTCCTGGTGCGTTCCCCGTGGTCTGCGGGAGGCCGGGCTGGCCCTCGCTGGCCCTCGCTGGCCCTCGTGTCCCTCGCTGTCCCTCTGTCCGTCCACCAGCGGTATCTCCTCCTCGCAGGCATTTTAATTGGCAGGGAAGGGCAGTGCCTGGGCAGCGGGTCCTGGGCAGCCTGACCTGGCAGTGCTGCACCGTCCAGACCAACAGGCAGAGAGTCCATCTGGGAGAGCCAGTCCGAGTGCCTCCAGCAAGTCCTCTCTGTTAATTAAAGGTATTAATTGGCATGCAGCCTGTTCATTTAAAGAGGCAGTGGCCTCTGCGGTGCCTGGCAGCAATTAGAGCTGCCCAGAGATCCAGGTACACGTGTGGAGAGCAGAGCCCAAGGAATGCCCGTGGGGCTGGATCTGTCCCTGCTGTCCCCCACCTCCTCCCGGCCCGTCTGTGCACCCAGTGAACACCCAGCGTGTGCTGTGAGTGACCTGGTGCAAGCAGGAGAGTTTGAATGTCAGGAAACACATTTTTGGTGAAAGATGTGTTTCCTTCCTTTCACTGATTCATTTGGACTGTAAGCCACGGGAGGGATGTCTTTGCTGCTGTATTTCATGGTCATTCCTGAGCAGCCTGGACACTGTTCCTGCATCCCAGGAAGGGGATGGGATGCAGCATTGGCACTGGCATCATGCCCTGAGCAGGCAGCCGGTGGGTGACAGCTCCAAGGGTTCAGACGCTCCACCCAGACTGTGTTAAAGTCCTTGCACTTCCATTTCTGAGCGTAGTCTGGGAGCGACACGAAAATTAGATCTAATAATGAATGATTACAACTTCCAAGGTAAGTCTAGTTGGTTGACTAATCAATTTGGTTAAGTGAAAATCCATAGCAAATGAGGCAGCCGCAGTACAACATTTCTCCATCCCATTTAAATTAAAACACCAGCCATAACAATTTCACAATTACTCTGGGAGGATGCACCAGGGACTTGCCCCTTGAGAAGGGAAATGTCAAGGACTGCAGGAGAGGCCCCAGGAGTGGGCAGGAGCACGGAGCAGCCTCTGGCATAGCTGGCTGCCCATCAGCTGCCCACGGCTCCCAGGGTGAGCCCAGCCCAGGAGCTGGAGAGGGGAACCTGCTCCTTCAGATCCAGTTGTAATTTCTCTGTTCTGCTGTGGCAGGAACATGAGGGACGGGAACATTAAATCTCCTGGAAAGTCGCCGCCGCAGCAGCCTTTAGTGGCCTGAATTATTTATGTGTGTACAGTTGTGCTATGAGCCAAACTGTGCCCAAAAAAAATACTGACAGTCACTGGGGTCTGCATTGGGCACGGGGGCTCCAAGGAACGGGGGTCTCCTCCACAGCAGTTGGTGGTGAGGTGGGGGCCTGGAGGGGGGTACCAGCACTTCCTACTCCTGTTTTTGGCTGTCCCTTCATCTGTGCCAGGGATAATGAACGGTCCATGCCCTGGTTGGCTGCCAGGAGTGCCCGGCGGCGACGTGGCACAGTCACCTCGCTTCCCCAGGGGCTGGGGCCAAACTTTGTAGGACTGTGCTGATAAATAATGGAGCAGCTTCTTCTCCCCACGGCTCTGGAAATGCTCCTGCCTGGCGCGGGAGAAGCCTTTGCATGGGTTTGGATATAAAAGGGTCAGGCGCCAGTGAGTGGGAGCCAAGAGACATTTATTTCATGCTGGAATGCAGAGGTCCCTGCGTGGGCACTGGCTGAGGAGCAACACAGATTTCAGAGCGGTGTCTCCTGATTCACCTTTCCCATCCTGGGGAATGGGGGGTTCGTGCCTGAACACACACAAAATGGTCGCTGCCATTGCTGAAGGAATTGTAGCGTTTCCCCTTGGAAAGCTACAGGGAAAAGAGATGATCAGATGTGGCTCATGTAACAGATGGATTTATGGATTATTTGGAGCCTCTTGAACTAATTTTGCAAATGCTCTATGTCTGCAGGCTCTTAATAGCTGCATTCCTGGCTAAATGGATAAAGAATTTGTCCTTCGGGGACTGCAGGCCTTGGGGAATAACTTATGCAAATTCTCCGGGCTGAATGCAGATGGTGATGAGTTCCCTCTCAGGACTCTGCAGACCTGCTTGGTGCAGCCCAAAGCCCAAGGAGGACAAACTTTGCAGCCAGCTTGGTCCTGGGTGATGCACCAGGGATGTGGGAGATGCCATGGGGATGGGACCACTGCTGCCCTGGGATGAGGGATACTTGTTCAGACCACATCCCTGCAGAGGGACCTGTGGTGGGACCGAAGGATGGAGCTCCTGTGGGCTCGTTTCAGTGCCAGGGCTGGTGTCCCAGGGCTGCCCGTGCCACGTCCATCCTCCAGCCGAGCATCCCGCCTGCTCCCGGGCTCAAGATGTCCTTTGAATGTTAAGGCTGTGGGTTTATTACCACTTTAGCTCTACCTAAGAGGGAGAGCGCAGGCAGAGCTGCAGCCCAGCTGGAGAGCAGGAGCCGAGGTGTTGGAAGATGCATTCCTAATGCAAGGTGGAGGGGAGAGAAATTATTAAACTCTCAGATAGCAACAGAGCTTCCTTTGTGAGAGCTGGAGGTGGGAAATTATGCTGAAGCAATGCATTGCAAATCACTCTCTGAAAGGCAGAGAAGGGCCTTTTATCCTGTGGCCCTGAAGTTTTCCTGGTATCTTTGTATGCAGAGGCATTCCTTCAGGGGAGAAAGAGAAGCCGGCAATTTTGTGCCTGATTGGCAGGCTGTCCAGCGCTGGAAAGATATTTGTTTTTTCAGAGAAGGGCTCACAGGCTGAAATCTCTCTCTTGCATTTTCCATTACAGAGGAAAATGAAACTTGGAAGACATCCTCAATGAGCGCTGCTTGGCCTCAGAGTAATAGTGGTGCTCCAGCAACTTGAGAGGAGGGATGCTCGTGCCGGTGAGCCAGAGGTGGGGATGCACATCCCTGTGCCAGGCTCGGTGGCACCTGGGGTGCAGCTGGGGCAGCACAAGGGGCTGCTCAGCCCCCAGTCCCCTCCACAGGCACTGGGCATTGTCTGGGCAGAGCCCACCAGCCCTGGCTGCCCCGTGCCCCCCTCACCAGGCTCCTCCATCCATGGCAGAGAGGAGGAACATCTGCTACCACAAACGCCTCCCGAAGTTCTCCGTGACTCGCGCTCGGCATCTGCGCTGAACGAGCTTCGCTTGGCTTGCAGAGTGGATCATTCTGGAGTGGGTTCAAGAGGCGCTTCGGAATCAGGAGCAGCAGGGAAGAGCCTCCAAATCTCACTTTCTTTCCTCACTTCAAGAAAGACATTGAAGTGCTGGAGTGGGTCCAGAGAGGGACAATGAAGCTGAGGAAGGGTCTAAAGAGTCAGTGCTGTAAGGAGCAGCTGAGGGGGCTCAGCCTGGAGAAAAGGAGCTCAGAGGGGACCTTGTGGCTCTGCACAAGTCCCTGACAGGAGGGGGAAGCCGGGGGGGTCGGGCTCTGCTCCCAGGGAACAGGGACAGGAGGAGAGGGAACGGCCTCACACTGTGCCAGGGGAGGCTCAGGGTGGACAGCAGCAGGAATTTCCCCATGGAAAGGGTGCTCAGGCCTTGGGAGGGGCTGCTCAGGGCGGTGTCCAAAGAAGGACTGGACGTTGCACTCAGTGCTCTAGTCTGGGTGACAAGGTGGGGATCAGTCACAGGTTGGACTCAATGAACTTGGAGGTCTTTTCTAACCTCAGTGATCCTGTGATTCTCTAATCCTCAATAAGGCATTGAGCCAGAACTTCTGCCGGGCTTCTCCTCAGCTCATGCAGAGAGTAACCAGGGATGGGATTCCATAATAACAAACACCTTTGCAGCACCTCATTAAATCACGGCGTTTCTGAAGCACAGCGGGACACTTGTGTGAATAAATAGCGCAATCTCCCTGGCTGAAGTATTTTCACATCTGAGTTACTTCCTCTGCATATGATCAGCTCCTTCCTCGGGTTTGTTCGCTCCCCTGGCTCTGCCATGAATGATTTTCACTGATGAGCACAATTAACAAATGAGAGACAAAGTTGAAAAAAACACGTCAGCCCCCCCAGCCTGCCTTTAATGTTTTAAAGTTTAACAAATCACCCAGGAAAATGGAGCGAGGAGCGATTGCTGCGGCTGATCACGGCACAGCTTCTGCCTCCTTCTTGCTGCTTGTCTTTGTAGGTGACAAAATGACAAAAAAAGAGAGAGAAAAGAGGGTGGCCAAAAAAACCCAGTGGAAAGACATAGAGGGCGTTTATGGGACCAGTGTGTTTGTGGGCAGCAGGGGATGAGCAGGGCTGCGAGATGAGGGCTGTGGACTGGATTTAAAAGTGAAGTTAATTTACTTTCGTACAGGTTGCAGCCTGACGTCCGTGGGAGTTCTTTCTACAAACAGAGGCGTCCCCCAGTCTTAACCTTGGGAGTGTGAGCCGGGCTCTGTGCATGCCCAGCGGGTGAAGGGGATGGAGCTGGGCTGGAGAATGCAGTCCCCTGAGAGATCCCAGAGCATGGATCCCAGGGGGGTCCTGCGTAGGGTTCCAGGGGTCCCAGTGTAGGGTTCTGGGGGTTTCCCAGAGTGGGATCCTGGGGGACTCCCTGGGTGCCTCTTCCCAACCTCTCCAGCTCCCCAGCACCGGCCCAGGGACCCCGTCACACCCCAGCGCTCCCCAGCCTCCCCCACTCCACACCACCTTCCACAGGAAGTGTTTTGCAGCACGGTCTAATTACAGGGTGAATAACGGGTCCTCCCTCGCAGTTAATGTGTTAGGGAGCTTTATTACCAACAGGAGAGAGATGACACAGAAGGATATTACACACGGTGTTGCTGGTAATTATTTTTATGGCTTCGTGTGAGGTTTATAGTGGTGGCTGGGCGCGTTTGGAGGTGCCGCCACCTCCTGTTTTGGGGTAATTAATGTTTCCCGTGCCCTGTGGGAGGCTGGGCCGGGATGTGCCAGGGTCAGGGGTTGTGGTGGGCGCTGGGCTGGTGCCAGGAAAAAGCTCTCGGAGGTCTGGTGCTGCCAGTCTGCTGCCTGCACTGCTCTGCCTGCACCGCTCCGCCTGCACCCTCATCCCTCAGTGCCATCACCTCAGACCTGTTCCTTTCCCCTCTTGTCGTCCAAACTCTCCCTTGGCAAAGCCAAGCGCTTGTCTTGGCAAAGAACTCATTGCTCCAAAGAAAATGAAGGGATATAAACATCTTGAAAGGTGATGAATTCTCGTAGCCTTTCTCTAGTGAATTTTGCTTCTGTAAATCTCTCCCTCTCTTTGCGCCTGCTAATTGGTCTTAGCATTAATTAATCTGATTTCATTATATTCTCTTTAATTTGTCAAGATATCATTTCTTTCTTGGGCAAAGAAACGCTTTAGAGGGTTGTCACAATTGGAATAATTCCCCCCCCCCCCCTAAAATTACCAGAGAAGTCATTATCAATTAAGCTAATTTGCATAGACATTAGAGTAATCATTTTAGCTTAGCCAAATTTGTGAAAATTTACATAGTAAATTGACCTTCCACACTTTCACTTAAACGTATAAAGTGCAAGAGGGACTCGCACAGGCCTCGATAGTGAAGTGGGGTTTATTTTGCAGGGCTCTCATGCTCAGAGAGGCCTAATCAGACCAAGTAAGTTTTTATTTCAGCCATAATTGCAAAACAAATAGGTCCTTCTGCAGTTTCTTCCCTTTCCCTTTGCTGAGGGGATGCTGCCCGATGTTACCAGAGGGGCCTGCTCTGCTGTCCACTCCTGGGGACCCTGCTTGTGTGTCCGATGGATCCTCGTTAGGCGGCGGGAGTGGGGGCACAGCGAGGAGGAGCAGCACGAGGGAGCTGGGACCCCCCAGGCCAAGCAGGGCCAGGCAGGGCCTGGGACCTCCAAGCACAAATGGTTGAGTTCCCATCCCTGCTTTGCCCATGAGGTGCAAGGCAGCGGAAAAATCCTCCTCTCGGCCTTCTAATCGAGCAGCCCTCTTCCCCCACCACCACACACTTTGGCCTTGAGTGGTTTTAACGGCAGCCTTCATGGTTTGATGGAGGATTTTACACTAATGCAAGGCATTACCTAGTTAATTTGGCCAGAATAGAGTGTAATTTTGCACGGTCAAAGTCATTGCTGCTTGAGCTGAAACTTCCATTACGGCGCCCTGCCCACTCTGCAGGGCCGGGGGTGCTTTATGACGAGAGTGGTGCTTTATTAACGAGTGTCCTCGCCAGCCCACCGAGGGGACGGGTCCTCGAGTGCCCCGGGGAGGAGCAGGGCACAGGAGCTGAGGCAGTGATGGGTGCTGCCGGCTGGGTGTCCCACGTCCCGGGGCCCGGCAGTGATGGGTGCTGCTGGCTGCGTGTCCCATGTCCCGGGGCACGGCACTGATGGGGGCTGCTGGCTGCACGTCCCATGTCCCAGGGCAGGGCAGTGATGGGGGCTGCTGGCTGCACGTCCCATGTCCCAGGGCAGGGCAGTGATGGGGGCTGCTGGCTGCACGTCCCATGTCCCAGGGCAGGGCAGTGATGGGGGCTGCTGGCTGCA
Organism: Corvus brachyrhynchos; assembly: GCF_000691975.1. NCBI lineage: Eukaryota > Metazoa > Chordata > Aves > Passeriformes > Corvidae > Corvus > Corvus brachyrhynchos. The sequence continues at coordinate 6,219,935 of NW_008238838.1, forward strand.
CGTCCCATGTCCCAGGGCAGGGCAGTGATGGGGGCTGCTGGCTGCACGTCCCATGTCCCAGGGCAGGGCAGTGATGGGGGCTGCTGGCTGCACGTCCCATGTCCCAGGGCAGGGCAGTGATGGGGGCTGCTGGCTGCACGTCCCATGTCCCAGGGCAGGGCAGTGATGGGGGCTGCTGGCTGCACGTCCCATGTCCCAGGGCAGGGCAGTGATGGGGGCTGCTGGCTGCACGTCCCATGTCCCAGGGCAGGGCAGTGATGGGGGCTGCTGGCTGCACGTCCCATGTCCCAGGGCAGGGCAGTGATGGGGGCTGCTGGCTGCACGTCCCATGTCCCAGGGCAGGGCAGTGATGGGGGCTGCTGGCTGCACGTCCCATGTCCCAGGGCAGGGCAGTGATGGGGGCTGCTGGCTGCACGTCCCATGTCCCAGGGCAGGGCAGTGATGGGGGCTGCTGGCTGCACGTCCCATGTCCCAGGGCAGGGCAGTGATGGGGGCTGCTGGCTGCACGTCCCATGTCCCAGGGCAGGGCAGTGATGGGGGCTGCTGGCTGCACGTCCCATGTCCCAGGGCAGGGCAGTGATGGGGGCTGCTGGCTGCACGTCCCATGTCCCAGGGCAGGGCAGTGATGGGGGCTGCTGGCTGCACGTCCCACGTCCCGGGGCAGGGCCATGGCCATGCCATGCTCATGGGATCGCTCCCGCCCGGGGTCCCGCTAGGATGCCAAGTGCTGAAAAAATAGAGGACACAGAAGCTGGCTCCTCTGCTGCTGAGTAACCAACGCTGCTCTGGGCTGGCTGGGGCTGGCCGGGGCTCGGGAGGGCTGTGCCTCAGGAGGGGGTCAGCTCCCAGGGGCTTGCAGGAGCAGACGCTGGTCCTCCCACCAGGCTGATGAGATAAATTCCTTTAGTGTGTCTTCTCTTTGGGTTTGCAAATCTCCCGAATTCCCTCCTGCCATCCTGCTGCTGAACAAGGCAAGCTACAAAATTGTTCAGCCTTGTTCAAACCACTGGAACTCCCGAGCTGGGCTGACTGGCAGAACTCTGCCCAGCTGCTCTCAAAGCCCGGCTCATTTCCCCACTGCCCGGAGTGATCCTTTCCCCATGACATTCCTGGAACAGGAAAGGGGGATAATAACACTTTGGACTTGCTACAAAGGCGCTGGGGAAGGCTCTGCCATGGCGGCGAGCAGCTGGTGAGGATAATCCATTTTCCAAGCGCGTTCACATATCACAAGATACATAATTAGGCGTTGTGTCAAGGGGGAAGCAAAGAAGAGCATTGCACCTGTTTGTAACATCCTGGCGAGTGCAATCCTGCCCAGAACTCCTTTTCCAGCATTAAGGTACTCCTTAGGCCACACTGCTGTGCTTTCCCAGTGATGCCTGTGAGACATTAATTTTGACTCAGTATTTGTGATTCCATTTGCTATATAACAAAGCCCAGGGAAGGATCTGGCTGATCCTGGGCGGCTTTTTAACCACCAGATCACTTCAGATCACGATCCCTTTTCCTTCTCCAATTTCCAGCATCTCACTTCAATGTTCTTCTCTGCCTGACTGAAGCACTGCCAAGGCGTGCGTGCCTGCTCAGCCCCGCAGGGCTCAGCAGTGTTCATGTTGCTGGAAAATCTGCCCTATCCTTGCCCGAGGTTGGAATGAGAGTGGGAGGGCTGGAGGCACGAGCAGGGCGAGCTGGATTCCCTGCTCGTGTCCCTGGCACGGGCCAAATATCCCCCTCACCAGAGCGCACAGGGAAGCAGCCGCCACCTCTGGTGTCCCCAAAAAAAGCGCGGGAGAGGCTGAGGAACTGGCTCCAGCCCCAGGCAGCCGCCTTGGCGTCGGAGGTGGTTGAGGAGCTGCGTGCCTTGCACAAACCCGGGAGGTTCCTTGGTAAAAAACCACATCCCCTAGTGCATAAAACTAAATAAATAAACACTGGCCAGGGCTGAAATCAGCCCAGCTCTCGCCCGTGTCCATTGTGATGCTTTTGTTTGAGGTGAGGGATGTTCCACAGAGGCTGGGGGCAAGCAGCTGCCTGTGACTGCGCGAGGGAAGGGCAGGCACGCGAGAAAACACCTATTTCTGCTTGGAAAAGTCTGGCCACAGTCTGTGATTAGACTTTAAGACACATCTATCACCAAACCAAGCCTGTTCGACACTTCCAAATGAGGTCTGGCAGTCCCCGCCCCGTGGGGGTCACACCTTGCTGGGAGGAATCGATTTGTGGGTGGGAAGGCAGCGGTACCCAAATCTCTTTGTGGAGGTGATGGAGGGCTGGGTTTGGGCTGGGTGTGAGGGCAGTGGTCACTCAGGCAGGGGGACAGAGCATTCTCAGCCCCTCTAGCAGCACAGCCAGGCCCCATACACCTCTGGACCTGCCTAATTACAGCGAGGGAGAGGCGAAGGCTCTGGCGAGGTGTCTGTCGAACTGTCAGGAGGGATGAGCTCACCCTGAGTCAGAGGCAGAGACGTGGAAACTCCGCAGGAGAAAGGGAATAGCCTTGATCAGAAGGGCAGGAGCTTCATATGTTCCCTGAGAGGACTCGGTTTCCCCCGAGGCTATGCAGAGCCTGGGAGGCAGCAGGGTGCTCATCAGCCTGCTGTGCCTCCGGGCACTGTCGGTCACGCTGGCACTGGCACCACCAGGCCCTGAGCCTTTTCCTCCCCAGCATCTTCCTCAGGCCAACCCTGGCTTTGCCCACCCCTCCCTGTGGCATGTGAGGGATGAAAGGTGTTCACCAGCTGGGCCCAGCCTTGCCCTGCTGCTCTTTGCTTCTTCGTCATTTAATTATCGATAATAATTACAGGATGATTATTTTTGGCAGCAACACAAGTCCCTCACCAATGCAAAGGGTGGGATTTTTTCCATCTGGAAGAATGCAGGAACCATCCACCCACCTGTGTAGTATTTCTTGTGCCTGGTTAAAGATCATTAGAGCCTTTGTTAGCAGAGCTGACTGACAAGGGGAGCAGATTAATATTAGAACACGCTGTCAAAAGTGGTGAAAAAGCTGGATTGATTTTGTAGGGAGTTTAGTCAGAGCTGTGTGTAGAGCCCTTGGGTGGTTGCACTGCACTGAGCAATCTCCTGTATTAGCAAGTCCCTCTGGGAACAGGCAGCTTTGCTGTTTATTGCAGATACACCACTGGCTCCCCCTCCCTCAGAACCCAGCACCTGAAATCTCAGACACAGGGCTGAGTACCCGCAGCTGTTGGGGTGTCTGGTGCCCGCAGTGCCCTGCCGTGTGCTCGTCAGGCCTAATTGCACTCAATTACTGTGACTGTGGGTCGGCAGAAGGGCAGTGCAGACAGGCAGGTCCATGCCAAGAAGCCAAAGCCAAGGAAGGGCAGGGCCCTTGCCTCACAAGTCCCCTTCCTCCTGGCCACTGCCCCAGTGCAGAGCTCAGCCTGCTCTGGCAAAGGCTGGGACCCTCCTTAATCCGGATCATTTGCATCCTTCCTCTTCCACTGTCCCTTGCTTCACTTCTCTGCACAACAGAAATTCCTGCCCTCGACCCCCATCCCCTGCTTCCACTAATGCTCTTTACTTTCAAATGCTAATAATCCGCAGCACTAAAAGGCTCAGAAGTGGTTCTAGATTGTTTGATCCTTGCCCTGTGATCTACTTTCATCTTCCAGCTTTCAAACGTTACTTTGGGTTTACTTTGCCCCATTAATGCTCTCTGTATACACAGGCAGGCAAAAAACACAGGCTTTAGCTGGGTTTTGGCAGCAAATCCACCCAAACTCTAATGGAGATGTGCAAAGTTAAACTTCGGGACATTTCCTTTTCCTGGCAGTTCTTCACCCTCTGTGGCAAACACAGGCGGGCTTTTAATCTCCTCATGCATTGATGCTTCCAGAGGTGCTGCCTGGCCACCCAGGAGCAGGGGACGTGGTCTGACCCTCTGGGGACCTGTGCCAGCCCCCTCTGCCTCCCCTCAGCTGCAGGGCCCAAACTGCAGCAACTGTTTAATATTTAAACCCAAGGAGTTTAATATTTAAACCCAAGCAGCCCAGGCAAAGCTGCTTTTCTTCTTTTTATTTATTCTTTTAATTAAATGCCAATTAGAAAGGAAGAGAGAGAGGAAAAAAAGGCATTAAACACTTAAATACACACTACACCCAGGTTGCTCAAAGTTGCTATGAGCTAATTAGCTACTTAAGTGATCATTTAAAATTCCATATCAAACAATTCATAATCTGCTCCAAAAACCTGGAGCTAGCAAGGAAAATCATAGAATCACAGAATCACATGATGGTTTGGGTTGGGAGAGACCTCAAAGATCATCTCATTCCAGCCCCCTGCTGTGGGCAGGGGCACCTTCCACTAGACCAGGTTGCTCCAAGCCCTGTCCAGGTGGCTTCTGCCAACCCTGGCTCCCTTCAGAGCCCAGCAAACAGCGGCACCAGCTCGGACACTGCAGCCCTTGTGGACCAAAGAGCCAGGAAGCCCAAGTGTCCCCATTTGCAGATGAGCCGTGCTGGTTTTCAGCTCTGTCAGCTCCACCAGAGGATGGCTGCTGGATTTCCTGCACGCCTTCCTTGCTGCTGCTGCTGGGGAAGCTGCTCTGGCAAGGGCTGCCAGCCCCTCACCTCGGCAGAGCTGGGATGAGGAGGGTCAGAGCTGAAGCTGCTGAAGCTCAGCCGGGGTCATGCCCCTTGTAGAGCAGAGCCGGGTTTTGCCCTCAGTTAATAAATGTGGTGAGGTGCTTTTTGAAAGTCAGGTTGCCCTCACCCGCCTGCGGGAGGGAGACTGGGCAGAGCACGGGGTGCCAGGGCTGGCAGCCCCTCACCTCGGCAGAGCTGGGATGAGGAGGGTCAGAGCTGAAGCTGCTGAAGCTCAGCCGGGGTCATGCCCCTTGTAGAGCAGAGCCGGGTTTTGCCCTCAGTTAATAAATGTGGTGAGGTGCTTTTTGAAAGTCAGGTTGCCCTCACCCGCCTGCGGGAGGGAGACTGGGCAGAGCACGGGGTGCCAGGAGCTGGGATGGAGCAGGGGGCACCGGGAGCGGGGGCAGAGCACGGGGCACTGGAGCCAGCGCAGCGTGGGGAGCTATTTATTAGTATTTGCATGTGCACTAATAAGAAAACATCGTTCCAGGCTTCAGCCCTCATTTGCCTGCCAGCAAACAGCAAAGCAGCTCGATGGAGGGGGACTGGGCAGAGCACGGGGTGCCAGGAGCTGGGATGGAGCAGGGGGCACCGGGAGCGGGGGCAGAGCACGGGGCACTGGAGCCAGCGCAGCGTGGGGAGCTATTTATTAGTATTTGCATGTGCACTAATAAGAAAACATCGTTCCAGGCTTCAGCCCTCATTTGCCTGCCAGCAAACAGCAAAGCAGCTCGAGCGGGAGTAGCGGAGGGGGAGCGTGTTGTAAATGCGCCGGGGAGATTTCAAAGGCACTTTAAAGCGGGAATGTGGTCTGGGGAAGAGGCTGTTTTCAATGCAGATTTGTTTTTGTTTGAATTAGTTGATGCTTATTTTAAGCTCCTGTGGCACACTGTCATCTCTGGATTGCTTGTTTTCCTGTGCCAAAGTCAACCTTAATTTCTCCCCTCCTTTCAAGAGGGAGCTGTGATTTTCCCTCTGCTGCACTGAGCATCAGATGGGCAGGACAGAGCCGGGCTCTCTAAGCGATGCTGACAGGATTACCTACTGATTGCCGGAGTAAAACCCTGCATTCCAACTACGGCTGGGGCAGATGGCGCAGGAAAGCACTGGAAACTCGTCTCTAATTCCTAGTGAAGGACAAACCTCGCAGGGACCGGAGATTCGTTGTGGATAAGCTGGAAAACTTCTGCTGCTTTTCTAAAGCTCATCTGGCAATCCTGTACATCCGCAGCTGGGCAGCACTTCCCGGGGTTGGAAAGCCCTCGCATTTGTTCCCGGCCCCGTGTGGCTCAGGGGGCAACTGAGGGGGGGCCTCCGGCATGGTTTTCTTTAGGAAAAAGGGAACGTTTGGCTCGGTTTTGCAGGAAAGGGAACAGCCAGTGCCGGCACAGCCTGGGCTGGGATCCGAGGATGTGCCGCTGACAGGAAGATGAGGATGGTGAGAGTTTTCTGGTCTGAGAGCATCCTCTGCCACTCTGGCAGCCATGGCATGGCCAGGGCAGGGCGTGCTGTGCCAAACCCACTGCCCCCCGAGGTCTGTCCTGGGTGCAGGGGACACCTGCAGAGGTGTCACCCCCGGGATCGCTGTGGCCACACACCAGCGAGGGGTTCGCCCTGGGGACAGAGCAAAGGCAGTGTCCCTCCCTGAAGGTCAGTGGTGGTGGTGGCACTGCCTTCACCCAGACCCCAGAACCCAGTTCAAAGGATCAAATGCTGACTAATTAGCTAATTAGTTTCTTATTAGCAGCTAATGGCCAGAAACTTCACGGGCATCTGTTGCCCTGACGGGCAGGCTGGGCGGGTGCTGAGGGGGCTGGATGTGAAGGAGGGCGCAGAGGACGGCGCTCCCAGGACCCCCCTCCCACTGCCCAGTTTGTGACATCTCCGTGTACGTGGTTTTGTCCTTGGCACCACTTCCTTTGAAGATGGTCACCTCATAAATTATTAAAGGCAAGAAGTAAAGCTCTTGACCTTTCCTCGAGCTTGTCCCAAGGCGCTCTCCTCCTGCGCCATCCCTGAGCCCGCTGTGTCTCCCAGCTCAGCCGTTCCAGGACCGGGAGCTGTGGCTAACCCTCCTTTGCGCTTTAACAGGATTTTTGCAGCCTACACAGCGGAGGCCAGGGCTGCTCCTCACCTGCTGCTGTAATCTGTGCTGCTAAGCCTCCAGCTCTGTGCAGAAAGCTTAACTTTGCTTTGCTTATTTGCCTTCTCTCTTCCCCTGCATCCCACAGCCATATTTCAGGGAGAAAAAGCTAATCTGCTTCCCCTTCGGCTCCAGAAAAAGGCATTCTGAAGGAGATACAAATTGCTGATGGATTGCTGTCTCTGAGCCTCAGCTGGGACAGGGCCACTTCAGGAGTCCCCAGCAAAGGGGAGAAGGTCACTTGCACAAGATGCCAAGGCCTCACACGCTGGGTTTCAGCCTCTCCAGGCGCTGCCGTGGATTAAACAGAAAATAACTGGAGAGTGGGACGTGGCTCATGCAGTGACGCTGTTGGGGGGGTCCTGCCCAGGGCTGGGGTGGCTCCTGAACTCCTGAACCTCCACCCCACACCTGCAGCAAACAGACTCCTGAGCGTCCATGGAAGGGCATGGCCATGGCTGAGTGTCCCAGGCGCAGGCTGGAGGCTCTGCAGGGCTCCATCGGCTCCTGACTCGGGAGATAAATGTCCAACTCCAGCTGGAGGAATGCTCTGGTGAAACTGCAAAAGTAGAGCTGTTGGCTTTGGAGCTCCCTGCAAACGCTTCCTCACGGAACCCAAAATGACCGAGATTAGATGGAATTAATATGTGCGTTTTTCTATAAAGATTTCCAGCACAAGCATTTCATAAAAATGCAAATCTCAGCTGAGATTTATAATTAGGAGGGATATGTGCGGAGCTAACAAATGATCAGCACAGCCCAGCTCTCCATGGATAATTGCTCGGGGCTGGCGCGGGGTCCCACAGCAGCCTCGGAGCCTCGCGGGGAGCGCGGGTTCTCCCGGGAAAGCAGCCAGAGCTCTGCAGGAAAGAGGGATGTGCAGGGATGTAGCAAAGTGTCCGGAGCATCCTCTGCCACTTCCCTTGGAGGAGAAGGAGGAGGGAGGATGGAGTCTCACAGGCCACTTGTCCTCAGCAGAACAGTGATCCCAGTGCCTCCATGCACTGCTCCTTCTCAGAGCTGTGGATGTTTCCATGGATGTGGGAACAGGACCCCGCTGTGCTGGGAGCTACAGTCTGGAGTGAGAAGCAGAGAGCTGTGGCAGTCCAAGATGTGGCAGTCCTGTTCCCTCTGGAACAATCCCTTTGGAAGAGATGAGCTGGCACACGTTGATGTTCACAACATTTCACAGTTCCTGGAGGATCCCTAAATCCCAGACCCTGGATGCCGAGCCAAAGCTTTGCCAGAGAAATTGTTGCCATTGCTCCAAGTTTTGGGGAGGAAGTGAGGTGGGAAGGGGCAGGAAGCTGTTGCAGGAGGGCTGCTCTCCCCCAGGCAGTGCTCCACACCACACTGCAAGGCTTCATTTCCCTTCCCTCTCTGCCTTTCCTTCCGGAGGCCAGGAGGAGACCCTGGTGGAATATTAACTCCACGGTCACCAAGAGATTATTTATTACAATCATTGCTCTCGGGTCCTTTGACTCGTCTCTGTTAATTAGACTGCACGGTGTAATAAAGGTGATGGAAAGCGGAGGGAGCTGGAGCTGCTCAGGGAGGACACAGAAGCCTCCACATCCAACCTTGGCACTGGGCAGGAGGGCAGAGGGACCCTCTGGGCTGAACTGCTCATCCTGGATCCTGGAGCCAAACCCTCTGCCCCATGTCCTGCCATCCGGGCATCCCAGGGCACAGCCAGGGCTTGGCTCCTGCAGGGGTGAAGGATGCTGAGCACATCCCGGGGATGGGTGCAAGCTGGGCCTGAGGCAGAGCCGTCCTGCCCCTGCCCTGCACAAATATCAGTAAAGAGCTTGTTTAAATGGCGCTTGGATCCCCTGCCCCGGGGACTCCTGCTGCAGCAGGGTGTGAATAGAGCGGCTGAGAGCCGAGAGCGGCTCTGCTCCAACAGTTACTGAAAATTTAAACCCACAAATGGAACAGATTCTCTTTGGTGATGATGCAATCCGTGTCCCATGTCACCCAAGACCTGTCGCTCCATGCAGGGGTTCCTTGGACACTGATGTCAGCTGAAATGTTGCTGTTCACTGCAGCTCTCCCTTCCAGCCAGCTCCAATGGATTCTTTGGGTCCCCAGCTGGGTGCTGAGCAAGGCACCCTCTGCTCCCTGGCATTTTTCCAACATGTGGGAGAGGTGAGAGATGAGTCTTAAAAACAGGAAAAAATTCAGCATTGTTAACCCTCCCTCTGGGCAGCCAGACCAGATTCTGAACCCACTTGGGCCAGGAGGAATTCTCTACTGACAAAAAAAACCTAGAGAACCCAAGGGATCCATTAAATAAATGGGCTGATGGAATGTGTCTTTCCCCCTCCAAAGCTCCCAGGTTTGCTGCAAAAAGCCAAATACCACCAAACACTTTCTTAACCTCCATCACTCCCAGCTGCCCATGGACAATGTTTTTGGGTTATCAGGGTCATCTTTGGCAAAAACATGTCAGTCCTTTGTTCTGTCCCTGCTGTTCTAATGAGTACTTGGGGCTATTTACAGAAACATGACAGTTTCTAGACCTGAACCTGTGCTGTGAGGTCGCTGTGCAGCATAATTTCAGCAGCTCCTCATCCTCCTCTCCCTCCTCCTGCAGTCCCCAGCTTGGTGACACTCACCAGCATGGCCAGAGGTGGCTGCGCTCATTCCAGCAGTAAAGGCAGGGTGGGAGCATCACTCCAGCTCCCTGGCTCCTTCCCAGGGCAGTGAGCTGGCTGGGAGTTTGGGAAAAGAGATTAAAAAGGATTTGGGTCTCGGTCCATGTCTCTGATGCAGGGCAGGGCAAAAGGGAGAGAGGCAGAAAGAACACCAGAGAAGAGCTATTTTATTTCAGTGCAAAAGTATCCACTTTAAATACCCTTTTTATTACATTATCTGCATAGTAATACTAATAATAGATCTTGTTGGCAGTCCTAATGAGGCTGGAGAATATAAAGTTTCCAATAAAGTTAATTGTTGCCTTTAATACTCTCATACATTTATACGTGGTAAATCTTTAAAGAAAAAGCACTCGTTTCTTTTCCATTAAGCACTCAGGAGTGGCCCAGCCTCTGAGGGGCCGAGAGCTCATGTGCTGCTGGGTCAGGGACTGCCAAAACAGTGGAGTTATCACCAAGTAAAGCTCTGTCCAGGAGTGAAGTGGGAGTAGGCAGGAGCAGAGGGGATTTTCCTTCCCTGAGGCTGACTCCTGTCTGGGATCTCCGCTGAGGAGAGTTTGTTTGCCCTGTGAGAGTCTCCAGGGACTAACACAAGCAGCTAATCCTTTCACTGAAAGCTCTCTGTAAGGCATTAGCTTAGAAAAACAACCACCAACCACGCTAAAAAACTAAACAGGACCTTTCCAGCGGGAAAATAAACATTAGGAATTGACCTGCAAAGGAGCATTTCCTGGATGCTGGGAATGCCCCCGAGCGCTCCAGCTGCTGGGGCTGGGGCTCGGAGGGGCTGAGCCCCACTGCTCCCGGCTCCCCCCGGCCCCGACGC
>NW_008238838.1:6230582-6234994 GCF_000691975.1 Corvus brachyrhynchos
GCTGCCGGGGGGTTCCCGGGCGCGCCCTTCCCGCAGGATTCCGCGGGGGAATTCGTGGGGGAAGCTGCCATCGGCTGCGCTGGCGCTCCTAACAGGTGGTTGGATAATTAAGTGTGCTTTATGCACTGTTTTGCTCAGTGTAATTGCAGACTCCGTATAAATAATTCACATGGAATTATTATACTGAGGACATCGCCCGCCTCCTCGTAATTTGCTTAACTGGAATGGGCTCTTTCATCACCCGCGGTGATTTGCTCCAGGACCGTGCAGTCACCGTCCCTCACAGGCTGACTTCGGGGGAGAGTGCTGTAAATTTGATTAAGGGGTGCAAATTGATTGTCCACTCTGCACTGGGAGGGTGGGAGGCTGCTGGATGGGGGCAGTCAGCAGAAAGGGGCATTGCTAATAATAATAAATTAATTAAACACAATAATAGTGACGGATGGCAGGGGAGCTTGAAGCCCCTTGCAGGCTCAGGAGGGATCACAGGGCTGCTTTGGAGCCCACATGCTCTGCTCCCATCATCCAGGGACTGCCTGTCCATATCCCACCAGCTCGGGGGAGGCCCAGGGTCTGTCTGGCCAGCCCAGGAGGTGATTTAGGGGTGATGTTCTCGTGTTCAGGCACAGCGAGCGAGGGCTGAGTGAGAACACGGGGATGTGCAGCACAGCCCTGTCCCACCCTGGTCCCATCGCTCCCTCATCCCCTCTCCCAGTGCACCCCAGGGCACGGGACCCATCCTGGCACTGGCTGTGGCACATCAGAGGGGTCCAGCTGCCCCTCATAGCCAGAGCTCACCCCTTCCATCCCGGGAGCTGAAATCACTCGATGAACATAAATTAAGAACGGGTTTCACACCCACCCCGGGCAGCAGATCCTGTGATTATCCCCATTTCACAATCCAGAAGCTCCAGCTTGGAGTGAATCAGCGACCTCTCCAAGGTCACCCAGCGTGTTGGTGACAGAGACGGATTCAGAGCCCGGGAGGGGGCTTTAAAACACATCTCCTTATCTTTATTTTTTATTGCATTTAAAAATAAACCACAGTTATTAAATATCATAATACCCATAATAGATTTTATACTTGAACCGCTTCCAGAGATGCTAAATTATAAATACAGCTATTATCAGAGGGAGCACTCAGAGAAATTGATAGCCAGCATTTGTTTAATGAGTGTGTGTGTACACACACATGTGTGGGGAGGGGAGCGATTTCGGATGCAATCCGGAGAGGGTGGCTCTTATGTAACGTTGAACTGTCAGCTTGGGATGCTGGGAAAGTCCCAGCAGACCGTGGGGACTCAAATCTATTTTTAAAGCCTGCTTAGCACCCCCACCAGAGGATCCCAGGCTGCTGCGGCTGCAGGCCTGGGCACACTGGGAGGAGAGCAGGGCCAGGAGGGATCCCAGCTGCTGCTCCGTGTGTTTGAAGGGCAAACTTAAGGTGCACGGAAGCATTTTGGGTGCGAGGCCGGGGGTCTGCGCCCCGCCGGGTGCCGCTGCCCTCGCCCCTGCATGCCCAGCACAGCTCGGCACAGCCAGCGCTGCCTCCTGTCATCCGAAAGGTCACGGCGAGTCCCAGGAAAGGCCCCGTTTAGCAGCGGGCAGGGAGATTGTTCCCGGTGACCTTTGGGGAGCGGGGTTTAATTGCACGCGAGCTGTCACTCACCGGGGCTGCTCGGAGGGGAGCAGGGACTGAAGGGTCCTTGGTGGGACCCTGCGCTCTCCCAGGTCCCTCATGGCCCTGGGAACCAGCCCCAGCTGATGCAGATGCTGCCAGAGCAGCTGTGCCAAGGTTTCCAGGGGTGACTGCTGGCTTTTGGGGGAGGTTTTTGGGGTTTTTTTGTTTTTGTTTTTCCTGGGCAGTGAAGGAGCCTTTGTGCATGCAAAGTGCCAGAGCTGCAGGGCACAGGGCAGAGCCAACACTTCATGGGCATCACCTCAGGGTGCAGAGGGTGTCGGGCAAAGAATGGGCTCACTCTCTTTCAGCTTGAAGTCATTCCACTTGTCCTGGCTCTCCAGGCCCTTGTAAATAGTCTCTCCCACCTTCTTGTAGTCTCCCTTCAGGTGCTGGAAGGCCACAATTGCTGGGCCTTGGGCCCTCTTTTGCATGCAGGAACAATCAGAAAAATTCAGTTTTTAGTCCAGCTGGTCTCGTCTCCTCCTTTGGCTGAGCTGAGCAACACCCCCAGCTCTGAATGTGCTTCAGGAGTGTTTCTGCTCGGGGGGTGTCCCCTCCGCCAGCCACCCCTCTGATGTACTGACGCTGATGTTTCCTCTCTGGGCTCTCTTAATCTCATCTCCTCCAAAACTGCTTTGCCTTTACTTTTCTAGACTCTAAATACCTATTTGCATCCCTCAGTAATGTCCTGTTCCAGCTGCTGGGTGCTTACAGTGCAGTAATTAATGTCTCTCTGAGTTGTGATGGATGCTGGGAGGTTGGTGCAGCAGCTCTCCTGGGGGTCCCTGCGTTTAGCTGGGGGCTCCTGGGTGCCGCAGGGTGACAAGAGCCCTGCACCCACGGCACAGCCAGCGCTCCTCTGCCCAGGAGCTGTTTGGTCTCAGTGACTTGTGCTCTTTGGCAGGTGGTGAGCAGGGATGGGGAAGTGGTTTCACAACCTGCACCTCCCACCAGCAGCATTGCTCCAGCAGGGACACGGCGCTGGTGGCAGCAGGAGCAGCTCGGTGCAGGCTCTGCAGTCGCTCCCCTGTCCACCCTCGACCCTGCCCCTGCTTTATTTATTTATGTTTGAGCAGAAGCATAATACAAATAAGGCATGGCCATAAAAATGTCAGGGAAAGTTCAAACCTATTCATTACCCATTTCACTCGGATTAAAATTTCCATCAAGGCTGCTTGGTTTTGACTTGAGTTGCTTTCCTTTTAATGAGCTTGATCTAGAAAGTAAAAGATGCTAATTCATCCTTACATCTCTATCATCTCCTGGCTTTTGCTATATAAAGCATCAAGGTCGCATTCTGGGGAAATGTCTTTTTACCAAAGGTGCCATAATAATAATGAAGCAGCAATTTGTTTCAGCAAACTGCCTACAGTAATGAAGCTTAATTATAACCGTGTTATTAATACTGCTGCTTAAGGTAATTCACTTCTGAGCGGGGCGCAGAACAGTAAACTATAATTTAAACAAGAATCGAGACCTAATTTAAATCATCAGATCTGCTGTGGAAAAGGCAAACAGAGCTGGAGCTCTCCCTCTGCTGCCTCCATCACCACCCGCTCCCCTTGCAGGGCTGCAGGAGCACAGAGAGCAGTCAGGAGCAGCTGGTGGCTCTTCCTGACCTCCAACGTGCCTGTAAAACACAAAAAATTCCATGTGCCCTGCAAGAAAGGGGGTGATAGACGTGCTCGGATCTCTGTGCTCATGTGGGCCTCCCAGGACTGTTCCCTGCCAGGCAGGAATGTCACCCTCCAGTGCCCAGCCTCTGGGGAAACCTAAGAAACACCACTATTGGAATTGTATTTTTATGTCTTTCTTCCACTCTGTGATTTTAGGGCACGTGCCTGGAGGCTTGGGATCCTTACGAACTCCCAGTGCTTCCTGTCATGCTGCTGTCCCCTCCTGCCTGTCCCCAGCTCTCTTTTCCAGGCTGAGCATCTCCACCCAGGCCCATCCCTGTCCTGTGCCTCCCTGCTCCCTCCCTGCCAGAGGCGCGCAGCCTTCTGTGAACTTCTCTGCTCCTGGATGCTCTTTCCTTTCTTTTCCAGGCCTCTGCTCCCCCTTTCTCCATAACAAGCTGCCTTCCCTGTGCACGGCTGTAAGCCCTGACATCCACCTTCCCCGAATCCCTCATTATTTCTGCCTCTTCCCTGCACTCTCAGCTCGCAGCCTCCTCCCCGCTCCCTCCAGCATCTCCCTGCTGCACCCCTCGCATGGCTACCCTGGCTCTGTGAAGCCAAATGACACGAGATGATGGCTCTGCTGTGCCAGTAATAGCGTTCCCTCGCACACCCCGCTTCCCTGGGAAATGGAGTGAGGAGCCGCGGCAGCCTCGCTCGCCCTCGCCATCCCTCTGCAGGGCTCGCTGTCATTCCCCGATCACAGCGTGTGGCATGTCTTCCTGGAAGATGTGGGCGTCCCGGGTTGTGGGGGATATTATCCCAGTTTCCTGGCACTGCCAGGTGTGGCTGTGCTCAACAGGCTGGCAGGGAGGAGGAGGAGGGGTGCCGGAGAAGTAAATAGGTGGAATGTTTCTTCTTGGGAAGGGGAAAAAAAGCCTCCATCACTGTTCCACTTGACTGCAGCCTCCCGCAGGCTGTTTCATCTCATATTATCTAAGCTCCAAGGGGGTGTCCAATTTGAGGAACAATAACTATAAAGTCATTTTCGGTCCCCCGCTGTGGCACAGCACATGATAGCCTGTGTAAAGCAGCAAACAGCCTCGCTGGCCGCG
>NW_008238838.1:6235060-6237831 GCF_000691975.1 Corvus brachyrhynchos
CGGAGCATCAGCCTCAGAGCTTCCCTGCTCCGGCATTTTCCTCCCAATTTCCCCCTGCGGTGCCACCGCGGGAGCGGCGCTGCCGAGGTTACACCGCTGCGATGAGCCCGGTCAAGCTGATCCTGCCTGTGGAGATGGATCAAGAGCAGGAAATCGGGGAAAATGGGACAGTTTAGTGTCCTGGCCTCAGCAATGTGCTGCAGGGGCTCCCTGCTCTGCCTCAGGAGGGGTGTGGGGGTCCCGGGCTGGGGTCAGAGTGTGCCAGAGCAGTGCTGGGTGAGCCAGGAGCTGCCTGGACACGGGGATGCAGCTCTGCTCCAGATGCTGAGCTGGACCAAGGATCCACCCCCTGGGCAGAGGGGTTACTGCTGAAAACGGGAGATGAGGAGTTGAGTTTCCTTTGCAGCTGGAAGAGGGTTCCCAGGAGCCAGGCGGGCTTTGGAGCCTCGTGCTCCCTGGCATTGCTCCCTGGCCCAGCAGTTGCAGGATGAGGCATCCACGAGTCCCCTCCCTCCAAAGATGGATCGAGATGAGTATCAGGAGAGCAAATAATAGTGGATACACCTGGTACATAGGATTTGGAACAAATCCTTCTGCAGGCTTCTTGCTAGGGCTGCTTAAAGAATAAATGGAGTCAAAATGAGGAACTCCATGACAATTTATATGGATGTTCTACACAATTCAATACTGGGGGAGAAGGATGAACCTATTACAGTAATTAACTTGTTGCACATCAAAGCAAATGTGCTAAAGTAGCTTTTCTATGCAGCAGCTCTATTCAGTGGAGGAAGAAACCGGTAAAGTAGGGGGAATAAAATGTGCCCTTCCTGCTGTCACTATCCTCTCATTTCTAGGATCTCTCCCGGGGAATTTTACACCTGTGACTGGCTGCAAATCCCTCTTGGACCCACTGGGACTCCCATGAAAGACCCAATGGCTGGAGGAAAAGTGGTGGACAGAGCATCCTCATCTGTTTGGAGCAGTCCAGCCAGATCTAATTTAAGACAGAGTTTGAGAAGGGGAGAAATAGTAGGTGCCAGGGACTTTGGGAAGAGCAGAAGTTTTAATTGGGTTTTATCTATTAGTTAATCAGGAAGTATTTCGGTGACAATTAGGTCACAGCCTCTGGCATATTTGTGAAGCAGCCATCCATCATTAGCCCTACCTGGGCTTGCAAAGTGGTATTTATGAGTTTCCAACTGGTGAAAAAGCCCTTCTAAGGAGTTAAGGTGAAAAGCACACTCTCGACCATGGGGGGAAGGCTGTCAGCTGTGATTGATGGCTGGGAACAGGAAAGAACAGCTGTTTATTGGGTCCAGCAAGGTTGAAAACCCTTTGTCTGTCGGCAGCATCTGGTCCTGGAATGAGCTGGTGGTTGGGTTTGTCCTGCAGGGCCGCGCTGGCAGCGCTGGGGCTGCCCGGGTGTCCCAGAGCGAGGGTTCAGCGTGGACCTGACGCTCCGCCGGGAGCGATGATTGATGGCTGGGAGCGGGAAAGAACAGCTGTTTATTGGGTCCAGCAAGGTTGAAAACCCTTTGTCTGTCGGCAGCATCTGGTCCTGGAATGAGCTGGTGGTTGGGTTTGTCCTGCAGGGCCGCGCTGGCAGCGCTGGGGCTGCCCGGGTGTCCCAGAGCGAGGGTTCAGCGTGGACCTGACGCTCCGCCGGGAGCGGATCTGCATCCCCTGCCCTGTGTCACATCCCAGGGGAGGAGACCAGCATCTGGTGTGGCACAGGGCTGGAATGTGGTGGCACAGCCGCTCCCACATGCCCAGGAGCTGGCTGAGCCAGGCTCTCCACGGGCTGCTCTGACCCCACTGCCGCAGGGAGGGAGCAGCAGTTTCCCCGAGCCGCTGTGTGCACACGTTGGTCTAAATGAGTATTTTTTGCACAGCTCTGCCCAAACATGTTGAAGTCCTTGAAACTCAGGCAGCTGTTGCTGTTGTCATTGAGGAGGGGGGATGGAAGAGGGAGCAGCGTGGGTGATGCTGCTGTCCCTTTGGAGCTGGGGCTCAGGCAGAGCTCAACATGGACAGGAGAAGTGATCCCTCGTAGTCTGTGCAGGACACAGCGACAGCAGGGAAGCAATGGCCCTGTGAATGAGCTCGTTTCTTTTTCCTGACATGATTCTGATTGAAGAAATGTTAATTGGGCATCTTATAAACAATTTGTTCTCACCCTCCCAGATCTCCAAGGAGCAGCAGGAGTGAGTGAGGAGCAGGCATGAGCCCGATCCCATGGGATGGAGCGGTGTGGACAGGTCTCCTTGGAGGCAGGAAACGGGCAAGGGAAGGACAGCCTGAGCCAGAGCTGAATTACCGAGGAGGGAATAATCACATGGAAATTGCAGGTGAGATGAGGCCGGTTTGGCTTTCGGGCACCGTTGAGAGGAGCCAGCAGCCCTGGGATGAGCTCAGGCACACGAGGTTCTCCTCACTAAAACAAACACTCGGCTGCCGAGGCCAGCCAGGCAGGAGCCCTTCTCTTTTAATTATCTGCGGTGGAGCTGTTCAGCTGCGAGTGTATCGAGCTGCCGGGCATGCTGGGTATATCCCTCCTCCAGGTTAAGTGGTAATTACACCTAATTAGGAGCAAATAAATATTTTACATGCTTTGGACTACTGCAAGTGACCAGCAGAAACCTCGAAGTGCTGGAGAACACCTCACCAGCTGCAAGTCCTTGCTGTAGCCGTCCCGCAGGGTCCCCTCAAAGGACACCACGGGGCTTGTCTCTAATGCCTGTAAATCCTGCACACACCCCTGGAATTCCTGC
>NW_008238838.1:6237845-6247731 GCF_000691975.1 Corvus brachyrhynchos
CTGCTCCAGCCTCTCTGTGTCCCGGGGATTCCCATGCCTCCACTGCTGGCCCTTCACAGTGTCCTGGCAGGGAGGAGGACGCAGCACCGCAGCTCTGCCTTGATTGCGCTGTGTTCTGCGATAAGCAGCAGTGAGTGTTCATTATTATTTAAACACCCCGTGCTTCCCAAGCCTTATTTGGGCGGCGTTTTTCCACAGCATATGTTGGAATTTACAGTAAGTGCAGCCGCTCTACAGTCAACATTTGGTTTCTCTCACCCACAGACTGCAGTGCTAATTAGGGGAGGTTTCCCCTCGTTATCCCGGGGAGGTCAAGCGCAGCAATTTGCATTTTGCAGAGAGCCGAGAGCAGCGGTGGTGGAGCTCATCCAGCCGCAACGAGGCACAGAGATCCCGGCATGGGGCAGAGTGGGCTCAGCAGCTCAGCACAGCCACGGTCCCCAGGAGCTGGGGCTGGCCAGGCGCTCCCAAAGGATGCCACACGTTGAGAAGGAAGAATGGGAAGTAGTGGGAGTCTTCATCTTGGCTGGAGAGGTCACAGAGCCACAGAATCCTTAAGGTTGTAAAAGACCTCCAAGGTCATCGAGGTCACCTCCAGCCTGGGACCGAGCAGCACCATCTCCACTAAACCACGGAGATCTTGCTCCAGAGATGTTGCTGTCGCTGTCTCAGCCCTCCTGAGTCCTGCACGTGTCAAATTCACTGCAAAGCTTTGTACCTACAGCAGCTAAGGAAGGGCTGGTGGGGCTGCTGTGGATGCCCTTGATCATCTGCCCTCTGGCATTACCCTGCATTAAACTCCCAAAGCATTCCAGGCTGGCCTGGGAGCAGGGTAAATACGGGCACAGGGGCCTGTCCCACTGTGTTTGCACAGCCTGTGGTGCAGAGCATCCAGGCACCGACTTGGAGATTGCAGAATCAAATTAAGCACCCTTCTCTAAGCCACCTCTCCCAGGGGTGATGCCAGCTCAGAGGGACACAGAGCTCCCCATCCCTGGTCACCGTGGCTGCTCCAGCAATTCCACCTCTCTCTGTGAGCATACACAGCCAAAGGAAGGCGCCTGCTGAGCAGGGTCAGCCCTGCTCCTTGCTCCAGATGTGCTCTTGAGCTGCTCTCAAACTCTATTTAGGTTTTTCCACATTAATTCCAAGGAGAAGGGCTCAAGAGTTCGGAGTGGGAGAGAGGGATCTTTGATGTAGGAGGCCCTTGTCTCTGAAAAAAGCTTTATATTATTATGTAAAACATAAAGGGCATTCGTTAGGAAACTGTGCTGATCAATTTAGGAGCTCTGTCTTCTCAGGCTCTTCCCCCTCCTTTGTTTAATGAGCAAGGGGAAGGCAGCATTGCTTGAGAAATGAACTTTTTGCTCCCAGACTCAAAGTGGGGGACTTGTTGTGGAAGCAGAGGTGACACCACAGCCTGGCCCTGAGCAGCTGGGGACATGGTGAGCAGCAGTGAAGGTGGTGAAGGGGGACTGGAACCCATCGGTGCCCATCTGTCCCAGCCCTGGGAGAGGAGGGGGATGCCTGGTGAGCATCCTGTGTGCACCCCCCCACCCTGCCAGGCCACCAGAGATCCCTGAACTGCGCTCCAGAGCTGCTCCCCTGCCAGGGCCTCCCACCCCAGCCTTGCTGGCGCTGCTGCCAAAGGCGTAATGAGAAAAGTACACCTTCCCCCCAAAATCAATAGGGAGACGTGGGGGGTCACCTAATTGGAGGCTGCTCACCGAGTGCCAGCACAGCCAGAGCCCAACCGCAGCACTTGAGCCTGGCTGTGAGATCATAAATCACATTCTGAGCCCGGCACAGCCTCCTCTGCGTCTCGATGCTCCATCGATCCGGTGCCGCGCTCCCGCTGCTTCAGGGAGCAGGAGAACGACGAGGACACGGGAGCTGAGCTGAGCTGAGCTGGGCTGAGCTGGGCTGAGCTGGGCACGTGCTGCTCCAGGCTCCCAGCAATGGCCTCCAGTTGTTTTCCTTAGCAAGGAAATAGGTTGCTTTTTCAGGAAGGAAATTCAGTAGGGTTTGCTGCTTCATTCATTTGTTCTGGTGCTGGCTTTGGAAACTCTCCAAGAGTGTTGGCTAAACAAAAGCTGAGGAGCTGGTGGTGCTTGGCTTTGCCTGGCCACTGTGGGGCTGTGCAGGTCTCTTCTCCTCGTCTGCTGGGGCACTGCATCCACTGCCCCTGGCACCTCACAGCTGGCATTGGTTCTTCCTCTCCAGAACCCGAGCCCTCCTTCTGGGGCTTGGCCTGGTTTCCAGACGGGACTCAAAAGCCCAATTCAACAGGAAAAAGCTGTTCCAAATGAAGGAACATTCCAGTGCTGAAGGAAGGAGCCCTCCTGCCCCAGGGCTTTCCTGCCATCCCCAGCGAGGTCTGGCTTCATAAATCCAAGCCTGACTGATTTAGGAATGGCTTTGCCATCCCTGCAAACTCCCAGCCACTGGATCGCCTGCCTGAGGGGAACACTTCCAGCTGTGGCGGGGGGAAAGGGAGAAGGGGCTGATGCACATTTGCTGCTGTGTCCTCTGAAAAACACCCAGAACTTGCTGGAGAGCCCGTGGGCTCCCTCAGATGCACCCAGAAGGATTGCTCAGAGAAGAGCAGCAATAATCACCACAACCCAAAGACAAAAAAAAAAAAAAAAAAAAAAAAAAAAAAAAAAAAAAAAAAAAAAAAAATCAAAGGCTAATCCTAAAAACTCTCCTTTAATCTTTGTGCTTCCAGACGTCTTCTCCCTTTCATCTAGGACTTTGCTGTTCACTACAGTTACAGAAACCACAAGGCTGGAAGAGGGGAGGAAAAAAGAAGAGATTAAATTAATGAGCAGGTAAGCGGGTTTATCATTTTGTCTGATCCTTCCTTCCTTCCTGCTAATTTCTCTGAGCCAATTTGGGAGGCAGAGCCTGATGGCAACTCTGACACAGACTGTTGTATCCCTTTTCTTCCTTACATCATTTATCCCAACGATGATAATGTCAGATTTGTGGAGCTGCTTCAAGGACCAGTGCAGCGGGGGGGTGTTGGCAGAGAAAAACATTTGCCTGCATAAAGATAATGCAATGGGTGCTTTGGGCTTCTGGTAGTTCTGTCTGGGCTGTGCCCTTGTACTGAGCAAGGGCACAAAAACTGGAAGTGTGGAAAGGGGTGGGAGAGGAACACCAGAGTGTCCAGGTGCTGAGCTCATGCTGGATCTTCCTATCTTCTATATACTGGGCTTTGTGAAGGAGTCCTGAATGGTGCCAGCCATTCACAGCTCCCCAGCACAGCACCCAGGGAGCAGGAGGGGCATTGACACTGCAGGCACAGGGGCTGGAGCATCCCCTCTGGGTCACCTGTGGGCAGAGATGCCGTTGGGAAGAGCACATTGCCACATCCTGGATCCCACGGCTCATTAATCCAGTGGGTGGGTAGCCAAATGTGAGGCGATCAATCAAGCCTCCGTGGAAGCATTTTCTGCCCAGGGCTGGGCTGCTGCCAGGCTGTGAACGCCGCAGGAGGAGCGGCCACCCCGCACGGGCATGAGCGCGGCAGGAAATGAGCCCTCGTAGCTTAGAGGTGATGTGTCCGTGGCCATTCCCCGTGACCCGTTGGGATAGGGGCAGTGGATGCTCCAGCAGTGGGGCCTGTCTTGCCAGCTGATAAAGCTTTAGCTCATTAGTTCTGAGCTAGAAATGAAAACGAGCTGGTGCCAGGCGTGCGGATGGCTCGCGGCGTTCGGCCTTCCTGAGCAACGGCTTAAATTAATTGTCCTGGGGCCCCTTGTCAGCCTGTGGGTCAGTACCCAGGCCTGGAATGGAGAGTGGTCATCCAGCCAGGTTACTGTCCCTGCTGTCCCTCCCTCCCTGCTCCCTCTCCTGCTCTCACAGCCTGTCCTTGCACGGCTGCTGCCAGGGAGGAAGATGAACGCACGCTTAGCAAAGCATTTACCAGGAGGGCACTTCACCACCAGACAGGCGGGTTCATAAATCCTCCGGCCCCTTCCAGATGAGAGCAGATTACTCCCTGCCCTTGATGAGTTTTGCTCAGAATTGAATTACAGGCTCTGCATAAGACCCTGTGGGGACAGGTCGTGCTCAGGGAGCCACCTGCATCCTCCCACACCATGCATGGGCTTCTCCCCTGCTCCGGCATCATCCCCTGAGCCCCTGCAGCCCCTGCAGAGGCAGGAGGAGAGGCCCCAGCCCGCTGATCCTAGCTGTGGGCAGTGCTGGGGGATCTCCAAGAGGTACCCTCTGCTTGGATCCACCGCTCAGGACCAGCTCCTCTTCCTCGCCCGAACTTCTCTTCCTAATGATGTTTGCTCCAAGGCTGTTTTCCCCTTGGTTCTTGCCACCTGCCGCCTCCTTCCAATCCAATTAGTGCTTTGTTGGTCATTCCTTGAATGTCAGTGATGGTGTCTGTGTGCCCCTGGCTTTGAGGTCAGTCCCTTGGCCCCTGTCAGGCACTGTCTGACCCATCCCTCTGTTTCATCTTCTCTTGCTGGTGCTGCCTGGGCTGCTCTGAAGTGCTGGAGCTGACTCCAAGGTAGAAAGCTTTTCAATTAAGAAAGTTTTTTTTTTCAGGACTCATTAAAAGAGAGAGAGAAAGAGAGAGGGTTTTTTTTCTTCTTTGTGGTAATTATTATTAATGGCCTTTCTTTTTAGCAGAGGTTTGTTACCCTCACGCAGGAGGGGAATGCTGGCAGGCTCTGGCACGGGGGGTGTAACTGGAAGTGACGGGGAACGATGTCTCCTACATGATTTCATTAGCAGCAGAACACATCTGAGGGAATGCGCGATTCCCAGCTGCCGGCAGCTCCCGTGTCGTGCGCCTCTGCAGGGCTGGGGAGAGGAGGAAGCTGAGAGCCGGGCACGGAAAAGCCTGGTCGTGCCTCCATCTCCCACATCTCCTCCTTATCTCTGGAAACAGGCAATCCTCCACTTCCACAGAGAGCCTTCAGTCCCCGGGCAGCCCTGCCAGCACACCCAGCCAAGCTCCCGGGACCTGAAGCTGAACCTGCCCCACACAAGCCGTGCCCCAGCCCATCCCTCCATGCTCCGTCCCAGCCTGCCCCTTTCCCTGCGCATCAAAGCTCCTGCACAGGCACAGCACCGAACATGACCCACTTTTGTATCCAGAGCAGCCGCTGCTGTTCGGGAGCTCATAATGCTGCAGTAATCCCGGATGATCAAAGGCTCCACATCCACCCACAGGTACAGCAAAAACAAGCAGGAGCCTGGCGCGAGGCTGCCGGAGTGGAGCTCTGGGCAGGGAACACCCCAGCATGTCCTCTCTGCGGGCTCCTGGCTCTGCCAGAGCAGAAAGCAGAAAATGGGACATGTCTCTTGGAAGCCCAGGTCTCCGCCTCGGCACAAGGGAAATTCAGGCTGAGCAGGATGACAGCTTGTGCCAAATGCGGGCAACTCCTCTGCTCCTCGAAGGGAGGGACTGCGTGAGGTGGCGAAGGCCAGCGGTGGGTCTGTGGGGACAAGTGGCTCAAGGCTCCTGGGGAGGAAGGAGGTGCCCTGTGCTCTCACAGTTCTTCCTTGTGCTGACCCCGTGGTTTTGTTCTGCTTTGGACAAATACGTTTTCTGAGCCAAATCTGTAAAATGAGGTTGCACTTAAGGAAATTAAACCCCTCCTGTGCCCCTTGCTGCCAGAGCATTAGAAGCAGTGACAGTGTGATCGCTCTTTGGCGGTTATGACTGCAGAATCCAGTGATTGAACCCCCACCCACAAATGGGGCATCCCCTGCCCACCCCAGGCTCTGGCTCTCCTCATCTGGGGAATCCTGGCCCAAGCTCTCTGCAAACAAAGGTGGCATCAGCTGCCTCAGGATGGCTTTGCCACAAGTGACAGCAGAAAACTGCTTTATTATTCTACGTTTATGATCTTTTTAATGAAAGCTGAGGCTCTGGAGAAGAATGGCAAGGCCTTTCCCCGACCCTACCAAACTCCCTCATTGCCCTTCAGGGATGGGCAAACACCCAGCTGATAAACACTTGGCTAATGGGCACGGCTCCACATCATAAACATCACCTCCCGCTCGCACTAATTGTCCTCCTTGTCACTGCTCCTTGCACAGTGACAAACGATTTGGGTTTAATGGAGATCGGCTTCCCCTGTCACTCCTAAGTCATCCCTCAGCCAGGGATGAGTCATGGGGGGAGGCCCTGGCGTGCAGGGGAGCAGCCCTTGACAGAGACTTCCCCATTCCCTCTCCACCTGTGTCATCCATAACAGCCAGGCCAGACCAATTTTTCCCCAAGGCGTATTTTCTCAGCCAAAGCCACTTTGTTTCCTGGAGTAGGAGCAATATTTATCCTTTCCTGTGCCGTGAGATCAAGCGAGCGCTTGATAGAATTAAAAGGCAACTCATTTAAAAGCAATGCAAGAGCAGCAGTTGGATTACCTGGGAAACTCATAGCTGCAGGGTCATTTTCCGGTAATAATTTGCTATGGACTTAAAATATGGCCTTGTGTTACTTCTGGTAGAGCAAACCCTGGCCAGACTCACAGGGTTCAGGAGATGGATGGGTGCCCAAACAGTCCCAGAGTCTGGAGTCTTGTTTGCAGGGCTCTTGAAAGGAAGTGTAAAGAAAAAAAAATCAAATCCCAAGTGCTCAGCTGAAGATAAGAAAAAAAACCCCAACCTGTTACAAACTTCAGAGCTCTGGAAGAGGAGAAGCAGAGCAGACGTGTGGCAGTGAGAGCAGCAGAAAGGAAAGTGTTGACCTCTGGCCCTGGCAATAGCGAGGATTTCTTTAGATATAAAGAAGAAAGAAAGACTGTGATTGCTGGTAATGTGCTGTGAAAGAAACATTTCTTCTCAGCCTCCAACCTGCCAATTGAAGCGTGAGCTGAGGAGCAGGACACGGCACTGGGAGGCTCCGAGCTGCTGCTGCTGCCCCAGCACTGGGGCCTTGGCTGGCACCGCATCCCGCCGGGACCACTCCAGCATTCCAGGAGAGCAGCAGAGCAGCCAGGATCCACCAGGCTGAGCCCTTGCTGCCCCAAAGGAGCCACAGAATTTGTCATCAGTGTTCCTCACCCTGGGACAAGTGTGCTGGTCTGGCAGGACACAGTGATTGTCACATCAGAGACTTTGTTCTCCCTTGGAAAACAAAAAAAGCACCGAGATTTACCTGGAAGGTTTGTCAGGAAGGAAATCAAACCAACTCCTAACAAACCCCTCTTCAGAAATTATCTCAGTGAGTTAATGATGTAAGAAGACTGCAAGATCCAGCTGGGTGAAAAAAATCCTCCAGCTGAGATTCTCTAACAGCCTCCTGTGGTGAGGAAGTTATTAAAAATCCTGCCCTGGAGAAGGGCCCCCTCTCCGTGTTACCAACTCCCATCACCCAGGTGATGATTCGGAGATTTTCTGAGGTGTTTTCAGTAAAGAAAACTGATTTATAAAATAATAGTAAAAAAAACCCCCTAACTTGGCTGCTCTGCATGATTTTCCTCGGTCTCCATTTTTCAGCTGAAGCTGCAGTAAAACAGAAGTCATTTCCCATGTTTAACCAGTGGGTTTCGTGTTGGGGTGCCTTTGAGATACCTGCCCTCTGAAACACACGGTATTACAGATGAAAAACCAGGAAAAAATGGCATTTGGTCACTGCAAGGGCACCGGGGAGGACCAGAAGAAACCAGCTGACCTTGGTGGGGATAAGGTCTGCTGGTTCTACTGGGTGGCTGCAGGAGCAGTGCAGAACTGGCCACCAAGGGAGGGCAAAGAGCCTCCAAGGCTGAAGACCCTTTTCCCTCAGTGCTGGGACATGGGGTTATGCTCCCCAGGAGCCACTCCAGCCCTCCTTGTCCTGCAGGCAGGCACAGAGCCATCCTTTCCCACAACACACCCACCCCTGCTTTGGATCCATCCCCTTGTAAAAGCCACCACGTTATTGTATCATCCCATTATGCAAACCAGACATCACCCACAGGCAGGCCATCAACAGACTGGGACCTGAAGGGACACCCGGGCTGTGCACAGATGGTGGCAGAGCCCACAGACACAGTTTTTCCCTAAAAAGCCATATCTTTTCCCTAAAGCTTGCAGACGTGCGTCTGGCAAGGGTCCCTGTCTCCCTGGCTGGTGGCTGCAGCTAATCCCTGTTAGATCATCCCAGAGAACCTGTTGGGCTGTAAATCGCTGCCTGCTGAGCACCCAGGACACGCAGATCGGAGGTAACTTTACTCCAGAGAGCCAATTAGTGCAAATCTGGCCTGGTAATTACCGTGTGATCGGATGCTGATATCTCTGGGCAGATAAGGCTCCCGAAGCAATCTCTGAACGCAGTGGCAGTTGTTATTATGGCCTCACCTCCATCCCCAAGGCCTCTGGGAGGTTCAGCCTCAGGGAGGGAGCAGGGAAGAGCTGTGGCTGTCCCTGTGGAGTGTGGGTGCTGCCCACCAGCTTCCCTCTGCTCCAGCCGCCACCCGGAGCTGGACATCTCCTCCTTGGCTGACAGAGCCCAATCCTGGCTCTCCCAGCGCAGGCACATTCCAGCGGGCAGTATTTATCTGCTGGGGGGTTTGCACCGTGCCTGCTGGGAGCCAGAGGTGCTGGTGGAGCACGGGAGTGCTCAAGCCCAGGAGGAGGGAGGCGCCCCAATGCTGGGGCGGTTCTGAGCCCCTCGGCGCTGCCTTTGTCCTGCCCATGGGGACGGTGCAAGTGCTCCAGCCCTTGTCTGTGGTTTGTGCTTCCCTTGGTGAGGAGGGAAGGGACCCGAGCAGATTTGATTGTGGGGGAGAACAGAGGATTTTGGCACAGGACAGAAGGCTGGGTGGGACTGTCAGCAGCATCAAACTGGATCCAGTTCCCTGAATAGGAGTGAAAATGGGGTCAGGCACTTGCACACGTGTTAGAGCTGCTCATGTCTGTGGAGCTGATGCCCCGGAGAGCAGCAACACTTCACTCCTTTGGTGAACCTCAGAGGGATTTGCAAACTGTCCCAGACTGCTCCCCTTGTTCCAGCCCCCAGCAGTGGGATGAGATCGTCATTCCCACGTTATGAAACCTGAAGCTGAGGCTTGTTGGGGTAAATCTGGACTCATTCTGAAGAGGCTGGGGGATATTTGGGTATAACTGGCTGGAGTCATCGTTATGAAACCAGGAGCCATATAACACCGGGAACAGAGCAGTAAAGGATCCTAAACCTCCCTGACGGTTCTGGTGGTTAGTGACTGCCTGTAGCTTAATTACACCATCAATTCCATTAAATAGTGCAGTAACAACCTGGGATTTAATGAATACATAGAAAAGAATAAATTGGACTCCCAGTGTAACTGAGATTCCGTTATGGAATCAGTGGAAACTGAAACAGAGGTTCAGTTTCTTTTTAGGGAAAGTACAGAAAGAAATAAATTAAAATTAAAGGTTTGAACTGTAGCAGCAGTGGCTCTGAACCTGTGGTGCCTCGGGGTGGCCCTGCCCAGAGGCTGTGACACCCCATGCCAGGGCATGGAACCAAGCAGAGGCTCCCAAAAAGGGGCAGGGGTGTGGCCAAGCCAGTCAGACCTGTGTGCTGCCCGTTGCCCCAGCTGCCCCAGCACGGAGCTGACTGTCCCAGCACTGCCAGGGAGGTCCTGATGCTCTGCATCCTCTCACAGGGTACAGGCAATTCCCTTTCTTCCCTTGTCTTTTTTAACTTCACGTTTCGGTGGAAGAAGTGTTTGCTTTTTTTGCTTAAATAACTACACACTGTTTGCTCTCGAGGTGTTGAAGCACCCGGACAAATCTCCCCTGTGTTGGAGAGGAGCAAACAGTCCAGCAGAACAAGCAATGTTTGCAGAGGAAATCCAGAGGTGCTTCAGTGTGTTCGGAGCTGCGGCTCACGGAGAGGGAACCGTGGCACTGCTGGCTCTGTTTCACGGTGAACCTGACTGGAACAAGCCCA
>NW_008238838.1:6248376-6253222 GCF_000691975.1 Corvus brachyrhynchos
CCCTCTTTCCGAGCGTGCCTGTGGCAAGGCGGGGATGCGGCGAGGCGGCGGTGACCGATGCGAGGGGCTGATTGCCTGTATGGCGATGCTGAAAGGGGTCGCGACTCCCTAAGTGCTCGTCAGGATGAAGGATGACAGCCCCAGACAGCGAGACACTTCCCTCCTTTCCCGCAGCTAATGAGTGCTCTGGCGGCCAGGGCTGCTGCTGCTGCTTTTAGTTTACTTTCCCTTTGTTATTTCTCTCCCTGTTTATTTGTTTAATTAATTTATTTGTTTTAGGTGTCTCCCTCCTTCCTCCCTCCGACCCCGCTCCATTCTTTCCCTGCTTTCCCTCTGGCTTCTGCAGCTATTTGTGTTGGATCCCGAGCAGTTAGCACTCTGAAAATTTAATTAGGCATTTGGATGGAACCTGAAAGCTGAGCCTGTGCTGGAATTGAGTCCCCCTGGCCCCCGCTGCTCTCTCCTAAGGCCACGTTGCAGTGGGCAGGGGGATGCAGGAGCCCCCGGGGGGATCCAGGAGCCCTCCCAGACCCCCAGCCCTCAGCAGTAAATATCCCTTGTTCCCAGTGGAGGAACCGAGATGGAGATGGAAGTGTGTTTGTCACACAGAGCCTCTCCCCAGCTGCTTTTGCCCAGAACCAGGGGCGGAATTAGCTGGAGGGAAGGGGATGCTGATTTCTCTGCTGATGGGCTGGCAGGCAGCTCACCAGCCAACAGCCATGGAGATGTCTTCCAGCTCCAGCCCCAGGATGGAGAGGGGGAAATGCCGGTGTCTGTCTCGGGTGGTGCAGAGGAGGGGGCTCGGGCGCTGGGGTGGTCAGAGAGCCTCTGAGTGAGGCTCGGGGGAGGAGGAGGAGATCTCTCCAAATCTGGCTTCTTGCTCTTCCCTGAAGTTTTGCCTCTCTCTCTTTTTCCAGGGCCTTTCAGAAATGAGCTTTAACCGGATTCCAAGGGCTTATTGTGGGGACAGAGCCTTGAAACAGAGTCCCCAACCTCGGCGTCCCTTCCCACAGGGGCCCAGAGGAGCGATTCCCGTGCGCGGCCAGCAGTGCTCCTGGGGACATGACACAGTGTCACCCGCGGTTCCAAACCCCCACCTGCGGGCCCAGGCACCTGCAGACACTGTTCAACACCACCTTAGGGCATGACAGGTTTTCCTTCCCTGCTCTGCTTTGGTCATTTATTTTCCTGCCTTTTTTGATTGTGTATTTTTCCTCCTCCTCATTACCGAAGCCCAGGGCTCATCCTGCCTACATCCAGGACACAATCCTGCATTCTAAGATGTCCACAGGGAGCTGAAGGGAGGATGAGGGCGGTGGGAGAGATGCCATGGTACCTGGGCAGAGCCAGAACACCCCACGCACCCCCATCCATGCCCTGAGGAGAAGCTGTCCCAAAGCAGGGAGACCCCATCAGCCCCCTCTTCATCCCCTATTAAACAAGTTAATGCTTGAGGAAGTGCTGCCTTCCCTGGATTAGCACATAAAGGCTTGGAAGTGTGAGCAGGCACTAATAAATTACTCACTGGATCGACAGTTTGAGGCTTTTTTTTTTTCCTACTGTAAAACAAGTAAAAAATATGCCAGGCTCATTCTTTCCTCTTTTTATTTTTTTCAAAGGATCAGTTAGACACAGGGACTCCAGCGTGAATAAACTGGGATTTATGTCCCCGTCAGTCGGATCCTTAAACTTCCTAAGTGCTTAAAACATACACATTTTAACTTGAAAAATTACCAGGTTTGTCTAAAGGAAAATTTCAGCATAAAACAGGAAACTCATTTGAAGGGAGAAATTCTCCAATGAAGCGAACCCAGGCAGTCATAAAAAAGTTAAGCCAGGCATAAAGGGAAATGTCAGATGTGGGGGAGAGCCAGATGTCTCTCTATTTTTTCTCTTTTTTTTTTATATTTTTATAACCTAGATCAGATTATAGGAGAATATATGAATGTATCTCACGGGGAGGGGATGTGGCGAGAGGAGGAGGATTTCATTCTCAGTCTGTAACTTGCTGTAACGTGGAGCACTTTACAAAGAAAAACATTTTTTTATTTCTAAATAAAGCACTTTAGAGTGACACATTTATTGCTGGCAAAGAATTACTCAAATAAGAGACATTGTCAGCTGTTTATTTTAAAAGCTTTTTTTTTTTTTTTTTTTTTTTTTTTTAGTTTGGGGAAAAAAGAAAGATCAAAACCCCTTTCCATTCTTCACAATATTCCCTTAAAAGCTTTAAAATAAAGTGGGTTTTTTTGCTCCTGAGTTGCCTTTTTGGTGTCTCCAGGGCTCTGCAGCACGAGGGAGCCTGCAGGGAGCTGGAGCATGGCGTTCCCACTGGGAATGCTGGGATGCAGTCAGGGCTTTGCCAGGGGTTGCCCACATGGACTCTGCTCTTGCCCCAGTGGGCATCTTCCAGGGAGAGAGAGAAATGGGAATGGCGAGGCTTTCCCAGGTGGGAATGCAGGAATCTGTAGCTAATGCGAGAGCTGCCAGGACCCTGCTGTAGGAAAGGCACCGCTCCCGTAGGTCCATCTACCCAGAGCAGAGTGCCCAGAGGCTGTGCCCACGTGTCCCACCTTGGGAGGCCTGCGAGTGAAGAGCAAGGGGAGGAAGGGGAGATGCACCTTTCCTGGGATTGTGGGCAGGGATGCCATGGGGTGGGACGGCGCCCTTTGGGTCCGTGCAGGTGGTTTGGGGCTCAAGTGCGGGATGAGAGGTTTCGGGGTGTGGAGAGGCTTTGGGATCCCATCGTGTGGGCATGGCTGGGAAAGGGGCTGGGGGTGCCGGGGCTGCCAGCACGGCCAGAGCCCAGAGAAAACGCCCAGCCTGGAGCATTTGGGAAGCTGTGGTGGTGCCAGCAAGGCCGGGCAGTGTGAAACACCTCATTCCACGGCTCCGACACCGAGCCCTGTCTGGAACCGGGGCTTTTAGTGTCAGTCCCTGCCGTGGAACAGCACGGCGTTAACGCTCCCGTCAGGGCTCCCCACTTAACCTCTCCCCCGGCGCAGTCCCAGCGCCTTTCTCAGCCGGTGACACGTTTCTCCTCTCCCTCTTGGGGAAACAAAAGAGGAGGAAATTAGATCTTTCCATGCCAGGCTGCACAGGGCTGATGTGTCTGAGCCCGCGGAAGGGCATCCCTGATCACAGACCCGGCGTGGCCTGAGCTGTTCCGCAGGAGGGGCCAGGGCAGCCTCCTTTGTGTGATAGGACCCAGTGGGGGCTCAGGAGTCAGCCAGAGGGAGGGAGCCTGGACCAGGTGGAGATGCAGGAGGCCAAGGGACAGACCTGAATCCTTGCCTTGCCCTCCCCTCCCTGTCTGACTCCAAACCCCCATTAATTTGTCCACACTGCTTTGGATTTGTTGTTTCATTAGCTTTTCATCTCAGCTACTTTCTTTCCCCCATAGATTATTCTATTCCTCTTGCTTTCCCCCTTTTCTGCTCCTTTTACTCTATAATTGGATCATTTGCAGTTTATAGGAAGGATGAGAAACAAAAGGTATTGACAATGTGAGCATTCAAAATTATATGTCAAGCTCAAAAAAAAGGAGATGAAAAGAAAATCTGGATCCTCTTTCTTTGCAGTCTGATTTCTGAACCTGCAGAGCTCATTAGTTTCCCGTGATCGGGGCTTTGTCTGTGTCTGTGGAAACCAGAAACCTACTTTTAAGAAGAGCTGTAGTCAGTTGCCTCCAGCGATGAGAAACAGAGAGGTAAAAGCTCATGGTAAGTGCTCAGCATTAAACATCAATAGGAGAAGTTCCCTTGCCTTGCCTTGCCTTGCCTTGCCTTGCCTTGCCTTCCCTTCCCTTCCCTTCCCTTCTCTTCCCTCATAATTGGGCACAGCTTTACATCCAGGCCCAATGCTTTTTGCACTGGCCCCTGAAAAACACAACCAGATATTCCCTGGAACAAAACAAATGAAATTTTTATTGTGGATCCCTTATACTCAACAGCAACTGTCCACCGGAGTGGCACAACACAAAACCCTTATTCCCAGAGAAATGGGAGCTCCCTGTAAACCCCCGGCTGCAATTCCCAACTTCCAGCCTCATTTCCTGCTGCCATTCCTGCCAGGCTCCATCTGCAGAGCTGCTGGGGCTCCGGGAGGCCGGGATGGAAGGCAGGGCCTGGAGCGCGGTGCCGGCTGCATTCGGGACACCCTGCCAGCGCCTGACCATGCTCAGACCAATTACTGCTGGCATGAGCCCAAGCCATCCATCTCAGCAAATTTCCCTCCAGGGGCCACCCCATTAGTAGCAAATAACTAATTATTGCTGTCAGCTTTAATAAAAAAACATTAGTTGAAAGATATTCCCCCCCTCCCCAACTTTCCATCGCTGTATAAATTACGGGAGACAAAACCAACTTCTAAACTGAGTAATTCCAGACATTTGTCAGACTCCAAGAAATGCTTTAATTAGCGTTGGTTAATAAAGTGTTTAGGTAATTAGGAGAACATTTGTCCTGCCTGTGCAAATTTTTTTCCTCTTGCTTACGACAACTCAAAAAAAATTAATTGGAGTCCAGGCTTCAGGAATTACAAGGCTTTTTTTGGTGCTTCTTGGTGAGGCCATTAATGATGCTAGGGGGAGTCGCCTCTAGTGCTCGAGTACTGGAATTTTTCCTTCCTCTTTCTGGCTGTTTTGTCTGTCGTGGGGAGCAGGAGCTCTCAGGGGACGGATCAAACCCGGCCCCAGCAGCTGATTCCCCGCGGGGCATCGGGTGGGACGCGCTCAGGGAGCTTCTCTGTCTGCAGCACACACGGCCGTGCCAGCGACAGCGTCGTGCTGGCTCTGCTCCTGGGCCGAGACGCAGGAGGTGAGCTGAGCCGCCAGGCCACAAGGCCG
>NW_008238838.1:6253811-6291794 GCF_000691975.1 Corvus brachyrhynchos
CGCCCCTCCATGGCACACCCAGCATCCCATCCATGGCATACCCTGCATCCCATCCATGGCATACCCTGCATCCCTTCCATGGCACGCCCAGCATCCCATCCATAGCACACCCAGCATCCCATCCATGGCACACCCTGCATCCCTTCCATGGCACACCCCGCATCCCCTCCATGGCACACCCAGCATCCCATCCATGGCACGCCCAGCATCCCATCCATGGTGTTAATGGGCTGGGGCAGCCCAGGCTGCTGGAGGTGCCCAGCTGTTTGCCATGAGCAGGGTTTGCAGCAGGCTGGCAGGAATTAGGCCCTGCCATGGCTATAAAAGGGCTGGTGCTGGGCACCCCAGGGCCCTGAGTGCTGAGGGGAGGTCTGAGTGCTGCAGAGAGGGCAGGAGCAGCGAGGAAGGATTATTTTTAGCAGTGTTAGATAACAGGGCCGCAGAGAGGTGGCTGCTGGCAGACCTGCAGCAATTCCTCTGGATGAGACCACAGGGCAGCGAGGAAGCCCCGAGGTGAGCACAGTGTTGAGCATGGAGGTGAGGCTCTTTCCTGCTCACCGAGTCCAGACTCCTCTTGAGGTTTCCACCTCGCACTTGTGCTGCAGGAAGCTCTTCTCTGCTCTTGAAACAGCTTCTTCTGCCTCTCTGTGCTCAGCGGGCTCTGGCACAGCTGCTGGAGCAGCCAGCTGAAACCAGCTCTGCTCATCAGGCTGTGCTGGGTGCAGAGCAAAGGCACAGATGCTTGTGCTTCAGATGTTAAAAATTTAAGGACTAGTTAGTCTTGAAGATGTCCTCATGGAAAGGTCTTCGCTTTGTGAATCTAAAAAATCCCATGTAGGTGTAGCTCACATCCTGCCAACCACTTTTAGTGGGAGCTGCGTCCTGCTGTGGTCCCAGGGTCGTGTCCTCGCCAACTGCTTGGCTTCAGTTCCTGCATCTCATCCAGTCAATGCATTAAGTGACTCTGCAATTAATTTGCTTGTCTGGATTACAGGAGTGTGGGAACAGTGAGAAACATGCAATTTTCTGGTTGGCTTTGGGCTCATCACCCAGGGGGGTCCCTTTGCACTATGTCCTGAATCCCTCAGGCTTTGCTGCCTCGCAGTCCTTAAGTTCCCTCTGCACCAAACCTGGGTTGTCGTGTCTGTGTCTTTCTCCATGGGAGGCTTCTTGGCTCTGGAAAGCCAGATGCGTGTCCCAGCTCCAAGCTTTGGGTTTACACACAACTCAGAGGACACAAAACTGTGCAGAGTCCTGGCAGGGAAGGACAGGATTCAACTTCTGGCCCCTGAACCAGCTGGGCAACACAAAGGCTCCCTGGGAACCAAAGCCAGCACTTCGCCATCCTTTAACCCCTGGTGATGTGTCACTGATCAGCACATTGGTTCTAATAGCTCCCCAGGTAGCTTTGGGAGAGCAACGAGTTGAACATAAAAAATCCCTTTATTATTGCCATTTTGCTTTTATATACCCATCAAGCTTTCATATTTAATCTCCTACATCACAATAGCTGTTCATTTTTAACATTTGACATTGATAAAGTGCCCACTGCTATTATTCTGACATACTATAAAACATTACACCCATTTGTGATAGAAAAGGCAAAGAATCAATACTCAGCCCCATTTTCCAGTGCAGCAGTAAATCATGGGGAGCCTAACAAATTGTTTTAAATATAAGCACCTTCAGGACCAATAAAGAACCCAACTGATCCCTGTCCATTGTCACAGCTGTCAAACATCTTTACTGCTAAATGGACATTGGGGGGTGGCCCAAAAGAGCTCAGCCCAAGCCCAGATCCCCAGGGAATCGGACTTGGGGGGCTCTTGTTGTGGGAAGTGCTGTGAGTTCCTTTGGGCAGCTGCAGGGATATCAGGGCTGCCTCACAGCTCACCTCTGGCAAGGCTGCAGGGTACCAAGCCCAGGAGCTAAATGAGCTTCAGGAGGTGAAGCTCCTCACCCAGCGGTGCAAAGAAAATTGCAGCTCCCAGTTCTCCCCAGCCCGTGGCAGGGCTGCGAGGTCAATCCTTCCTGGAGGCGGCACAGAAAATGTTCCCAGATTGCTTTTTTTGGAGTTCTGCTCTTGCTGCAGAGCAGTGACCTTGCTGTGGGCGAGGGCAGCTGAGTTTTCCCCGGCTGCTGCTCCTGGGGGTGGTGGCACCACGGTGTGTCCGTGCGCTTGGCACCGCTGTGCCCTGGGGCACACCTGGGCGCTGGCAGCACGAGCAGGTGAGGGCTGAGGAAGGCATCGCCTGACACGTCTCCCGTCCCTGCCAGCACATCTGTGAGGTTGTCAGTCCTGGGGTTCACCCTGCATTGCTTCCCTGGGAGCTGTGTGTCCTGTGCGACCTCCGCGCATCCGTCCCCTCCCCGTGCTGGTGCTTAGTCATGGAAAGGTAAAACGAAAGGGAAAAGCGAATAATTCTACGTCTGAGGTGATGCAAACCTTGTGTGCATAGCTTAAAAATGTCTCTGACGTCTGCTATCAAAGAGCTCCTAAATAACACGGTTTACCTGGGTTGACTGATTTATAGGAACGGGGCTCCCAGACCCCAAGGATGACATTTTAAATGCATCTTCCTTTCATTTGTAAGGGATTAAATGAACATGTTTTGACAAGATTGATCAGATGAAGGTTCAGACGATTTCTCTTTGCGGCTTCAATCTATAGCTGGTAGAACTGAGAGAATATTCCTGTGTGTCTTTACAATAATGCACAGCTGGCACCTCTGGAAATAAATGTTTGGGGAGCTGCCTGTGCTGAGGCCGCCCTGGAGAGGCATTGGCAGCGTGGGCAATGCAGATCCTCCATTGCATCCTGTGGAGGGAGGCTCGTCTGCTCCATCACTGCACATTTATTTCACACAAGCTCCTCGGTTCTGTGCTCTGGAAGTATTGCTGAGCCACACCGTGCCATTGACGGCAGCTGGGAGCAGAGGCAGCCCTGATTCCTGCTTCTCTTCTGGAAAGTGTTCCCTCCTTGGCTGGAATGCTCTTGTTGCTCTCACCAGGAGCTCCATCTCCAGGGGGCTGCGCCTGCTGCAGGTGGGGATGCCCAGGAACCTGGTTTTGTCTTTCAATCCCTCATTCTGCAAAATATTCTGAGGCTTTGGGCACTGAGGCTTGATGGCAGGGGTGGCTTTGCCCCTGCAGGATGAGGTTTTTGGAGTTTACGCTCTTTGTTTCAAATTCATTGACTTTGTGACTTCTGGCGTAGGCTGTCTGCCCTCCATAGCCTTAGGAAAAAATCAAGGAATAAAAAACATCTTTAAATTCAGGCCAGTGTCTCCAAGCCCTGAAGCCTTGGAAGACCCAAACTGGCTTGTTCTTGCCCTGGAAACACTGAAGCCTCGAGCAGAGGGAGTGGTAACTCA
Organism: Corvus brachyrhynchos; assembly: GCF_000691975.1. Taxonomy (NCBI): domain Eukaryota; kingdom Metazoa; phylum Chordata; class Aves; order Passeriformes; family Corvidae; genus Corvus; species Corvus brachyrhynchos. Next base: position 6,257,186 of record NW_008238838.1, read on the forward strand.
TTAAGCTCTCCTTATGGAGATGGGGACTTGCTGATCTGGCAGAGGCAAAGGCTCAGTGAGGAATCTCCAGACCTTGGCAGGGCTGGGCTGCTCCTGGTTCTTCCCACACAAGTTGTGTTTTCCCCCCCTTGCTAAGTCATGGCCAATTGTGATGCTGCCCTTAGGCCCTTGGCCAAATGGGAATGGGAGAGGACGTTCCCCTCACCCCGTTCTTGGCTTGTGGACATGATTTATGTCCTTCCTGCCTCCTTCCAGGCTTAGGAATCCTTTACCCTTGGATGGCAGGGGAAGGCAGCAGTTGTCTGGGCACAGGCTGGCAATTTGCATTGCTGCATTATGCATGGGCAGAAAACACAGGAATAAAGCACGAGGAACAGGAAATCACTGCGGTGTTTTTAATCTGAAAGGTGAGATCGAAGCGCTGTTTGTAGGCTGCCTTTAATGGCCCTCGATTGGCAATTAGTGTTATATTATCACATATCTTTAATAGAATATTGATGCTGTTGGCAGAGATATAATCCCAGTGTCAAGAGTAATTCCCCTCTTCCCAGAGGGTTGCACTTATTACGTGAGGGCCCAGCAGAGCCGGCGGAGCTCGGCCGAGGCGTCTCCGATCAATCAGGATCAGCACTTCCACCAGTGACTGAGGGCATGGCAGGGATGCATATTAATGATTATTAATGATCTGCCTGGGGAGGGAGGTGCTGGCCCGCTCTGACTCCTGCTGGCTGTGGGCTTGGGTTCAGGGAGAGCCTCAGGGATCCAAGGCGCATCCCAGATCCCAGGGATCCGAGGCACAGGGTAGGTGCCTTCCTCGCAGCCACAGCACAGCCAGGCAGAGCTCGTGGTTCATTACTCATTTACCTTGGGTTGCCATTGGAAAGCAGGTGAAACAATAATAAATACCAAACAACAGAAGTTAATCTCTATCCACAGCGCTGTAATAAATGGGAAGCTAAACAAAGAATCAATGCAGATCTGTTAATTCTGGGCACTCCTGGGTCTGCTCCAGAGCAGAGTCTGGCCCTGGTGGGATGCTGCAGCCAGATCTTCCCTTGGGCACAGGTATTCCTGTGGCACAGGGTGCTGTTCCCACAGAGCTGCGGAGCTGCACCCTCACAAGAAGCTTTTCCTCTGCTGGAGCCTTTTTTCCTCTGCTGGAAACCTTTAACTCCCCCTTCTGCCCAGACCCACAGACACAGCAGGATCCCTGGTGGGATCCCAGCCTTCCCTTCCCCCCTTGCCGGGGTGGCTCTTGCAGTTCTGATGGATGTGTCTCATCCCAGCGGAGCGATGGGCGCCTGTTCCCGGTACATCCTAATGCCAAGTATCAATCATGTGCAGTAACGGGGGCTGATGGCAAAGGACACTTCAGAAGAAGGGGGGAGAGAGGAATTTCAGCACTAATCCAGACCCCAGGAGAAAGCTGGTGCCCCCTGAACAGGACCCTGCTGTGGAGCTGAGCCCAGCAGCGGTTCCTGGGGGAACTGGGATTCCGTGCAACCTCCGCACTTCTGTTTCTCACCAGGATGGAAGAATTGGATCACTGCAGAAACCACAGTACCGAGACAGCCCTACACAACGTCCCACACAGAGACTGATGGACGGATCCCCAAACCCTCTGAACTTCTGGACTGGTAAAATGGGTTCTGGGGAGGACTGTGCGGACTTCTCTGCCCATGGAGCCCAGAAGTCCTTTTCCCAGTTTTGGGCAGGCTGTCCCTTGTCCCCCCACTTCCCTCCACCAAGGGGAGCTGCAAACCCATCTCAGAAGGGATGATGGTTCCAGCTTTGGGCTCAGGCTTGGGCTCCTGGTGTGGTGACAGCACCACTCCTCCGAGGCCATCCCCACAGCCATGGCTGCGCTGCCTCTGGAGCGGGCTGGCCCTGCCTTCGGACCCAGCTCTGCTCACTCCCTTACCCCGAGCTCTGCTGTGAAGAGAAGCCGTGGATGCTCCTCCATCAGCCACGTGGGGCCACCTCCAGGAGCCCCAAATCCACCGGGGCTTTCCCACTTCCATGTGTGTTCTCCCTGATTTTTTCTTTTCCCTTTCAGTGCCTGCAGCCTCAGTTAAGGCAAAGAGCTGAGGGTGTGCTGTGCTCCAGCCGTGGTGCCATGGCATTTACACCCTCCTGCTCCTCTTCCTGCAGAAACCCACTCCCAGAACTGCCTTGTCTCTGTTGCTTTCTGCAAGACTTGGAGGTGTATGGCCTCAGCTCCATGGATATGAAAGGGAAAGCTGGTGCAAACAGATCCTAACTGGAATTCAGCAGGCTGGAGGGGCTTGTGCTGCTGCCCAGTGCAGCATCCCATTCCCATCCACCCCCAGCAGGACTTCGAGCTCCTGGAAAAGTGGGTTTGTAGTCTTTAAACAAATCCAGGAGATGGGATATGGTGGAAGGGAGCCACTACCAGGCGATTTCAGCTTCAAAGCCTGGATGTATTTAACTTTCAGCAAAACACCACGATCTGAAATCTTTCCTTGGAAGGCACAAACGCATCTGCAGCCAGGGCTCCCGGATGGTGACGGAGCAGCACATTAGCATAAATTTTCTCGGGAACTGAACTGTCACAAGGCCAACCTTGAGAGCTATTTGGAGTATTTACGGCTTTTATGAAGCCCCCCGGGAGAGAATAATCTCAAAGTACTGCAGACACTGCTTGCAAGAACCGTGAAAAACATTCAATTTAGGAACAGTTTTGCCTGCATCTCTCTGGTTTTTGTAAGCCCTCACTCCCACCACCAGTTCTGTCCCCACCTGGGTCTCCTCTGCCAGAGTAGTGAGTCACAGCAAGGTGATGATGATGGCACAAGCGGAGAATTAAGAGATTGGGCAGGGAAAAGGCAGCAGTGGGTGGAAGGCTTCGGGAAAGAAAGTGATGTCTTCATGTGAATCTCTATTCGGAAATAAGAAACAGAGGGAGAGACATGGAAGAAGACGAAGCACCTGAATTGTCTCAAAGCAACCTGCTTTTCCTGCTTTTCCAGGAGGCATCAGTGGGTTTCTGAGTCTACCCAAACCCATGTATCTCCTGTTACCCCATCCTCAGGATCCTGTAACCATGTCAACCAGAAGAGAAGACATGGAAAGCCAGCAAAAAAAAAAAAAAAAAAAAAAGGAAAAAGGAAAAGGAAAAGGAAAAGAAAAAGGAAATGGAAAACTCAGCTTGAAAGCCACTATGTTTTGGATTATGCAAAGCACACGAGTACCTGATCTAGCTCCCGAAATTACAGGGTTGCACAGTGTTCTGTTTACAGTGGGATGTCACAGGCTGTAATGAGCTGCTGTGTCATTACGGCAGCAGATGCCAAACAGATCTCGGCGTGTTTATGGAAAGGCTCTCTCTTGCTGCAGAGCTGCACAGGGGTTTCAGGCTCCTTGGCAAGTTCAGAGGACAGGGATAATGTTTGTCCTGGGGGTGTGGTTGTGCAAACACTGCCCAGAACACCGAGCTGCTCCCCCAGCACACGGAGACAGGCAAGGGCTGGAATATCCATCCCATCCCGGAGCTGCCTGCTTTGGCCATTGCATTACAGCTGCACTGCCACCATCACTGTCATTCCCCTGATACTTAGGACCACCTGGGAACAGCAGCAATCCCAGCCCCGTGTGGCTCCACGCTGGGAGTGCATCCCTTGGGAAGGCAGCACGGAGCCGGACCCACTGGTGGCTCAGCACTCCCGAGCGATAGGAAGCTTAGGAAAACAGCAACGTCGTTCCCTGCATGGAATAACCTGAGAGGAACAACAAGTGGGGCCCCTCTTTGCAGGCGTTTGCCAAAAAAATCAGCGTGTGCATGAATAGAGAGAGAAATAAAAGGTTTCTCAGAGCTCGTCTTCGGGGCGCAGCAGCGTGAGCGCATGTTTTATTCAGCGAGGAGCAGCTGCACTACCTGGAGCAGAAATTCAGCTTGTTGAGGCCAGTCTAGGTAGATCACTGAAGCTTTGGAGAGTCTAAACAGCCAGAGAGCAGCAGATCTTGTCTTTATTGCAAACAAGGTGCTTCTGCAGAGGGGTTGGCCTTGGTCTCACCCAGTGTGACCCGGTGCCTCAGCAGCGCCTGATCTCCATGGGAATCCTACAGTGCTGGGGCTCCTGTGGGGCAGCTCGTGGCTGTGCCCTCCAGCCTGGCACCCTGAATCCCTCAGTGGCACAGAGCTGCTTGTGCCATCCCCCTTTTCATCTGTTATCTCCCTCTGTCACCCTGACCTGTGGGATCAGGGTGGGACCCCCAGGACGTGCTGCTGCTTCCAGCCTCCAGCCCAGCTGGGAACCCCAGTGCAGGACTCTGGCAGCTCTGTGGCTGCCACTCCACACATCCTGGGCAAAAATGGGAGCATTCCAGCGTGCAGCCTCTGCCTCTGCTGCTCGGGTCAGATGGAGGAGGTCATGACATTCTTTTATTCTCCTCTCCTCTGTGTGCTGGGGTTCGAAAGATAAAGTTAGTAAAATTCCTCCTGTTCAGGGCAAAGGGCAAAACTTGCAAAGGGAAAAGCCTGGGAAATAAAATCCCTCACGTACCAGGAACATGAGACACCGGGAGATATTCCAGGCCTTGAGCTGCAGGGAGCAAGCAAGATCCCCTCTGCTGAGGCTGCCCATGTGCTGTGCTTACCCCGACAGTAACTCAGGGGCCAGGGTGCCTTTTCCTTGCCTGAGCCAAAGGGTTCTCCCTCCAGCCCTTGGGATCATGCTGACAGAGGGATTCCCCTTCTTCCCCAGCCAGCTGTGACCTCACAAGCCTCTCCCTGTGTCACCTCCCTCCACAGGGTGTCAGAGCTGTGGTTGTGCTGGTGAGGATGGGGCACGGAGTCCACCCATCCCAGCTTGGAAGTTGCATCCAAGGGCTGCCCAGTGCTGGGGGCAAATGGCTCCCAGTGTGAGAAATGATTTAGGGGGATGGTTTAAAAGCTGGAATGATTAATGTGTGTGACTTCTCCCGAGTGCTGGAAATGATAAATCAGGATGGAATGGGGAAGCAGGGTGTAAATTCGGAGGTGTCTGTGTGGGGATGGTGTGGAGGAAGGTCGGGCTCAGGCAGGGTGGCCCCTGACGGCCTCACACCAGCTGGCTGATGGTCCTGGTGAGGGTGAGGAGGGTACCTGGATACTTGGGAATGTCACCGAGGGCACATGGCACAGCACAGCCAGGTCCTACCCCTTGGCATGGGCACATGAGGTTAAATAATCCACACGGGAAGGATTCAGGAGATGTTCTGGAGTCCCTTTCAGTAACCAGGAATGATCTGTGAGGATGAGGGAAGCAGAGGTCTGCGTGTGTGCAAAGGAGAGAGGCGGGGGGGGAAGGGGAGATTTTATTACTGAAATTTGCCAGAGAGGCTCTTTAATAACGTCATTCATCTTTCTGTCAAATACATCACATTAGTGGAGGGAAAAGGGACTTTGAGAAGATGAATTAAGACTTAAATACATTAAAATGACTTAAGGAATATTTAAATACAATACAATTTATTTTTGTGTAGGCTTGTTTCATGTCAAGCCGTGCCGTCTGAGGCTGGTACAAAGCGTGTGCACGGCTGTGCATCAGCAATGCCACTTCCCATAGAAACGGGGCTCAAATCAGGCTTTTCTTTGGACCAGAGATAATGTGGATGCAATTAGCTGGCACGGAAATGCTGCTGGCACTGCACAGAGCAGCCAAATTCCCTGCAAATCCCCCATGGCCCCTCAGCATCATGGGGATGCTCCAGGCGGGAAGTGCCGGCCCCGGCCCCGGCTGCTCTCACATTCCAGCCCACAGGTGACCTTCACCTGGGCGCTTCCACCTGCGGCTGCATCCGAAGGCAGAGCAGGAGCAGGGGTGGGTTTTCCTCTCGGTGTGAGACACCACCCTCCAATGCTGTGCTCTGGAAAGAGAAACAGCTCAATTTGGCTGCTCTGTGGCCGTGATCCCGCAGGGCACCAGGTACAGCCCCAGGGTGGTGGCTGGAATGTCCCCAACCAGTGCTCAGGAAATGGAGCCCCTCCTCCTGAAACAGCCCTTCTGCCCTGGCTCCCGGGGGATAAATCTGAGAAAAGAGACAAGGAGTGGAAAAAATAGAAAGAAAACAGACAATTGCCTGGAGCTGCTTCTTGTTCTGCAATGTTGGGGCTAAAAATAGCTCAGCAGAGCCTTTCTGCCCGTGGGCACTGTGCGGGAGCAGCCGCCTGCTCCCTGTCTTGCAGGAGTCAGAGCAGGCCCTTCTTCCAGATATTTGTGTCTGTCTTGTGGCAAGGGCTTTGGCTGACTTTTGGTCTGGTTTTGCTTCTCAGCCCCGAGTGCTTCATCAGAGAGAAGGCACAGGAAAGCAGCGAGAGTAATCAAGCTCCTCAGCAATGAGGAGTGGGTGGGATGCTGAGGCGCAGACCCCGGTGAGTGCAGGATGCACCACAAAGATTGAACTTCCCCTGCCACAGAGGGTTCCTTGAGAGCTCTCTGTTATCTCCCTGTGCCCATAGAACACGTCGGAATTGCTTCCCAAAGTGTGTAAAGGCTCTCGGTATCAAAGGCACATGGCTGCTCTGTGATGGAGGAAATAAAAAACCCTCAAAGCAACCTGTTTGTCTGCCTGGGGAGAGATGGATTCAGCCGGAAAGCTCCGTGCCTGCGTCTTCATCCCGCTGTCCCCACAGCTGGAGCATGGGACTGCCCCAGGATGGAGAGCACAGGAGGTACATGTGTCCTGTCTTAGTGTGTTCAGTTCCTTCATCTCTTCCCATAAGTCAGACCTGCCAAACCCTCTTGGATTTGTTTCCACAAGACTTTACTGCTCTTCTTTCCGCTTTTATTGAGACACTTCGAAGGGTAGTGGTGCCAGAGGAGTGATAACAAGGTGTAGCCCTGCAGCGACAAAATGACCAGCCTGAGGCAGCACCTTGGACTGAGCTCGTGCTGCGTTTGGGAAGCCGGGGGAGGACAACGTTCATGGCTCTGCCGCGAGCGGGGGGGATGATGCTCATCGCTCTGCCACAGCCCCAGGCACCTGTGAGAGCTGGGGGCTCTCCATGGGTACCGCCCATCCCCGGGGCAGTGTCGGAGGGCGATTACCGAGGGTCGAGTAGAGGTGTGGGATGGGTGAGGAGGAAATGCTCCCCGCCCCACGGCTGGAGCTCTCCAGGCGGCTGCAGGGACGGGCGAGGCGCGGGACTCTCTCGGGTGTTCATGCAGGGATAACGCTGCAGGTCCTCGAAGGGATGCAGGGCCGGGGAAGCGAGAGGGGGGCGATGCTCCTCCTGGCAGTGGGACAGCTCTGGTTCCTTCCAACAGGTCACAGCTTTGCTGCTGCACAAACACCCCCTGCATTTTGCTGCACTTCTCTGCCCTTCTACCCCTCCCGAGCCCGGGTACCGCCCTGCAGAGCCCGCCGGCTCCTCGGCTCTGCCTTGTGTTGGTGTCCCGGCCTCGGAAGGTGGCTGTTGTCCCGTGGCCGGGCGGGTGGGAGCCGTTCGTGTCCCCTCAGCAGCCGCCACGCTGGCTCCGGGCGAGTCGCGGTGCTAATGAGCTCGCCGGCAGCAACAACTGCGTGCGCAGCACTTTCGGAGGCAGCGCCTGCTAGAAATGAATTTTTAGTTCATCCAGAGCACGGCTGTTGGGCCCAGCCCAGAGCTGAATGGGGCAGCTGCAGGAGGTGCGGCCGGGACCGGAATCCCCGCACGGGGTCAGATATGCAAGGACTGGGATATGGGAGAAAATGACCGTTTTGTTCCCCGGTGTTTCCCAGCAGAGGGAAAATGCACATTTTGGGTTCCTGGATGCTGTTTTCCAGGCTCTGCTTTCCCCCCCACCCCCATCAGGGGAATCACCTGCGACCAGCACAGGAGGTCTCCATCCCCCCAAAACCCAGGTGTCACTTCTGGCAGCTCTAATGAGGGGAAGTGAATCCAGGCTGGCAAACAAGCCTACGTCACACCTCTGTCTGCAAAGAGGCTTTTAGAGCCGGCTTAAATGGATTTTGGGAAAACGTCTTCGAGATTGGAGCTACAAATGGCTTTTTGATCAAAACAAAATCGTTCATTTTGAAAACTGAAACTGTTTCATTAAACATGTTTGGGCTTTGTTTGTTTATGTCAGAAGCGATGGGTTTGCCAGGGTCTGAAAATTGGAAAGTTTAAAGTATTCTTCTGTCCTGGACTTTGAATGTAAAAGCACTTCAAAGGTGTTATGGAAGAATAAGAACAATTAAAAATTTATTTCCCGGGGGAAAAGGAATGATTAGAACGATCGGAATAAAGATCACATCTCTATTTTCAGGCAAACTTCTCTCAGCTTTAAAGGCTGGCGATGGTATCTGGGCTGAATAGAATCGTGCAGGGGCCTTTGTGTCACTCGAAGCGGGAGAGGGGAGCGCGCCCGAGGCTGCAGAAAGGCTTTGCTGACACCTGACATTTGAGGCACTCTGACTTTTTTTGAAAGCAAACGCCTTAGAAGTGTTCTCATGAGCGGTGGCGATAATCAGGCTGCAATCACAGCTGCCCCAGAATCCATGGGCTCTCCTGCAGCTGCTGGATGGGGCCGATGTCTCCGTGCTCCTCCAGGGCTGGGTGGGCACTGGGGAAGAAGGGAGGGCTCTGCCAGGGCCGGGTGGGGAGGGCTGGCTCAGGAAGGGAGTGTGGCAATGCCCAGAGATGCTCATCCTCAGCCCTTCGGCACGGAGCCTCTGCGCCCCTTTCTCCTCCTCAGTGAGCCCTCTGGTTTTCATCCCGTTTCCAAGGGACAATAAAGTGTGGAGCAGAACGTTGCTCTCAGCTCCAATTCAGTGGAGAGGGATGGAGAGAGAGGTGACGTATGGCTTTGCTGTTGTCCCAGCCAGGCTGGAGCCCGGGCTGGCAGCACCATGCAGCTCCCAGCATGTCCCTGGATCCAGCGTTGGGAGCGCGGTGCTCAGAGGAACAGCAGTGGGATCAGGGGACTGGGCTCCGTGCCTCCGCCGAAGCCTGGATGGATCCTGGGAACAAAGAAACCTGCCTTTGAAACCAGGCAGAACTGCCCAACCCTTTGCAAAGCAGAAGCAGCTGGCTCGACTAATTAAATGTTAAAAATTCCAGCAAGACGAGTGTACCAGAAAACAAACAGGCACGGGAGCCAGGATGGAGCGAGTTGGAATGGATCCGTGCGGTTCCCTGTCTCTCCCATATGTGTCTGCATAGACGCTGGCACCTGTGCAGCCATGTGTTCGCCCGGGCCCGCTCCCACGCTGCAGTCAGTGCGCTCCCACATCGACCCGTGGGGAGCAGGAGCCGCAGGCTGTGGGATCCCACATCCCCCAGTGCTCCCACGTCCCCATCCATGGACGTATGTGGCTTCAGAGACCCGGGGGGCAGGAGGTGCCTGTCCCTGTGCCAGGGTCTGCCCGACCCACTGGGGCAGGAGGCGGCTCCATCGGTCTTTTTTGATGGTTTGGGGAGGAGGGTAACTATTTGTCAGCAGTGGTTTTGCAAATCGCCACTTTGCAGAGAGGAAATAAGAGCCATCCATTTGTGCTGGTGCTATTAAAGATTTTCTATAAAGTGCCTACATTTCCAGTGCAGCTGAATGGATTTCTCTGCAGAAAACTGCCAGGACAGAGAGGCACAGTGGAGGAAAATATCATATACAATGATTCACAAACACATAAAAATACCCTTCCCAGCTTGGCTATTCTTCCACTGCACAACAAACACCTTGTGAGTCATTCTTGAATGTATGGATGCATTGGAAAATGAAAGTTGGATTTGAACATTATTCATTAAGACCTGGGATTAGTTCACTTCTCCATTTAGCTCCTCAAAGCCAGCATGCCAAGTCAAGCTAAATGCATTCTAAGGCTGTCTCAGTCACCAGGCAGCTCTAAGAGCCACAGTGGTTTTCTACATCAATGTTTCTGTATTCAGCTTAAAAAACCCCCAACTTAATTCCTTGCTCCTTGCATTGAATTAATCAGATATCTGAAGGTAGGTGGAGGCAAAAAATCAACATTTTTCTTGGCAGGCACATTTAAGTTGAAGGGCTGTAGCTCTTGCTGCAGACGACAAGATTGCAATGTTTAGGAGATAAAGAAAGGGGATGGAGGGCATCCACGGAGTGACAGCCGCGTGCACGCCCTGCTGCCGGCGGTGGCAAACAGCCAGGGATGGGGACGGGCCCCCGGATGATTTACAGCCGCGCATTCTCTCTACAAACACGTTAACTCCCACCTCGGAGGAACTGTTAATGAAAACTTGCGTCAGCTCTTCCAGCACCTGTCAGACACAAAGACACGGCTGGATGTGCGGCCGGAGCGGAGCAGAGGTTGGGGACAGCATCAGGGCCACGTGCTGCCTGTGTGTGGCCACAGCCGTGTCCCCGTGGCTGCCCCGTGTCTGACCACCAGCACAAGAGCACAAGCCCAGCGGAGGGACCGGCCCAACAGACACGAGGCACGCTGCAAACACGGCCCAAAGCAGCTGCAAAACACTTTTCAGCTCCCACATCGGAATCTCGGGCCAGCTCATAACTGGCACGGTGGCCACGCATGAGGCGGCAGCGGCAGCAGCATCTTCTTCCACTGCCAATGGGGAAAAACAGCACAGCTGTGCTTACTGCTGCTCCTAGGGATATTTAGCCTCATTTAATGACAGTATGGGGCAGTTTGGTACAAACATATGGATGATGCGGCCACGTTTTGACAATTACTCAGCTGCTGGGTCGTTGTACCTCCCCTTCGGATGCCTAATCCTGGATGGGGGACTGGGAAGCGCTGTCCTCGGTGTGTGGGGACAGTTCCTGCTAACAACACTTAGCTGCCCTCTAAGGTCGGATTCCTCCCAGGCCACCAGCAGGACAATGCCACACGAGCGAGGCACCTGATGGAGGACAAGCCCGTGACTATCACTGCTGTGCTCAGGGTGTCCTGCTCGCTGCCAGCCGGCTGAGCCAGCCCTGGGCCAAGGCAGCATCTCCCCTGCATAATTTCATAGCACCAATACCTTGGTGAGCAGCACAAGCTGCTTGTGGGCAAAGAATCAAAATTCATAGAATAAATTATACGCGCTAAATTATTTGCCCAGCTTTGTTGATTATCTGCAGTTAAAAAGTTGGAGAGAGCTGAGCTGCTCTGCGCATAAACACCAGACAGATCCTTGCAGGCAGGAGGTGCTCGGCTTTGGCACAGGGAAGAGGAGAACTGCCAGCCCAGGGAGGAGCCTGCAGACCCAGTCCTCTCTGGCATCCCCTGAGGTTGGGATGGGTGGCAGCCCCACCATGCAGGCAAAGAAGCTGCTGCAAACACCTTGGTGGGCTTTACTACAGAGTTACTCAGCGAGCTGCAGTTTGGTGGTTCTCCTACGCATAAGAAGGATTTACTCTTTGCTGGCTGAATGAAATGACGTTTGTGATGTTACAGAACATTTAATGGCATAAAGAGAGTGCGGTGTAAGGATCAGAACAAGCACATGGGTTTGCAGCCCAAGCCATGGATGACTTGTGCATGGATTGTGCATGGAGGAGAAGGGTCCTGCTCCTCCTGTGCCTGGCCAAACTCCTCTCCCCCTGCCCAGAGGAGGAAGCTCACAATGGGTCAGCATGTTGAAGGTCTGTGATTGAGCTCGATGATGAATCGCAGCTTGATGACTTCCTCTACATCAATGGAGCTGAACTGGCTTGGGGAAACTGTTTGATTTAAGAAGAATAGGCCTAATTTTGGAAGTGCTTCACACCCATCAATCTAAGTGAAATTCATTTATCTGAGGCACAGCTGATACGTCTCCCATTTACATAGCACTAAGTGCCTCACAATCCTTGATATATTGAAGCTCACAGCAGGGGAAGAGGATAACACTGCTATCCCCTTTTGCAGGCAGAGAAGGGATTTTGCAGCATAATCCAATGAGTCGTGGGAGCCAAATGGGTGCCATGACCCGGACTGGGAGCAGTGTCCCCTCCCCGGCCACGCTGCGGGGTGGACAGGGCAGCTGCGCACGCGTCAGGTCTGGCGTCTGCAGGGAGGGGGCAGAAGGAGCTTCAAAGCATTTCCCATCTCCGATCTAACACGGTTTTATGAAGTGTTTGCAGTAGTGTCTCAAAGGCAGGGTTGGGAGGCAGAGTGGGAATCACAGCGGTATCTGATGGAAGAGATATTTAGAGGGAAGAGACATATGGCATCTTAAATAAAAACAGCCTACTCAGTGGTTAATCTCCACTTGAAAAACCTCCGGGACGAGCTCGTCTGTCTCCCATTGCAGCCCCACCACGCTGCCAGCTGGGCAGAGGTGCAGCGGCCGCAGGTAACGCTGCAGGGCTGGGAGTTTGGGGGAACCAAAGCGCCTTCCCCATCTCTCAGTGGGTCCTGCATGGCTGCCTCTGAAAACTCCAGCCTGAGGTGGAGAGGCCAGGGGGTCGGTGGGGCAATGGGACCGGGACCCCTGACAGCAGCCCCCATCCAGTAACCTCCTCTACAGCTCTGTCCTTGGTGGCCTGAAAACAGAAGCAGGCAGGAAAAACAAGTGCCTTCTTCCTGCAACTCTCCATGGGCACTTAGGACAATGATGGAATACTTGGGCAATCGCACAATGTTTGTTTAATGCCAAAACTATCCTGGCCACTTTACAAACAAGCATGAGTAATGGCAGAGCGGGGGGGCACAAGTTTCTCTCTCTTCCTCTGAGATCTTCTGAGTGTGCACTTCTGCCGTGATTTATCCTTGTTGCAACCTTATCGGCTCACTGGGGATGTAAATCAAGCAACCCGACATTTTACCCGGAATTCCAGTTATTTATACATAGATTGAAAGGGTATAATTGCGGCTGCTAAAAATGGCCCGGCAGAGAGGAGGGACACAGGTGTCCATCTCTGTGGAGGTTGGGGACGGAAAAGTCCCCGCTGGCTCCCTGCCTGTCCCTGCACATGAGGCCTCTTGCACCTTCACAGCTCTGCCGAGGCGGAGGATGGGCAGCAGGGATGCACCCACAGTCCGGCCATCAGTCCCTTGGGCTTTTGGAAAGGATCTGACTGGGGTCTCGCCCCCTTCTCCATCTCGCATGTCCAGCCTGGAGCTGGAAAAGGCACGGCAAGGCGATCCCAGCAGGGCCCCAGCATTGCTGCTCCTACATCTTTCTGATCTGGACCGCCCCTCGTGATGCAGTTAGGCTTAGGCAGTGTTTAAGGTAGTGGTTAGGGTAATGGTTGGGTTAATTGGTCGGGTAGTGGTGCCCCAAACCAACCAGCTGGTACAAGGTGCACTTGCGGGGTCCGCATGGTCCCCCTCCCACCCACATTCCAGCCAGGCTATTCCATGACAGTCTCCTGCACAAGTCTGCTGCCAAATTTGCCTTCAGCTCCAGGCAGCCACTGCCTGTTTCATCTGTAAGTTGCCATGTACTTTAACAGCATCTCCCTGATCCCTTGTAATCTCGTTTTTTTCCACTGCTCCCAGACATCTCTCCCTCCCCTTCCCTCCCTCTGGCAGCTGCAGAGCAAGCGGCAGCCCCACACGCCTGTTAAAGGCTGGAGAGCATCCTGGCAGTGCCCATGGTCCCTGAGCAAGCCCTGGCCAGGCCAGCACATGACCGGAGCCACATCCCTGCGGGACCAGGAGATGCAGCGCAGGGGCCACCACGCATCTCTCCAGGACGCCCTTCAGAGGCCCAGTGTGAAAGACATCTAAAATTCATAAATGTCAAGGAGGAAAGGAAGTGAGGACAACTAAATATAGAAATCCAAACACCTCCTTTTAGGCTACAGAAACAGTGTGATGTGCACAGCCTAAAAGCCTCCTTAGACCTGAGCCCAGCTCAGCACTGAAGGGCAGGGTGGTGACTGTGGAAGAGAGGAGTGTTCATCTTCCCGGAGTCAAGGTAGCAAAGGCTGACTCCAGAAACATTCTCACACCTTCTCCCCTTCTTCTCTGCTCAGGTGAGACCCCGCCTGAGCACTGCATCCAGCTCTGGAGTCCCCAGGGGAAGGTAGATGTGGACCTTCTACAGCCAAGCCAGAGAAGAACTACGAAGATGGTCAGAGGGGTGAACATCTCAACAACCCATCCTCGCCCCTCTCTGCACACACCGTGACTCTCCTGATCCCAGATCTTTCTGTCTCAGGAGCTGTAGGGAGAGATCTGCCACGTCTTGTTTGTCCTGCCCAAGTTCAGGAGCTTCCCCAGTCTCAGATGCTCCCACCAGAAGCCAGGAGTTCATCCTTGTCACAGCCTGCGTTGGGAGATGGAAGTGAAACCCCTGTTGTTTCTGAGTTGAGAATGTCTTTTCTTTCCATTCCACAGGAAATGTCACTGTTCACTTCTCCATTCCGCTGCAAGGGGAACAGAAATGCGTCCTGAAGTGTCTGGGTTTGCTATGGAAGGAAGATTCTGATTTTCCTACAGGGAATTGTGTAGCAGAAACAGCTGAAACCCGAGAAGAAATCCAGGGTTGTCAGAATCTTTAGTTTCTGTTTTAATTATTAGTCTGGTGGGATTTTCTCAGAAACTGTAATTCCACAGTGATAACTGTTATCACTTTATTTTAGAGTCTCGGCTATTCACAAGCCAGGAACGAGCAGGATCAGTGCAGGGAGGAGCTTCCAGGACACGTTCACAAGCATGGAATGTTGGCTTCCCTCTGCCCAGGGCAGCCAGGCGGCCAGTGCTCCGTTCTGGAACGCCCCACTGGGGCTGTGGAGCCGGCTGGCAGGACCCAGCCCGTGTTCCATGGAAGTTATGTGCCGATGGAGCATGGGAAATGGGATGGCAGGGACAGCTCGCTCCGAGCACAGCATCTCTCCAGTCCTATCATTTTTGTTGGGAAGTTTTATCTTTTTAATTTGTTACATATCACGCATTGTCTGATTAATTATTGCTTCTCTGCAGGGAGGACTGGAGTTTATAGAGCAGTACAGCACAGTGCTGGCTTTGCCCCCCCGGCAGGCTCCGCGCCGTCGATAATAATGACTCAGCATTTGGCTGCTCCGTGGGCATTTCAGAAGCGCTTTATTAAAAAGTACACAGTCCGTGCATCGACCATAAATCCAGGCAGGAGCTGCCGAGTGTGCCGTGCTGCTCACACATCACTCCGGGCTGGCACTGGCCCTGCCTCTGCCGCTCCCTGCCAGCCCCAGAACGCCGGGGTTTAATTGCCGCGGTGGCCTGGGATGCATTGAGCTGCTCGGCGTGTCCTTCAGCTGCACGCAGGCAGGAACAGGCACAATAAAATTCCCTTTACAGCCACAT
This sequence comes from Corvus brachyrhynchos, assembly GCF_000691975.1. Classification (NCBI taxonomy): domain Eukaryota; kingdom Metazoa; phylum Chordata; class Aves; order Passeriformes; family Corvidae; genus Corvus; species Corvus brachyrhynchos. Next base: position 6,272,363 of record NW_008238838.1, read on the forward strand.
CTCTCCATCAGCAAAGCGAGAGCCTCTCCCTGAAGAAGCCTTCCCATTCAGCAGCCGAGCTGGAGGAGGCCGTGTAAGTGCTTGGGAAGGTGCTGCGGCAGGACGAGCAGCAATGAAATGCAGTTGAACATTTCCAGCGCTGAGTAAACCATATGTCTTCATAATTTGATTGTGCCCCGGTCCCCCAGGTACCTCCCAGCTCTATTGAACACCGATGGAGTTATTTGGAATCATAAATAATATTATCAAAGAGGGTCTGCTGGGTAAACAGAGCTGGTGTATAAATTGTTGGCGGCGGTATTGATTGTTCTGAGCTGACTAATGAATTATTCTGTTTAAGGGGCTGTGGAAACAGTGCTCAGCATTTTCAAGGAAGGCCCTTTGGATGCTTCCCCTGGCGCTGCCGGGCTTTGCTGCCCCTGCACAGCCCCCAGGGCAGCAGCCCGACGGCACAGTGAGGCCAGAGCAAGTGGCCAGGGGTGTGTTAACCACAGGGGTGTGTCCCTGGTGACTGCAAAATCATCTCCCTACCCTTCAGTTCCACCACTTCATCCTCCCCTCCTCCTTTCTCATCTCCCCTTCTCCCTCCCTCTTTATTGACGCAGCAGGACCCAGTGTGGGATGTGGGACTGCTCTCAGAGGGACACCAGAGACTTGCCACAGGCCACCCAAGGCTTCCCACCCCATCCCAGGCGAGCTCTGCTCCCCTCCTGCAGGGAGCCTGGGCACTTCTCCCTCTTCTTTCCACATCTTGGCTTTTTGGGCCTTGCATCTCTTTAAATTGGGGCTTTTTCCCCAGCTCCTTTAAGCCCTGCCCCAGAAAGAGGAGAAATGAGCCATCATTTTTAACGGGACTTTCCTATTTTTCCCTCACCTGCATAATACGTTCTGTTAAATTTCCAGTTTTCCATCCCTTTGATGTGAGGGACTCCAAATGCTCCCCGCTAATCTCGCGCAGCAGCGCCTGAGACGCTGAAGGCGCTGGCAGGGAGATGGCAGGGAACCAACGGGCAATTACTGGCGTTTGGGGGCTGGGGCAGCACGCAGAGACAGCTCATTTTAAAATAAATTACGCCATTAAAACAGTTTCGTTCTTTTCGCCTGCATTTCGGGCTCCAGGCTCAGCAGGGAAGAGGCAGAGCAGGAGCATCCCGGTGGAGCTACAGCTGTTTGTGGCAGGAGGAAGAGGAGAGTGGCTGTGCCTGGGAACAAGCCCTGGCACTGGGTCCTGCCCACCAAGGGTGTTCTTCCCATTTTCCTGGGAATGTGGCTGTGGCTGCTGTGCTGAGGGCAGAACTTTTAAAGGAAGCCTGGTTATTTTCCCTCCAAAGCAGAGTGGGATCATTTTCCCCTGCCCCTTTGTCAGACCATTAAACGTTACTGAATTCATCATTTTCTCGCTTGTCTCCATGTTCCCTTTTTTCCCAAAGCTTGGGGAGACCCTTGCTCACAGCTGTGGGTTTAGCACCCAAGAAATCCAAGCACTTCCTTCAGCTTCCATGAAAATTTAAATGTTGTCACGTCCTTACCAATGGGCAGCATCAGGCAGAGCCCCAGCTCAGCATCTCCCAGGGAGAGAAGTGAGCTGGTTCTGCAGGTGGGATTTATTTAGTGAATGAAGGTTTGGGGAGCTCCTTAAGGATGCTCTCCCCGTAGCTGGGGATCAGGGAAAGCTGTTGTCTCCCACGAAGGGCTCTGGAGCAGGATGCAGTGGGATGCCTGGGAGCACGCCTGACCACGGGAGCACATCCTCCTGGAGCCTGGTGTGAGGGACATGCCCATCTGCTCCAGGTGTGGAAGGCTGGGAAGGAGTTAAACCAAACCACCCAGGAGCTGAGTGTCCAGCATGATTCAGGCCATTTAATTAGTGTCCCATGCTCCGGGAGTTCGATAGTGTTTCCCCCCGGGAGGAGCGCACCAGCTCACATATATTGCCTGTTATCTTTCGAGTACTCTGAGCAGAATGCTTTTTCAGTAACCTCATCAAAGGATAAGCCAGGATTCAGATAAGCTTTTCAAGGAGGAAGTCAGGGTTATAATTTTCAGAGACTTCTGAATGTCACCTCCAATTTTCGGCTCCGCTGTTGGAGCGGCCGTTTTTGGAAGCCACCCAGCCTCAGATATTGAAATGGGTGACCTGTGGACTCGGGCTTCCTCAGCTCCTGGTCATCGTCAGTCTGGCAGATCTTGGAGTTAAAAGTGCCTGAGATTTCTGACTTTATAATAATGTGGTTTCTCAGAAGTGCAAATTACAGAGGAATTGGTGCTAAACTCCCCATTAAGTGTAGAGCCCGAGAAATCCTCGGTGTCCCAAATTACCTGTCACTTTCTCTAACGCGGCATAATTCTGTCGCTTAAAAAAAATAAAAAAAACAAAGGGCTGTAATTTGAAATTTCAGTGAAATTCCTAATTGAGTGTGTGGCTTGCTCTGTAGTGGGCTGTGTCCCCCCTCAGTGGGTTTGGCATCCTTTGGGCATCACGATGCTCCTCAAGGCCCTGTGTGTGACCCCCCAGCAATGGCCCCCCCATTCCATGCTCTCCTTGGGGTGCTGGGGGCCCTCCTGCAGCACTCAGCCTCCCGAGAGGGCAGGGATAAGGGGGGCTGAAGGATCCTCAAGAGGAGGGGGACAGGCTGGGGGGAGAAGGTGGCAGGAAAACTCCAGCTCAGGTTGATTCCAGGGTTAAAGCAGCTCCTGTGCCTGTAGAATCCCTGTGTCTCACGGAGAAACCAGCCTATGAGAAGGTTTGGGTTCGGGAAGGTGGTTCACTTTCCAGAGCAGGAGATGGAAAACAGATACAGTCGGTGGCGTCGACAGGCACGCAGGAATGAGAGTCTGAACTGATGGGGTTTTTTGTGAATTACATTTTGTTGTGAATTACAAACAGCTTCTGGCTGCTTTTCCAAGTCCACATTTTTAGCTTTCATTCATGACCACAAGATTTTTCCCCAAAATTACCTACACTGATTAAAAGGGGCTTTTAGGTAAATACAGGCAGGGAAAAGCCAAGGAAAAACAATGACCAAGGTGTTTTCTTCTTTCACTGATGCCTGCTGGAGGGACCCCCAGCAGAGCACCAGAGATCCCTTCCCACAGGAGGAAGGGTGGGATGCTGCACGGGTTAAAAAGAAGTCAGCACCGGCTCAGTGCCTTTTCTTCCCCTCAGGTTTTTTTTCTTCTTTTTCCCTCCTGGCTGAATCAATAATTAAGCATATTCTAAGTAGTACAGTTTTGCTTGAAATTTTCCATTTGGCTTGGGCATCAGTTGGAAATGAAATATTTAGAGGACAGAATATAGTAATAAAGCCAAGATACATTTTCTGCTAGTATATTTTATTTATTTTGTTTAATAATGAGGTTCTGTGTCTGTCTCTTCCCCCCTCTGTATCAGCGGCTTTCTCCTCTTCCCCTTTCCTTTGGAGGCAGGAGATAATATCCCCCTTTTAAAAAAATAATAAAGTCTGGCTTGTCTAACAAATCAGGCCCTGTGCTCTGATGTTGTAAGTGTTCAAAGGAGCTTCCCAGAAGGCTGAGGGAGGGGAGGAACCCAGCGCCGAGGCTCCTGCTCCACTTGTCTACCTGCAAGGACAAAGTGAGAGGGATTCCTCTGCTCAAAATTATTTGTTGCCTGGTGCAAAACCTTTAACAATTCCCCGGGCAGGAAATGGATCCTTGCCATGCGGGAGCACAACCTGCCCTGCCCCATCTCCCCTTGGCAGCTCTGCATTTCCTCGTGTGAAATCTATTCCGGCTCCTCGGGGCCCTTTCCCCGCTCTGCCAGCAGGGTCGAGGTGTTTGCAGGAGCGTTTTCCCTGGGGAATGCCACGGATGCATTACAGATGCTGCTGAGAAAGCAGGGAGAAGGGGTGGAATGCTGAGTGGTTGGCCAGGGGAGGCTGTGGGACCTGACCCTTCCCATCCCAGATCCCTCAGCCCATGCGGGTGGGAAATGCCTGTGCTGCCCCACCAAAATCTTTGTGACTTCAACCTTTTCCCCCCCATTCTTCTTTTGGGATGTAAAAGCGAATGTAAACCCCTCAAATAGAAATTACTCCCAGGAAATTCCTATCAGGTACAGTGGAGCACTTCATCCCAACAGCTTCAAAATGTTTCGCTCTGATTTTGATCTTTTCTTCAAAACCTGTTTACAGTTAAAAAAAATAAATAACTGTGTCTGTGTTTGAGATTGTGAGTATTTGAAATGGAGTTTTGTGGTGTGCAGAAGCTCTTGTCTGAAAAGCAAATGAAGTTTCCCAGCAAACCTGGAGCTTCCCTGGCTCCAAGAAGGCAACTGGTCCCATGGGATATCAGAGCCTGATTTTTGATCCCTGAAGGTCACCAGGTCCAGGCCGTGGTCCTTTCCTTGTGTGACAGAGGCTGTGGCAGGGCAGGGGTTTGTGGGGTGGCCGATCTCTGTCACGGTTCCAGGGCTTCTGGTGCATCCCAGGCTGGGACTGTCCCTGTCACCTCCCACAGAAGGGTCCCAGCCCCCATTTAGGTTTGCTCCTACACTTCAGATAAACATTTTGTATGCATTTGAACTGGAAATGAGGTGGGAAGCTGAGCTCTGCTGGGCTGTGTGGGATCGTGCTGTGTTTGAGAAGTCAAACCCATTCTTCTCAGCAAATTATGGGTGCCCAAAATTGAAAGTGTTCTGATATTTGCTCAGGCCTGTGTCTCATGCCACGCCCTCCCAGGAGGAAAGGCTTGTGCAGGAATTCAATCACAGGATCTTGAGTGAAATAGAGAGGGGTTAGAGAGATTCCCAGGGCCTGATTCTCATGTTGCTCTGTCGGGATGTTGCTCCTGTCTGTGCTTTTGCAGCCTCTGTGGTTTTGCAGCAGCCTCATGATTTCCTCTACTGGCCCAAATCTTGACCCTGTTTCAGGCAGCCCAGAGTTTGGGTCCCCTTTCCCATTCCTGTGACCAGAACCAGTGGTTTGAACTCTTCAGGACTGTTTGGGGCTGAGCTGAGCACGAGGGAGGCCAGGAGAGCAGGGGGAGCCCTTCCTGGATGCTCGCTGTAGTTAATTCTTGATAACAGTTTTCCCATCATTAATATTGTTGTTGAACGGCTGCATTCTCACTCAGCCAGAGCTAATTATAATAATTAACAGACAACTCATGAACTTGTCAAACTGGTAATTATAAACCATGGAGACTTATCATTAAGAGATTGCTCAGGAGGGGGAAAGGGGTGCGATGAGCTCTGTGCCCACAACGAGTTCTCACCTCTGCCCAGACCTGGGCTGCAGTGCTCCAGCTACACAAAATCCAGCCTCTCCATGCCCTGCTGAGCAGGTAGTTGGCACTGCAGTGTCCAAAATAAATAAGTGACAAAGGCAAACACTCGCCTGCAGATCCCCAGGCAGCCCAGGACAGCCGGGCAGGGCTGCTGCCAGCACACGCCACAGGCGCTGGCTGGGCTCTGGCTCTGGGGAGTGTGGGAGGATGCTCAGCTTGAGCTTTCCTCAGCTTCCCTTCCCTCCTTTGGCCGCCTTTGGCCTGTGCCTCTCCAGGGAATCCCTGTGCCGGTCACTGGCGTCGCTCGCTCCTTCGCACATCTCCCGGCAAGTTTGGCTCCGACATTCTCCAAGTTTCCTCCCATGCCTTTTGTGAGCTTTCTCTCCCGGATATCGAACAACAAATGGTCCTTTTCACCCAGGAGATAAGATTGTTCATCTTCCAAAGTCACCGGCACTTGCAATGCCGGGTCTGGAGCAGTTTGAATAATGAGCCTTCGGGAGCACTCGTGTTTCTCTTTGTGTCCTTTTCTTAACAAAGACCTGAGGCTCCCAAGGCAGCGGCGGCTCCACCAGGCACCGAATGCGACAGGGGCTGCTTCTGAAGGGCACGAGTTACAGAGAAGATTTTCTTTTCTTCCTTATTTTTTTTCTCTCCCACTTTTCCAATTGTATTTTTGTCATGCGCCGTTGCTGAACAATCGGATCTTTATAGAAAAATTCCCACCAGGAGCAATACGAGTGCTGCTGCCAGATCCCCTCCTCCCTTACAACCACTATCTAGCAGTGCCTCGCATACACATTTCAATCTGAAAAGCAAACCAGAAGTTCCCTGTGTCCTTAAATCCTTGCTTTCGTGGCACCCACCCTCCCTTGGCCTCTCTCCTCCTCTGCACTCCCCAGCTTCCCACTCCTTGCTCCAGTGGCATCCCTGCCCCCTGGCCCGTTCCTGCTGGATGCCTGCAGCACCCCTGGGAAAGCCACAGCTCTCGCATGCCTCGATGGAGCAGCACCCAGGCACTGCGAAAGGCAGGAGAGAGAAAGGCTTCCAGCACAGATTGGAAACCTTGGTGTCACCCTCGTCCCCTTCCTGTCCTGCTGCTGGCTTTGCCTCTCCTCTGACTCCAGGAGAGTAACAAGAAAAATAGAGCTGTTCTCACAGCGTCTGCAGCTTCCCTCGAGGAGGAGCAGCACCACAAACTGCTCTTCAGCCCACTGGCTGAACGTGCTGGCCCCTAAAGGTGGCTGGAAGCGTTCCTAGCAGAGACACACGGCCTTTTGCATCAGCTACATCAGAGCTGGAACCTGTTGCTGTCCTGCAAATGGAGAGAAATGAAAATACGGGAAGTAGAGGAAGGCTTGCTCTAGCAGTGGAATCCACCCTCCCCTCCTGGTGCGGCCACAGAGGAGGCAGAAACAATTCACTCCCCAGACACCAAACTTGGAAAGGTGGACGTGGAAACTCCAGCTGGGTTTTCCCTCCTTTGGTGCCTTCCAGAAGCTGCCAGTCTCCACATTCCCCAGGGTCTTGTGCCCTGCAGCCCAGGCTGACGTGGGCTCCCCTGAGCAGCCAACGGGACCACCACCTCTGTGCTGGGCGACAAGTGAGGGGACAAGACCAGTCATTTGCTGAAACCCTCAGGTCATCCCAGATGCCACAAAATCTGCCGGAGGAGGCACTCCAGGGGCACCGGCTCCCTTCCAGGGGCTGTGGAGAGGAGCAGAGCAAGGGGCCAGCGCTGCCCTTGCCACGCTGCTGCACAGAATGGCACATTGGAGCATTTAAAATACATTAAAGGAGACCTCCCTTTGAAGTGGGAAACTATCTCTATTTAATCAGAGAGAAACAACTTTTCAAAAGATTTCCCCCCCCCTCCTCTTTACCTTCAGCTGTCTGGCTTCTCCTGTGGATAGTACCATGAATAAAACATGCATATCCCAATTAAATCTTGATTTAATTTCTCTTCTTTGCAAAGCTGATGAACTCGAGTGCTTTCATAAAGACACGAGCATTAGCATTCTTTTGTGCTGTACCAGCCAGTCGGAGGAACAAGGGACTGAAATAATCACCCGCCTCTCTCCTGGCCTTGCCAAGCTCTGTGCTGGCTGGAGAATAAACCCTCGGCTGGGATCATCCTCTGGAGCAGCAGCCGGGCTGGGAAAAAGAAATTGGTAAATGGTGCAACTAAGTTTAGTTGCTGAACCAAAAATCAAACAGCAAAATCCCTCTTGGAAAAGGTCTGTTCTTTCACAAAGAAATGAAGCCCTAAAAAGCCAGCACACCTCAAACTTTCTTTTCTGGAGACCTTTTCCTTTGAAAAAAAAAAAATCTATACGCTCTCTCAGAACAAATTTCCCCCAGAAAAATTGTTTTTGCCCTTCTATTTTTAATAGGGATTTTTGAAATTCATTTCCTGCATGGCTCTGTATGGAGCTGCTGAAATGTCACCATGGTGATTGTCCTCGTGACATTTCCATTCAGGTTTTACAGCAGGAAAACAAATACATTGCTGGGCTGGGACAGGGGCTGGAGGGGGCTGAGGAGGGGGCTGGACCCTCATGGCCACGGGGACAGGAGGACTGGACCCCTCAGCATCCCCTGCCTCAGCTTCCCCACCTGAGCACTGGTGGCAGGTACAGTGCAGGGTGCCTTGTCAGGGTCACACTCCTGATGAAACCTCCTGGTCTTTCCCTCACAGAATCCCCCTGGAGCTGCCCCTCGGTGCAGGGGATGGCGTGGGCTCACGTGGCTCGCTCCCAGCTGACCCACGTGCCCTGCTGCTGCATCAGTATTCCAGGCACCCAAAGCATTTTGTAAAAACAGCAATTTATTTACACCCGAAGAAAGTTTTGCTGCGAGTTGGTTCTGATTTACGGCTGCGCTGCTGTGTGTGTGCAGCCTTGGAAATACTGGATTTATTGGCTGTGCCAGACCCCATGTGCTGGCCTTGGCAGTGCCAGCACGTCCTTTCCCTGAGCTCCTCGGATGTGCTGTCCCCTCCCTGGGGGTTGGGGAGCCCTCCTGTGCACCCTGATCTTGTCTGTGCTGTGGGGAAGGGCAGCCTGTCCCTGCTTCCACCGCTGGGCAGCAGAGAGGGACAGGCGGAGCCCTCAGGTACCTGCTGAGGAAAGGTGGGGTGTGCAGGGGGAGAGAAAGGGAATGAGACTCTGTCACCTGTTCAGCCGGATAATGAAAAGCTGCCCGAAGCACCGCCAACCTTCCTTTCATCACGGCATTGTTCATTATAAAACCAGAAAGAATTAGCAATGGAGTGTTATCAGATGGACAAAAACATTAATAGCAGAAATGGGAGAGAGAGAGGAGGAATTTGGGGTGAGTTAATTAAACCACACATCCTCGATTGCCTGTGAAGGAGCTGGACAGGCTTCCTTGGGCTCTGCCACCCCTGAGAGTGCGAGATTCCGTCTTGGAGGAAGAAACTTGTCAGCTTGAGCAACTTTTCCGTCCAGGGAGCAGCACATGTGTGGTGTTCCCAGCTGTGGAGGCAGGCTGGGAGCTCCAGGAGCAGCACTGGTTTCCATCTTGGATAAATCCTGTCACGTAGGTGTCAGCTCCCAAACAAACCCTTGGCTGCGTGTGTGAGTGGCCGTAGAACACTCTGCAGCCTGCATGGGGTTAATGAAGAGAGGCACCCTCATGCTAAGTTACAGGGCAAAGCTCAATTAAGTTGGGAACTGAAATGGATAATTCCATTAAAATGGATTTATTCACTGCGCCGCTGCCGATACCCATCATGCTGAGGGAGAGCTTCAGTGGAAGTTTGTATTTTACCAACTTTGCTCAGTGTCCTTGTCATCCCCAGACGCCTGTGGGAAGCAGAGCAGGACACGTGGCAGAGCTGGAGCTGCTGTCCTCCCTCACCCCTGGCGGGACCCTCGGCTGGTCTGTCGGGGTCCCCAACAACAAGGGGACACGTGCAGCTCTGATCTCTGTGCTGGTAAGAGATGGAGCTCAGCACACGAGGGACTGTAAGCTGGGTGTGATGCAGCTCCCGCTCTGCCTTTCTTGGGACCAGCCTTATTTTTAGCTGATAATTTGCTGCTGGGCCTGGAAAGGTGTGGGAGAAAGGAGGGGCTCAGAATGCTTTTATGGGCAGAGCACGGTGTCCCTTGTGCCAGCCCCTCTGCCCAGGCACAGCTTCAGGAAAGCTCTGGAAGCCCCAATGCAGAGGGCATCACCTTCTCGTGTCCGTCTGCATCGGCACCCAGCCCCAGCTCCTGCGTCACCGCTGCTCTGGCCACCACATGCACTCATCCCAGGAGCATCAGGCTGCGCAGGGAGAAATAAAAAACAAACCTTGAACACTTAAGGAAGGCAATTGTTTCATTCTCTCCAAAGGTCAGTTGCTTTAAACTCGGTTCAAGCCGCCGGGGCACCTTTCAGTTTCATTCCTTCTGTTTAATTCTCAACAGTTCGTTAAAGTCTGACCCTGCTGCTCTCAGCCATGGCTTACGATGGCCAGTCACAGACAAGCCCTTCTGCTTCCCAGGCCGTTAAACTGCCAGGGATATTTTAGGGTCTTTTCTTAATATTTCTGGTAGTGACTCAGTCGCTATCGGAACCATTGGCAAGCAGCAGAGAGGAGAAAAAGCAGAAGATAACAGGAAAGAATGAATAGAAGAGTGAAGCCACCCAATGCCATTTCTTGTGAGCTGAGGAAAGGTCAGGGGAGATTGTGGGCAGTTATCTCCCTGCTGCCACTGATAAAGCTCAGGAGAGCTCATGGCCACCAGTGGCTGCTTCAAACAAAGAGATATTTAATTAAAGCCCACAAAAAGAAAAGGAAGGATAAGTGCTTTACAGATTAATTCCTATCACCCAGCCAGGCTTGAAGGTCCGTGAAAGCTGAGATTTAATCCTCCTGCAGGTGCCTGGGCATCATTTCTGTGCTCAGTGCCCAGGGGTGGTCCGGAGGCACCCCAGCACGGGGCTGTGAGGTTTGGGGAGTGTGAGCACGGGGTGGATCTGGTCCTTTAGGGACGTGACCACACCATCAATGTCCGAGGCAATATTTACACCTGGGCTGTCCATCCCTGTGCCAGAGCCTGTCCGAGCATCCCGCGGCCCTTCCCAAAGGCAGGGGGGTGTCTGCTGGACCAGGCGCGTCTGGGCAGGCTCTGGGCGCCGGGGGTGGTTATAAACCACCCTTTTGTAAGCCAGGGGTAGATGTGGCGCTCCCTGCCCGCCCGCCCAGGGCCGCTCGGAGGAAGGTGTTGATTGCCGCTCGATGGGGGTTTGGGCAGAGGCAGGTCCCCCAAGGGCGGCAGTTTAATAAAAACACCAGCATGATTTATCATCTCTAGGCTTGGGAGCAGCCTCTCTCTCCAGGTAAAAAGCATCCTCTGCATCCACTCTCCTAATTTGCATAGGTAATGGTCAGATCATTAACAGCTCATTAGGAGGAGAGCGGGGGTGACAAAACAAAAAGTCAGAAACGCTGAGCTAGGGAGGAGCCAGGTCCCCGCCTGGGGAGGAGACACGGGGGTCCTCCAAAGTGAGGGTTAAAAAAGCCGGAGTCGTGTCTGGGAGACGGGAAAACGTAACAGGAAGATCCACGGGCCATTTGGACCTTATGAAATGTAACGTATGAGGAGCGATTTGCTGAATGAAGGTTAAAATTGTCCTGTTGTGCCCACGGCAGCTCTAAACGGCTTGTGCTGGGGAGCGCCTGTGCTGCCTTCAAGGTGAAACGGATGGGAAGGAGATAATTGAATTGTAGCGCAGAGCAGGGGACGGCGAGAAGCTGGCACACGGATGATGCTGCCCGGCAGCTCCTGCCTTCCGGGGTCACCGTGCGGGGTCCCCGCAGCCACAGAGCCGGGACACTGAAATGTCACCTCCCCGCCGGCCCTCTGCCTCGCCAAGTGCCCTAGGGACCCCCGGGGAACTTCCAAGAATGGGAGAAAACAATAAACCGAATATGAGGCAGCCCTGTGAGAAGGGGCTTTCGTCCGGAGCTGATAAATTAACCTCCCGGGATTGGGCTCCGCCTGCCGGAACGCTCCTGGGGTGCTTTATTTACATGTTAATAACGAGAAAAATAACCAGAAGAGAAAAGCAGAACTAGTTCTGACAACTTTCAGGAGAAGTTGGAAATAAAAGCAGCAACAGGTTCCTCTGTCCTAAGAGGGTAATTCCAACTGCTCAGCGTGGGGATTGGTCTCTCCCCTTTCCATTTTAAGACACCACTTTCTGGGAAGTGCTGCCACCCAGGAGGATGCCTGGCTGGCTAACTCACATTGACACTCTGATTTACTCCTGTTTATTGTCACTGCTGCTCTGCTCTCCTCTAATTGCGGTTATTTTAGGACAGGAGTGCAGTCGGGGGATGTGTCATTCACTGCTGTGTTGCCCATCAGCTGCTGAGTGCAAACCCAGCTCTTCAGTGAGGAGATGCAATACAAAGCTGATACACTCCCAAAATCAAATTGCTCCCGGCCCTTGCCCCATCAAATCAGACTCCCTCTCTGTCTGCTTTCCTAGGGATGGGTGCGGAGCATCCATCGCCTCTGCAGCACCCTGGAGAGCCCGGGAATTGATGCTCCTGCATCAGGTCCAGGGCTGTGCAAGTGGGGGACCGGGACTTCTCCTCTCTCCCCTCTCCTCTCCTTCTGGCACCGTTTTGCTCGCTCACAGTGGAGAGAGAGGAGCATCATCTCCTTGGCGCTGCAAATCCACTTCAGCAGCCAGAAAGCCCCGACAGCTGCCACAGCTCCTGGGAAACCTCTGGGAGAGCTGGCAGCAGGGCCAGGCCGCGCGGCCAAGGCTTCTGTTCCTGCTTTCTGCTCTCCTGCATCCGTGTTCCTTCCCAGGGCGGGAAGTTTTGAACCCCTCCGAGGGCGGAGGGATAACTCCTGCTGGGAAAGTCCTACCCCACTGACTGGCTCGAGAAAAACCAGGACTCTTAATGCTAAGCTCCAGCCCGTGTAACACAGAAAATGGTATTAAAGGATTTACTTTTCATGACCATAATTCAGAGTTAGCATACATTTGATGTTTAATGTATGAACCACAGGTGATTTCAGACTGGCATGGCCTTTTCTAAATAGTGTTTTAATCTTAGGGGGTTTTTCAGTTTTTTAAGGTTTGGCTACTCAGCCTGTCAGACAAGAGGAGAACAAAACCACAGCAAAGCTGGGTATGAGAATCCAATGTGGGCAGAGGCTTTTGTTCCGTCTTTTATTGAGGTTTTACCTCTAATCTCTGCCTTTTGATGCAATTTAAGATTAAGGAAATGAAAGGCAAGGCTGCCTGCGAACAGTTATCCAAACAGGACAGCCAAGGGGCGCTTCCAGGCACTGTTGTAAGAGGCTTTGGGCAGCTTTCCCTGAAGGGAGAAGCCAGAGACTCTGCAGCAGCTCCCAAGGTCCTGGGGGAGTGGGAACGGGGCCTCTCCCACTCTCCAGCAAACCTCCTGCCATCCCAATCCCATCCTCATCCACTGGGAAGCGATTCCTGCAGAGCAGGTGTTGGGATGCTGAGTTAAAGGGACCTGTTTTGGGGTCCAGCGGGGTCCCAGCTGCCCGACTGATGTGTGTGGGAATAAATCCACCGGCCTCAGTGGGAATCTGTGCTGGATGCCCTTTCAGGAATGGCCCCAACACCAGGCAAAACCCCATCACACTGTGGGCAGGAATCATATTTGTATTCTCAGCTGGTGCACACTTTGAATGGCTCAGAAAATGGGGGAAAACCAGTTTTCCTGCCAGGAAAACTCAAATAATCAAGCCCCTTCACGTGGTACCGGTGATAAATTCGTGCAACTTACCCTGACGAGCTGAAAGGTCATGAGCAGACCTTCCAAAATAATTATTAAATAACTTTGCCATTTGTTCAGGATCAGTTGTGACCTTATTACTGGGAGCGGGAGATGATATCTCCACATCCTGGGCACGGATCCAAGGAGGTCATTAGTAACAATGCTCCGTCCCAAATTTTGCAAGGGGAGGGGAGATTTCTCTTCAACCAGCACATGGAGCTTTCCAGGCTTTTGTCTTGCTGGTAAACGACCTGTGAGGACTTGGAGGATCCATCTTCCCTCTTCAGATCATATATATGTTTCAGTAGCCTTGAAGGGGGTGAAGGGCAGAAATTTCTGTCACTGCAAATCTTTTAGCTCAGCAAAGAATCAAGAACCATAAATAAAATCCTCTTTAGTGCCTGGACATGTGCCTCGCTGTGAGCCCGTGGTGGCACCAATCGCACACAGGACGTGTCATTAAACCCAGAACGGGTCTCTTGATCAGACATGGGACCCAATGCAGCAAGGGTTGCTTCTTTCAAGTTAAACAAAGCTTCCTATGGCTCTGTGCAAGCTCATTTCCAGTCAAATTAAGCACTATTTGGGCAAAAAAAGAAAAAGCAGTAATTCTATGCAGCCTTGCCCCCGCAGCTCCTCCAACACGATGAAGACACAAAGACAGTGGGTTCAGGCTGTAGGTAAAGGTGGTTTCATGTCTGAAGGGGTGGGGATCAATAACCCCGTGCTCCTGCTCTCTGCCCAACTCCCAGCCTTGCTGAGCCTCCCTGCAGCTCCTCAGCCTCCTGGATGTCCCCGGTGTCCCCCCTCGGGGCCCTGCCAGCCTGGCGGCTGCGCCTGGTAATGGGATCAGCTGGTGAGAGCCATTAGTGGAACAGTTTGCCCTCCACTTTTATTGTGCTGAAAATTTAATTGGCTGATGATTCAGAGGAGAAATCCTTTCTCTTTACTTTCATCTGGCAGCCGCCTTTGTCCTCCCGGCATTCCAGCCTCAGCCACTGATTCCTCGAGGACAATCAAAACGGTCTTAGAAGAATTTCCAATACTTTCCAATGGCTCACTTTCTAATAAAGTGTGTGTCACACTGCAGACAGCAGCACTGCCAGCCTGGGATTCAGCTCCTGGCGGAGCAGAGAGCAGCTCAATTGCTCACCCTTATCATTATCCAAGGGGATTGGAAGCTCACTGTGTGTCCCTATCGAAGGTCCAGCCCTTGGGGGAGTGGAGGGAGAAGAAGCCATCAAGCCTCGTGCTCCCCTGCGTTTCAGGGGTCAGATGTGACGCAGCTGAAGTAGCCAAGAGCATCGACTGTTTAAAGCCCATGTGATGCCCTACACTAAACACGGGGGTGCCCTGGGTCAGCTTCTGCTATGGAGTAGTTGACAATTCTTGGCCGTGATGGAAAAGGCAAGGCAGGCTCAGGAGCTGTGGGCTCAGCAGCGAGGTTTAACCCGTTCCCGGCTCTCCCACCACTGCCTGCTGGCTGCACTCCAGTGGATATTGCAAAAGAGGGGCTTGGGCCATCAGCCCGGGAGGTCAGATCGTCTGTCCCTGGCTCCAGGGCTCCATCATGACCCCAAACCTGCTCCTGACAGTCCAGCCTGTCACTGCTGATGTCCCACAGAGCCCCCAGCTCCGGCCCCGGGAGGAACCCAGCCGTGCCACTGGCAGCGCTCACGGAGCTGCTCAAAGCCTCCCCTCGGCATCAGAGGCGCGTTTGTGATGTCGAACACGAATGCTCCTTGCTGCAGTTTATGTTTATCTTGTCATCCTCATAGCAAACATGAAAACCTGTTTATTCTCTCCCTTTTCAGAGCTTTCCTTTAAATGTTTGAAGACTGTTTGCATGTCTTGCCTCGTCTTTCTTTTCCAGAACAGGCAAGCCAAAATTCCCTCTGCTTCCATCCTGTGTCAGTGTTTTAATCTCCCTGCCTGTCCTGCTTGCTCTCCCCCAAACCCTCCCCAATAAATTCCCATCCTCAGGAATGGCGTTCTCTGTACAGCAGGATGGGCAGGGACCTGGGTGGCACTGGGAAGCTTTGGCATATTCCCCAGTGAAAAACACATGTTATAAAAAAAATTCTGCCTTTTTTTTTGCCTAATTGACAAATCCGGAGTGTTCCCTCCCTCACCAGCACATGGAAGTGGTTGTTGGTGCTTTCCTGTGGTGCTTCAGGGGAGCAGAGCAAAGCAAAGCTCTCAGCTTGTTGCCTGCACAGGGAAAAGCTGGTGTTGGAGTTTCTGGAGCCTTTCCCCCAGAGCAGCTTGGCGTGTGGGGAAGATGCAGTGGGGAGAGTGGAGGAAGAGAGGGAAGCTTGGAGAACACACTGCTGGGGCTTTCATTTAACTAAAGAGCAAAGTAACATTGTGCTCCATTGATTACACTTTTTTTTTTGCCTGTTGTGACATTTGCAGGAAGGCTAATTTATTCAAGCATGGAAATCTTTAAAAACTTAATTAAGTTATTTCTGCTATTTCCATGCCTTATTGTTTCGACTTCACATTTAACTTTTATATCTGGTTAATGTCTTTGAGAAAAAAAAAACAACTAGAAGGAGAAAAGAAACTGAAAGGAGAGGGAAGATGTGGCAGGAGTGCTGGGTTGTGCCTCCTGGGGGAGCTGCTTGTGGGGTCTGTCCTACAAGAGGTGGTCTCTGGGTGTGCCTGGCACGTGGGCAGGGGGATGGGGGTGGGATCACAGCACAGAGCGGGGGACTCGGGCCCTGGTTTGATTCTGGTGGGGATGAAGTGGGTGCCAAGGTGCTGTCAGGCTCATCCTTGCTGCTCCCACCGTGTGTATATTCCCTGCAGAGCTGTGCATCCCACTCTCCCTGCAGACAGGCAGTGAGGGGAGGGCAGCAGGACAGGGTGGGTGCTCCTGGGCCCCCAGAAGGGGAAATGATGGCAGGAAAACCCCCAGAGGCCCTGGGAGCCGGTGTTTTGCTGCACAGGAGGCTCTGAAGGGCGCAAGATGCTGCCAGCAGAGCTAAATGCTGCATTAATAAAGTTTCTGTCAGTAAATTCACTAATTAAGGCTCACAGATGGAGCTGGAAGGAATGCTCGTGGTGAAACCCGAGGAGTGTGAACATTGCCGGCTTTGGAGGCAGGCTGCAAGTCTGGGAAAAAATGGGGAGGAAAGGAAAGGAAAGCCACCAGGAGTTCCAAAAAGCTTTACCTGCATCTTCAGAGAGTGAGGTGAGCCCAAGGGCTGGGTTTGGGGGCTGTGAGCAGGGCTGGCCTTGGTGCTACGGCCCTGGTTTTTACTGTGGGTTTATGGCAAAGCTGCCCAGGAGCTGGGTTTGAAGCGAGTCCAGGTTTGTCAGGCCCCGGGTTGGTGCCCTAAGCACCAATCTCCTTGTCTGTGACAGCAAAGATGGATGCAAGGAGGAACCACTCCGGCTATGAAAACCCCCAGAGCCATAAAAAGCTGCAGCCATAAATGACAAAGTGCTGCAAACTCTCTCGGTGGCAGCAGCGGGGCTGGGGGAAGAGTAATCCCTCGCTCTCCAACATTTGCCGAGCATTAGGCTAATTTCCCTTGGGCTTCCACCAGGCATTCTGAGTTCTTGCTGGGTTTCTGTGTATTATTCTTAAGTCGTTACCCTCTACCTCCTGTTCCGACTTGGGAACTCTCACAGGATGGATTTATGGCGTGCCTCCCGCGAGCAGTGCAGTCATTCCCGTGCCCGCGCTGATGGATGCGGCTCCCGGATGGTTTTTCCCTCCTGGAAAGGTGTCGGTCAGAGGGGAATGCTCGTCCCGTCTGAGTGGGCTGAGGGTCAGGGCTCCCTCACCGTGTTCCAGCCTCTTCCCAGCCACAGGGTGTGTAGGTGAGGAATGGGAGTGGGAACGGCAGCTCTGGGAGCTGCAGGTGCTGTCCTGGCCAGGAGAGCGGCAGGAACGGGAGCTGGGAGCTGCTCCGTGCTGAGCAGGGAGTGCAGCCCCTTCCTTCTGCAGCAGCATCTCTGCCTTTGCTCCCTCTGTAGCTACGGCAACATTTGTATTTGTCAGCCTATGGCGATCCTCTGCATATGGAATATATTTGCTCTGGGTGTTTGCCATTAACATTTTCATTTCTGTTTAGCGTCAGGAGTTTTCAATTACCGGCCTCGCAGAGCAGTGCGAGCTGTTGTGTTCATGCTCTCTTTGTTTTCATTTCCACATCCCATCCCAGTGAATTGCAGGATGGGAGCCCTGCCCCGGGGATGGTGGGGAGAAATCCAGTCCCTGTGCTGGCTTTGGTGCTGGCCACTCTCACGCAGTCCTTGGCTGGCAGGGGCTGACTTTAGCTGGGACCACACTGTGCTGAGGTGAGCAGGCAGGGGCTGAGCACAGCCCTGTCCCTCTGTCACCACTCTGTGTCCCTGCCTGTGCTCTGCTCCTCTGGGCACGTGCAGGAAGGAGGTGAGACCTGGGAGTGGTGACCCCAGCCTGGCAGGGCTGCGGGGGCTCTGCGGCACAGTCCGGGCCAAAATCTGTCTCCTCTCCCTTATCCTTATCCCAGCCCTGTTTTACTCTTCCTCTACTGTGACTTTACATCTCCACTTTATAACTCAACTCCACGGAGTGGATAAAACTGCTTTAGCCAATAAAGAAATGAGGGACAAGTAATGCACATCCTGGCTGAAACAGCAAACTCCGCACTTCCGAAGTGCTGCCTTCCTAAACTCTAAGTGAGCCATAATGTTTCGAAGGGGCCGTTGAAAGAGCAATAAAAGGCTGCCAGGTCGGGCAAACAGCAGAGTGTTAGCAGAGCTGGAAGAGCCTGAGCACCCGAGCTGCTGCTCCCGGGGATTGCGGCACTGCTGGGAAGCCCCCGGGGACGGGGGGAGGTGGTGGCAGATGGGCTGAAGGACGAGCCGCAGACCAGCACCAGACAAACAGAGGCCTGAGACCGTATGTTTTAGGAAGGCTCTCCTGGTCATCCTGCAAGTAATCAATTCCACCGTGATCCAGGAGAACTCTCCCTTCCCGGCTTCTTAGAGCAGGGAACAAAATCTCCTGTGCATTTCGCACCAGCCTGGAGACCTGCAGATCCACCTGCAGCATCCTGCCTGTCCCCACAGCCGTGGCCTGAGGTCGGCTGATGCCGAGGTTGGCTCTGCTCCCCCATTGCTGCACCCTCAGGGGGTTCCACGATAGGGAGTACTCCCCAGGTGAATGGGCCTTGGGAACCTGCCAGCTTCCTGAAACAAGTGGGGAAATACAAGGAAAGGAAGGAGAATCGTCCTCACACAGGATTCAAAGGAGATGCTGCAAGCTGCTGAGGCTGAGGAGTTTCGCAAGTGTCCCAAGTGCTGTTAACCTCAGATTTAAAATCCGGGTTTCCTTTGATTTAAAATGATTTTAAAGATTCCAGCACTCCCGCAGTGTAATTATCCCAAAGATTTCTGGGAGCCTTCTTTTGTGCCCCTTTGTTCCTAAGGCGGCTCTGCAAGAATGCCACGAGGTTACAGCCATTATGGAGTGTAATGCAAACAGGGCCATTTATTGCCTTTTTATGAGGGTAATGCTGCACCACCCAATAAATTTTGCAGGAAGGATTTGATGGAGAAAAGGCTGAGATTCAGCCACAGCAGGGTCAGCCAATGGGAGTTCTAATTTCACAGGAAAGTAGTTAAGGGGGCAACAGGCATATTTTTCACTCTCCTCTTTCGGAAGGAGTAGGGAAGGATGAGAGCTGAGGAAAAGCAGCAGAGAGAGCAGGTACAAATGCACTAACAAAGAGGAGGAGAAGGCCCCATGCTTAAGAGATGCTGAAAAGACTGGTCTTTCTCCCTGTGCCTGTCCTTGTGAGGTCTGAAAGGGCTGTTTCCTGCTTGGGATGCACTGCCAGGAAGAAGCACATGTTTGGTGGGAGGCAGGAGCAGAAGTCCCCCCGATACTCGTGTCGGCTGCAGCCTAAGCCTGAGGCTGTCACCCACACACAGCCAGGGAGCCCCACGGTGACATCTGCCCATGTGGTGACCCTGGCTGTGCCAGCAGAGCCGGTGGCTGCCCTGTGCCCAGCCAGAACCACCGGCTGAGAGGCACCAGCTGTGCTTGCCCTAATCAGTTCATTATGGCGAGCAGGGAATCAATAGGAACAGGGTATTGATCACAAATTCATAACTGAAAATTGCGCTGCTGGTCCTGCTTCATTTCTCCATGGCAGAGATGAATCTCTCCCTCCCCTCCCCTGTGGAATCCCCATCCAGAGCTGTGTGTGACTGTTCCCAGTGCAGTGATTCAACATCTGCCTGGCCCAGAGCTGGGACGAAGCCTCTCGGGCTTTTTCCAGCTTGGTAGTTTGGCCAAAAGCCACTTGGAGCACGTTCACGGCGCCCCAGCTCACTCCCTCCATCCCAGCTGCTGGGAGCCAGCTGTGGACACCCACAGGAGCACGGAGTGTCCAGCCAGAGCTGCAC
>NW_008238838.1:6291965-6294522 GCF_000691975.1 Corvus brachyrhynchos
CTGCAGCTGCCGTCTGACAGCCGAGCTGCTCTTTCATGCTTCTCTTGTTCTCCTCTCTCGCAATTGATAGATCAAAATTCTCCGCAAACGACCGGTTTCATGGGCCGTTTCCTCTGCTGTCAATACAAGGAGCTGAGAACTGTCAGTGCATCCCTCCCGTCAAAGAAAAAATTCAATTATTTATCGCTGCCTCTCAGAAAACTAATTGTATTGCTAATTGTTCTTTTCCTGTGAGGAATGTTACATTTTTTTCAGGTGAATGGCTTTAGGCAGTTTAAGGGTTTATAAAGAGTCTTTCATCAAACATGTGATTCAGAATGAACTCACTGAGATGACATTTCCCTTCCAATTTTCTGTTTATGTTATCGAAGGGGGGATTGCTGGGAGCCCAGGGCTGTAGCTGCTACCCTGATTCATTCCCTGCACAGGGACGGGACTCGGCACAGATGAATTTTACCAAATTGGCCATGTTTATGTGTAATGGTAACCATAATACACTTTATCTATCTCCTGTTGAACTAAAGAGGAGTTTTCCCAGGAAGTTTGACAGAAAGAGGATCAAGTTGCTGCTTAAATTTCTCTTTGGAGGACCTCGGGGTAATTTTCTCCCAGCACTTTAGATGCTGAGAAGGGTTGGGAGCAGCTGTAGAATCCTCCTGCATCCCTGACCCAAAGGAAGATGCCATGGGAAACGGGAAGGGATGAGGGGGGGCACTGTTCTGATAGTCCAAGGCACAGGAATATCAAATCCATCTTGCCTGAACACTTCAGGGTTTAAATGTCTCCTTTTCCAGCAGGCAGGAGCTCTCCTGTCACATCTTTCGCCTTTTCAGGACCATGATAAATCTTCTCTCTTAGCACACCCTGGAGAATAACAGCATCAATCATTTGTTACTGGCACAAGTTCTCAAGATTCCTGACCCCTTTCGTGCTCGGAGATGAGACACATCCGTGGAGCCTTGGCACTGCTTGTCCACGCGCTCCATCTCCAGCACATCCTGGTGCTGCCCCGTCCCTCCCCACGTGGAGCTGGAGCTTCCTGGCAGCTCTTGGAGCGTCTGAGCTCCCGGGGCCCAACGACCCCTTTTCCAGCCTGGAAAGAGCGGGAGGGATGTGATTCCATTCTCATTTTCCACAGTAAAGTAGGAGCTTGTGCCAGGACAAATCCCTTCCCTGATTGTGCAGGATGAAGTGCAGCAGCGAGGGAGACATAACCCTTCACTGCAGCAGCGATTTACAGGCTGCTCCTCCTTTAATGGGGCCCGTGCACCTGAACGGAAACGGGCTGTAAAAACAAACAAACACACGCTTATCCCCCAGTCCCTCCGCTCCAGGGCATCCCGGAGCCTGAGGACACTTTCACAGGACAAGGCCCCATTCCTCTCGCAGGGTCAGCTCTGGGGATTCAGCCAAAGACACAATCACAGACCCCTCCAACTCGAATCCTTCACCCCTCTGCCCTCATCCCCCTCCAGGGCACTGGGTGCTCCGGTCCTGGTGCACTCAGTGCCTGACTGGGCTCTGCCAACCCAAGAGGAGCTCCTCCGAACGGGAGTACAGCCAGGGATTCACTCCAGCAGCCTGATCCCGCATCTTACAGTAAATCAATGAAACTTCCGTGCCTTGACAAGCCCTTGCCACTTAAATAGACAAGAAACAGGTAGGGATGGATGCTGCAGGTTCCTCCAGATCATGAGGCATAAATCTCAAGAGAACAGCAGCGGAAAGATAAAACACTGCTGGAAGCACAGAACAGGATTTAGGATTTGTTTAGAGGTTGTCATTTTGACAGTAAGGAAAATACATTTTTCCTGCCCAGGGTTAGCAATTAGTGTGGCTGCAGGGAAAGGTAACGCGGTGATGAGCACGGCAAAGCCCTCCCTACAGGCGCCTTGATGGCAGACTGCTCTGCTAAAGATGATAATTCCTAAAATCATAGAATCGTTTAGGTCTGAAAAGACCTTTAAGACCATTGAATCAAACCATTAGCCTAATGCTGTGGAAAAGCTGATAAGGATCTGGTGATGGTACGGCAGTGGTTAGAGGGCATCGGCTGCTGAGGGAGTAAGCTTGGTGCAATCAGCCTTGATGGACAGGGAAGGAGATAGAGAAGTGTAAATGGGAATTAATAAATTCAACAGCCAGATTAGCTCCTATTATTTCGCAGCTCCCGCTGACCCGGCTCTCCAGCTGGGAGCGATCTGTCCCGGCGAGCTCCCCAGAAAGCCGCAGGGCAGAGCCAGCCGGCCCCTCACAGCCGGCGCTGCTGCTGCCTATGGAAGAACAAACCCTTCTTGTTCGGAAGAACAAATGCTAAAGCCATCGCGTCCCTCTCCTCGCCGTTACGAGGGGAGCCGGGCTGCGCTGCTGTGAGTGGAAATGTCATCTCGGAAATGTAATTTGGCTGGAGCACGCTGCAGGACAGCAGCAGCTGCGGAGGCAAATCCAAATAACGCTCGGCACTGTAATTGCATATGTAAAAATGGGAGAGAAGAGAGCGAGAGGAAGCGGCCTCCTCTGCTCTGCTGGGTATTACAGATGTAGCTGTCATCCTCTT
>NW_008238838.1:6294639-6322123 GCF_000691975.1 Corvus brachyrhynchos
GTAGCTGTCATCCTCTTGCCCTGCCGGAGTGGTTGTAGGTGTTCAGTCCTGGTATTCCGCTGGGTGTTGTAGAGAGATTGGAATATAATTTCCAATGTACGGAGGTCAAGCCATGAGGCTGTTCAGGCGCCTTGTGCCTCCGACAAGGACTTATCCAGCTTAGAGCTCGATCCGGGTCCCTCTGTGAGGCGGCTGCCCTGGGTGCTTCCTGAGCTTTGCCAGCATGCTGGGATCACCCTGCTCGTGGTCCTGCGCAGCCTGCCCTGAGGTGCTGGGGTCAGATGCCCAGGGGATGCTAGCAGGGATGGAGGGATGGATGGATGGATGGAGGGATGGATGGAGGGATGGATGGAGGGATGGATGGATGGATGGATGGATGGATGGATGGATGGATGGATGGATGGAGGGATGGATGGAGGGATGGATGGATGGATGGATGGAGGGATGTATGGAGGGATGGATGGATGGATGGATGGATGGATGGATGGATGGAGGGATGGATGGAGGGATGGATGGATGGATGGATGGATGGATGGATGGATGGAGGGATGGATGGATGAAGGGATGGATGGATGGATGGATGGATGGATGGATGGATGGATGGATGGAGGGATAGATGTGCAAATCCATCCTCATACCCACTGACCTTCCAAAATAACCAATGTCCTCTCCCTGGTCTGCTCTCCTGACTGCGTCACCTCTGAGTCACTGGCACTTGCTCCATGCTAAAGTTCCCTGTGAAATCCCTCAAGGTGCAGAAGAAATACAATATTGTTTGTGTCCTAAATGAGATGCTTGCTTCATACAGACATTGATCAATACATGAAGGAGACACCATTAGGGAAGACAGAATTCTTTGCTTTCAGGCGAACTCTTTGCCCTCTTACACCCTGGATTGTGAAAACACAAATCAGTTTATCAATCTA
Organism: Corvus brachyrhynchos; assembly: GCF_000691975.1. Classification (NCBI taxonomy): domain Eukaryota; kingdom Metazoa; phylum Chordata; class Aves; order Passeriformes; family Corvidae; genus Corvus; species Corvus brachyrhynchos. The sequence continues at coordinate 6,295,566 of NW_008238838.1, forward strand.
ATTTTCTGTTCACAATTAATGATTTTATTTTTCAATTTGCTCTCATCAGGCAGCAGAGCTAAACAGAGCGATTCCCTCTGTGAACTATCCGTGTCCTCTTCCCAGTTTGCCTGGTTCCCATGCCATGCTGTTCAGGTTTGTGGTGGGGATGAGCTTTGCCAGGTGGGACACAGCTGCTGTTCCCTCATGCTATGGAATTGTTAGAGTTTGTGTGTTATCCTCTTCGTGAGGCTGAGTTATCCTGCTCCATAATTTCATCCAGCTTCCCTAAATTATTCATCTTTTTCAATAGGCCACAGGAGCCTTCTGCTCCCTCTCCTAAATTATTTTGCAGCAAACAGAGCTGCTGCAGAGACGGTGGTGGCTCTGCAGTGGGTGAAGATCTCCACAGATCTCCTTTGTCATGGGGAGTTCTTTGGGCTGGGATAAGTCCCACATGCACCCAGAGCGTCCCAAGGAGAAGGCTACGCTGGGAAGGGTAAGGCCTTCCTCTGAGGGACTGAACATTTCCTTCCCAAGGCATTCACCAGAGAACCCCCGACGGCGCTCCGCCGCTCCACGCAGCTCCAGAGCTCGCTTGCTTCAGGTTGTAAATGTTTTCTATTTCTTACAAGCTGTGAGTCTGATGAAAGTGTAGAAAACCCAGGACCCAGCAGCAGAGGAAGCAAACTGTGCAGCACGCGGCGTTGTGCTCCTATAGGGTGTCTTCAAGTGTGCCGGGTAATGATCCGGCAGCTGTGAATCCATACAAACCAGCGCTGCTCCGAAGGGCTGTAATTATTAATCTGCTAACGCAGACACAATGCACTCAGCCTCCTCTCAGCCTCTCCCAGGAATGGGAAATAATGCTGCAGTGGCAATTACCTTAATGTAATTATCTCCAATGTGAAATTCCAGAACGGCGCTTCGCGTCCTGGGCTGTGGAGGACGGAGGGGAAGCGGGGGCTCTCCCAGGGCTCCGGGGTCAAGGCTGGGCCCTCACTCCTGGTGCCAGCAGGATCTTGTGCCCCTTGTCACCTGTGTTGTATAAACCCCTGGCAGACACAGAACCTGGGCATTGGCACATCCTACAGTTTGGCTCCTCAAGGGATGGGCAATGCCAGGGACAGGAGCAAAGCTGTGTTCTAAATCAGGAATCCTGAACCAGATGGCATCACAGGGCAGCAGTGGCAGCCCTCGCCCCAAAATCCGACTGGAAGGAGCTTGGATCAATTTGTCTTGTTTAGACACAGCTCCCTGGAGCCCTTCCCGAGGATAAAGGAAATACAGGAAGCCGTGCTCATGGTGATTCCACTGGGATTAATGGGAAACACCAGGGCAATCCCTCCCACTCGCAGGGTCCGTGGTAACCCTGCACTCAGGACATGCAGCGGGAAGGTCTGAGCTGCTCCAAGTTCCTTGGAACCCTCATGCACACACACAAATCAGGAGAGAAAATGTTCCACAGTTTGTTCAGGATGGACCTGGAGACTATTCCAGCATTCTTGTCTCTCAGGGAGGAATGAACTAATTGCAAAGGATTTTTAAAAGGAAGATTGTAACTGGCCCAAAGCAGTAAATGGATTTTACTTCCTCTGCTCTGATAAATATTTAATTACTGAGTGTAATGCAGGGATTGGGTTTGGTTCTTGCTTGTTTTGATGGGCTTTTGTTTGTTTTTACACATATATTTATTTATATTCTGTATTTCCATTGCAACTGCCATCCTCATGTGCCTTCTCCACAGTGGTATCTCTTAAAATTAAGCTGAATTGTCTTTTCCCTCCTCTAATTCACACTGCCTTCGTGTCCAGACCCTGTCTCTGGGAGCAGTGGTCCAAAAACCAGCTACCACTGCAGAGCCTGACGTGTCCTGCACCTGCTGCCCTGACAGTCACTAGTTTGGGTTTGGTTTGGTTTTCCACCTTGCTTTCCAGTATCATCCTGCACAATTCTTAACATTTTATTTTAAAAAAAATCTCATCCCAATAATGTAATCGCTTGAAAATGTTTATTTACTTAAGGGACTCTTTAATGAAAACTCCAGGCTCTTGACTACTAATATCATGCATTTACGTAATTGTGTAATTACAACTCAAATGACAAATGTTTCTTTAGGCCCCGCTTCTCTCGTGTGCCCATTCCCAGAGCAGCACAGGGGGTGTCCGGCTGCTCCCTGCACCACGGCCCCGCTCCCAGCACAGCCTGGCAAGTGCCCACGCTTCAGCTCTCCCTGGCCTGTACTCCAGGCTGATGAATCATTACTCGTGCAAGAATCTCATTAAAATCATGGAGAATGTGCCCAAATGAAGCACCTGGGGTCTGGCAGGATGGCCCTGCTCTGTTGTGCTGAGGCAGTGCTGGAGCTGTGTCCCCGGCCCGTGTGCTGGTCCCGCTGCCGTGGCTGAGCCTGCTCCATCCCAGGCACGCTGCAGCCTTCCCGGATCTCGTTTCGTGCAGCAGGATTTTTCCCAGCAGGATTGGCAACAATACAGCCTCATAAATAACGTTCCCAATGGGATGCTGTGTTGCTGTCTGGCTATTAATGCTTGTGCATTTCTCTTCATAATGTTCAAGTGCCTTATTTATGCCTAAAGGGCCAGACTGCCTTTCTGAGGAGTGGTCATACGGCTGCTGCTGCCAGGTTTGGTGGGGTTTAATAGCTCTGGGTTTACATTGCAATGGTTGTTACTGTAAAGGGTCCCTTCCTGTCCTTACAGCCAGCCAGGAACATTTCTACTTCACCCTCAGGCCACATGAGAAGTTCATTGCTGCAAAGGTGACTCTGTGTTCCCACGTGTCCACAGCACCCACGGTGTTCCCCCACTTTGGCACTCAGAGTATTCCCGAAGGAGGGAGCCCAGCTGCAGTAAACCTTCAGCCTCAGCTCCAGTCCCAGCTTCTCCAGGCAAAAAGGTCTCTGTATGTGGCATTTGATGGCCTCAGCCATAAAAGGAGCCATAAAAAGGTAAGGGCAACTCCACCTGGAGGTGTTGTTCCTGCAGCCTGTCCCTGACACGGGTGGGAGCAGTGCTGGGTGTCACCAGCCGCTCCTGGCTGGGCAGGAACAAGAACCAGTTATGAGCAGTTGTACAGGAGGGGACTGAAAGGGCTTCTCCTCTTTGCTCTTCACTGGAAGCCACTTTGCTGATAAGCAGCATCACCACTCGGAGTGGCTGAGCTGGGGTTTCCACAGTGGAAAGACTTTGGAGACACTGCTCAGCACTGCCCAAGCCCCATCCAACGCCGAGAGCAGGAGGAGAGACAGGTCCCGGGCTCCAAACACGCTGGGTCCCCAGGGAGCCATAGGGAGAGCCTTAAATTTGGACAGTACGTTCAATGTCAGCTTTCATTGCTTCACAGATCCCGCTGAACCTACACCCATCAGTGAGAGACTTCCAAAGTGCAGGGGAATAAAAGTCCTCCTGGATAACAGCCCCAAAAGTGCCTTTTGGCAGCTTTGTTGCCTGGCACACAGGGAAAAGAGCAGATGCACTTTCAGAACCAGAAATTACCTGGATAATTCCCTTCATGGCCACCCCAAAGCAAGGTGAGGGGAGCTTTCCTTTCCCCACGGAAGGGAGAGCAACCCGGCCTGCTGGGCCTCTCCAGAGGAGAGCAGACTTGGATCTCAGGCTGGCTTGGATCTCAACACTGGTGCTGATGGGAGCCCAGTGAGTACAGAGAGGTTTGTACCAGATGGGGAAACTGTCCCCACGCATTTCCATGCCAAAAATCTCCAGAGTGGGTGTGCAGGCTGCTGGGGTGCAGACCCCGCTGACCCCTGGGGCTGCCAGCCCCCAGCTCCAGCAGCGGCCATGTCCCCCTGTCCGGCACCGAGGCCGTTCCAGCAGATGGGCTCTGGTATCCAGATGTTGTCACTGGGAAGTCCTGTCAGGGGTTACCGGCCGGGGTCTCGTTCTCGCCTGTCAGACTTGACATCTTCAGCGTATAATTAAATGCCAGGACGCAAGCAGCAGAGCAGGTGCATGCTAATGAGGAGATCAATTTTAATTATGATTTTAATTAAACACCCAATCCGGTAGGAAATATGACAAGCAGGCTAGAAATGCAAAATTTATACTCGGGAAAAACAACGGCGAGACAGGGAAAATGGAACTGAGGTGTGTGCGCCTTGAAGCACAGGCTGGGTGGGAGGAAGGATGGTTGGGTGGCCGTGAGCCAGGGTGGCCATGGAGGGCATCCTCTGATTCCTCTTGTTGCCATAATTTGAAGAGGAAAGTTCAAAAAACCACATTCACCATTCTGCGGTATTTTTCTGAACTCCTATTTTTTGCTCTCTTCCAGCGCTCCTGTAAACCACGGGGTGTGCAGCCACATGGTAGAAATCAGCTATAATAGGAATTACCACTGAACAGAGAAATTTGGCAAGAGGCTTTACAGCAGCCCCTGCCACAGGGGGCCTGTGGTTTTGGATCATGGATCAGAGGGAACCTTTGGGATCCCTCTGTGCACAGCCCAGTACATTTGGCTGCTCCAGATTAACTCCTGCATGAACTCCAGCAGGCTTCAAAAGAGCAAATCCCTCCCTGAATTGCTGCCTCCCCAGAACAGGAAACCCTCCATCACTCCTGCCGTGGATAACTCCCACTGCCTGACTCATCCAAACCTGTCTGGCTCCAGCTCTTGAGCCTTCACACAGCTACAGGATGTCTTTGACAGGGACACTGCTGAGCCACTTCCATCAGATTTGCCTCTTCCCAGCTCAGGCGGACCCAAGGAAGCTCTTGGCACATCTGCCCTCTCCCCACGTGAGCTCTGGAGCCTCGGGATGTGGCAGGGGCAGCCTGGGCACCACGTTCCGTCCCTGGAGAGGCGGCTGCTGCCACAGCCCCACGGGGGAAGAGGAGCCTGGGGGGTTCTGCTGGTACAGGCCGGGGGAGGACCGGGAGCAGTGAGCACAGGCTGTCTCATCCGAATGGAATGCCGCCGAGCAGGGATGGAACGTGAGGCCAGATGCGGGGAACGGAGCTTTTAAGCTCATTGGTTACCTGAACTCACCCCTGGGCCCTCTCTCTCCCCCCAGCCTACCCCTGACTCTGCAGAATTATTGATTTTGCTGGTTTTTCACTATTCCATATCATAAATTGACTTCAGCAGCCCTTTCCCCCTAACTAATGAGGCCATTAGCGACAGGGGGCAGGCGGACAGCTCGCACAGATCAATCAGACAAGGGGATGTGTCTGTGCAGAGAGGCAGGAGGAGGTGGGGACCTCACAGATATGGGGTGCACCCGCCTCCATCGCCCCGGGGTGGGGGTCACAGAGCCCAGAGCAAACTGGGGCAGAAACCAGCAGAACTGGGGGTGGAGTGTGGGAATGCGCCGCTTGCCCGTGCAGCTCTGCATGAACAGCACTTTTCCCTGTGTTTTGGCTCCCGGCCTCGACGCTTTGAGTTCGGGGGGATAATTAGGGGCTGTGGATGGAGCCGCCGGGTTACGCCAAGCCCCGCTCCCACTTTTCCCCAAAAAAGGAGGTTCAAAGGAGAAAAGGGGTGTCCTTCCCGCAGCCCCCGCTCCCTGCCAGGCTGGGCTTTGATTTGCTGGCTGGAAGTTTCTCTGCGGCTTTGCCCCTCCCGTTTAATTAGCCGCTCCGAGAGCTCCGGCAGCAACCGCAAACCTCGGGCTGGGTTTTTATAGAGCGTGTTTTTACCTTTCACCCTCTGGAAAGGTCAGAGCAGCGGGGAAGCTGCGCCGCTTTGTTGCCTCCGCTGTTTTAATAACTTTATGGCTTGCAATCCTCCGCCGGCCCTTCTGCCCACCTGCCTTCGGGAGGGGAGCGCCCGGGGAGATAAGAGCCCATCCGAGCGGCGCAGGCAGCGCACGGGGCCACGGCCGCTGTCTTTAACCCCGGGCATCCCGAGTCATTCCATTTGGGCAGCGCGCTGCTCCTGCCGAGCTTGCGCCTCCACGCAGCGGCCCAGTAAATCATCCTGGCCAGATAAAAATGAAAGCGGGGGCTGGTTACCTATCGGGGCTCCATTTAAAAGGCGGGAGCTGGGGAGAGGGGGGAGGCTGGGGGCAGCTCGGCTCACCTCCGGAGCGGGCGGCTGTTACAGCGGAGGCACCTCTGGCTGCAGGAAGCAATTTGTCTCCCGGAGGCTGACAGGAGCTCCTTTCTTCTCCACTTACTCCTTGCTCAGAAATAAAAGGGGCATCCGCTCACATGAAAAGCGGGGAAGGCTCCAGGTTTCCCTTGTGAGGTCTCTCCCAAGCTGGCACGGACGGGCAATTTGTACAAATGACACTTCCCTGGGAGGGAAGAAAGAAGGAGAAGAAGAAAGAGCCACCCCAGCTTCCAATTTGTGTCGCAGCAGTCTGCTCCAGCTCCTCCTCTCCCCTACTTTCGACCTCCCGTATGCTGCTCTGGCTTGGTCCCTGGCTCTGAGAGCGGCCAGTCCTGTGGTCCGGTGGCCGCATGGACCGGACCAAGGGAGCTGCCAGGGGTCAGTGGCCGTGCTCCTGCTGCTCTTCCCACTTGGCAGCAACCTCTCAGAGCCAGCTCCTGCTCCAGCCCCAGCGTCGGTGTGTGCCTGGCCAATGTGTCCCAAGTCACCTCTCGAAGTGGAGTAGTTAAACTTCCACAGACTCCTCGGTGGGCGTTTTTGTTCAGTATTAGAGTGGTTCTAATTCGATTTATCTTAATTCACTTGCAATTTGCTCATAATTAAACTACAGTGAACCAAGGGAGCTGATTTACCCGGCGCACTGAAATCTGATGAGGATTGTGAATCAGCCACCTCAGTTCACTGCACAGTGTATTAATACAAATTGAAGTCAATGGTATTTTATATTAATGCTTTCTTGAATGTCCCTATACGTGCAGGTCTGGGGGAGAGCAGAGAAAACGTTTGGTTTGGGGGGAAAACACCATCTCTTGTGCTTTGCGTTTGTCCAGGGCACTTAGGACCAGAACAAGAACACCCCATCCAATCACAGGATAACAGAATCATTTCCAAAGTATTGGACAAAAGAGGTAAGGAAGGATTTATTCCCCCAAAAGCCCCCCTAATGGCCCTGGCACCTGGCAAAAGGGGGTCGTTATCCCCAGATAATGGACCTTGCCAACATTAAGCTCTGTAACCACCATTCTGTACAGTCAATTATCTCCTAATCAGGGCCGTTTTGCCAGAGGTTATTGCCCTAAGGACTCAATTAGGTTATATCTACGTCATTAATATTTTATGGAAAAATCATTCACATGGAAGTGTTAAACACCTTCGCAAACTTCCTTCCCCCTACCCCCAGGGAAAGGGGGATTTGAAGCGGCGGCCCGGGCCTGGCAGTGCAGCTGGTGAGGGAAGGCAGGGGAAGCTGCCTCCACACCCAGGAAGGACCTGCTGGAGCTGTTCTCCAAACCATCCCCCTGTCAGCTCCCTGTGCGTGTGCTCTGAAGTTATTTTCAAGCTCTGAGTTATATTTAACTCGAGGTATAATAGTTGCCACTCTGAAACCTCTGTTTTATTAAGTCAGGCGTTTGGGTACTCGCAAGTAGAGCTGCTTGGAAAATGGAAAAAATTGCAGAGAAAGCCATTTCTTCTGATTACCGTTTCTTTCCAGAAAAAAAATGGTTCCTTGTCCTTCACCCAGGACATCTGACGGGCAGGACAGGGGGTGGTGGGGGCAGAGGCTGCTGCTCGTGGCAGGCAGGCATCACCTGGGGAATGGGGCCGTGGAGAGGTAAAGGCTTCAATGCGGCCCTAGGGGAGCTGTTAAAAAAACTGTAATGATGGTCCAGGGTGCCAAATGTCCTCAGTATCCCAGAGCTCAGCTCTTGAGCAGCAGTCATTGAAGTTAATGAGTAAAAAGCCTTTGGAAGGCTTTTTCCAAAGGGTTCTGTGGTAGGCTCACACTGTTGCTGTTCTCTCGGGTGGATTTTCGTGCTGGGAAAAACACAATTAAAAGAATAAACTCAGCAGAGCAAAAACATGTACCAAAATCCAGTGACGCTACAAAATGTTGCTATATGCCTGCACCTTTGAGATTTCCCAGCGTAAGTAAAGAATCTGGCTTCCCTCCTTCCAGCAGATTTGTTGGAAGCACTCCCGAATGAAATAAAGCTCCTCACAGAGCAGTGATGGGGTCTGAGGGTGTCAGAGGTCCCTGGATGTCAGCAGGCAGAGCCTTTCCCAGGGCTCGGAGGCACAGAGGATTCCCTGCAGTGATCCATATCTCCGGCACACCAGGCAAGTGTTTCCCCTTAATGGGGATTGACACAGAGTAGGGCTGGTTTTTGTAAAAAAAAAAAAAGTTCTTCTCCTTCCCTAGGCAGTTTTGATGTGAATATTAATATTAACATAATTTCATGATGATTAGAGAACACAATTAGGGGCTATTAATAATGACACAAATAATGACATTTAAGGTCTCATTTTCCTGTGAGTAGCACTCTGTCTGGTGGTATTTAAACAGCTCTGTCTGGCACAATCACTGCTGTGCCAAGGTGAAGCCACGTCATCGTCACCGTGGTGTCAATCACTGCCCTCCCTGGCAGTGCCCGCCCCGCCGGCAGCGGGGCTCTGGGGAGAGGGAGAGGGAAAGGGAAAGGCCTGCAATGAGTGGGGATGCTGCTGAAGATGATGGAGCAATGGGGACACTCGGGAAGAGGCTGATGGCTGTTCTTGAGGAGCTGACCCCATTGCAGGGCACACTCCAGCCAAGACCTCATCTCCTCAGGCCTGGGGCTCCTCAGACAGGAGGAAAAACCTGTGCAATGCCAGCAGAGTCCCATCCCAGTGCCAGGCTGACCCTCCCCAGGCTCTCCAGAGGCCAGCTCCCATGCCCCACTGTAAAAGCAGCTTAATGGGGCTGTTGCAGCCCAATTCCACTGAAGTCGGGCCTTGCAAAGACCCCATTTCTTTTAGAATATATTCACTGCCGAGCTCAGCCCTTGGAAGAGGCCGTGCTGTGCTAATGTCACTTAATGGAAACCTCGGAACCAATTTTTTGCTCCCTGAAGAAAATCCCCCTGGTTTATGCAGCAAAAGCTGTAATACTAGAAATGGCTTCAGATTTTTAGTGAAAAAAAAAGGAGGGGAAGAGAAGAAAGGTTCACTGTAGCTCCACAAAAAGGAGGTCAAGCGAAAGGCTGCCAGTTCAGTGACCAGTCCAGCCGTGCTGTCCTGGGGGGGTGTGGGGCTGTGCCAGGCTGTCTGCAGGGCTCTGAGGGATGGCGGCTTTGTGGTAGCACTCACCCTCCCAATGACAAATTCCCATTTCTCTGAAACACCCCAGAACGTGGCAAGCTGCCTCATGCCATGGAGAGGGGGTGGCAGGGTTGGAGGGTGGTGTTATCCCACGTTGGGCCAGGGCCAGGGCCAGTGCCAGCCTGCAAAGGGCATCAGAGGGGATCTCTCAGGGTGCACAGAACATCCCTCCCATTCCTGGGATTCAGGTACACAGGGGAGGAGGGCGACTGCAGAGCCCGAGCCCCTCACCCAGAGCTGCCCAGCAGGGTGGCTCGTGGCCCCCAGGACCAGGTGACCCTGTGAAGGACCTTGAGCTGAGCTTTACCTGAGCGTGCTGTGCCTGCGCTGCCGGGCGTGTGAGCAGAAGCCCGGCCGGGGGATGCTGAAGGGAGCTCTGTTTGTTCGGCATCACCCACACCTAGAGCTCACAGCACTCACACTGCGATAAACAAAGCCTTTCATTAAATTCTGGAGACAAACAGCTCCGGGCCATTCCTTATTTCAATGCACACACAGACACCTCGGCAAAATCCTGCTCGTTCAGCTCGAGCCGGAGCTTCCCGGAGAGCGTTTCCACGCAGCCGGAGCTCGGGTGGTGCTCCCAGCCTGGCACCTGTGTGTGCTGAGGAACACCACGGCCACCGGCAGGGGACAGGGCTTCGCTGCCAGGGCTTTCAGGTCATAGAAACCTGGAATCTCCCGTGCTGGAAGAGACCCACAAGGATCATCCAGTCCAACTCCTGGCCCTGCACAGACACCCCAACAACCCCACCCTGGGAATCCCTGGCAGCGCTGTCCAAACGCTCCTGGAGCTCTGGCAGCCTCGGGGCTGTGCCCATTCCCTGGGGAGCCTGGGCAGTGCCCAGCACCCTCTGAGGGAAGAACCTTCTCCTGAGCCCCACTCTGCAAACTAACCCTGACACCTCCTACTCCACAGCCCCCCAAAGCCACCTGCAGCCCAGGGCTGCCAGTGGGATGGACGAGGCTCCAGGAAAAGCCACCAAATCAGTTATTAAATTTTAATCAAACAATGCTGAAGGCTACAAAGATCACACTAAAATTTAATGAGCCGGGCTTGTTGGCTTCCCCGAAGAAGCACATTACAGTAAGTGTGGCTCCTGACTTCCAGGTATTATCCACACACCCTCCCCACTCCCTGCTCGCCAGGAGAAACGAGGCGTGAAGTAGTTCCTTATGGCTGGTTAAATGAGGGTTTGTTTTTCCCCCTCCTCCAGATACCAATTTCTTTTCTTTCACCATCTCATCCTGCCACGATTTATTTATTCTGGAATTTTGACTCTTCAGAGCACACAGGCAGAAAGGCCTCACAGAAAAGCTGCTCTTCTTCAAATAACAGGGTTGTTCTGTGGATTGAGCACCCGCTCCTCAGCCTGCAGTGATCTGTGCTCTGGGGTCACTCTTATTCCTTCTTCCTGACCAGCAAAAAGGAAACCCCAACCCAAGACTGTTTTTTATCTCAGATACTCCAGCTCCCAGCTTAGGATGCAGGCAGCATCGCATCTCGAACTGCACAGCTGCATGCAGCAATTCAAAAATTGTCTTGTTGGACTACAATGTGCCAATTTTTCACATTTACAGCCATTTTCAGTATTACAGCCTGTGGCACTGAAGCCAGGAGGCTTTTCTTCAGGGAGCAGGAGCCACTGCAGAGGTGACCATTACCACACGCTGCCGCAGCACGGCCTCTCCTCCGGCCACGGGAGGGTGGGAGCCCAGTGGGGAAGGGATGGGGGAGGCTGGAGTGGCTGGATTTCATCAGCCCTGGGAGCTGCAGGAAACGGGAGCGCGACGCGCCGGAGCCCCTGTCTAGACCAGGGGGTTGGCAGCGGCTCCCGCTCCGTTTTAATATGCCTGGTTGAACTCCAGGCTTGGGAAAGTAAATTAGTCCTTGGGCTGGAGCCAGGGCTGTGGTGCTCCGTGCTCCCAGAACAGAAACACGGCGAACCGAGGGAATGGTTGCAGGGGTGCTCGGGGCCCTCCCTGGGCAGGAGGTGACAGTGGGGTGGGGTCCCGGGGCACCCATCCCTCACAGGGCGTTGGGGAGCACCCACACAAGCACGGCTCCCCTCCCACCCCTGGTGTGGGTTTATTTACACAGCAGGAAAATGCCGTTCATTGCTAGGGCAGGCTTTCCAAAAACTCCCCCGGGAAAGCCTTTCCAGCAGCAACCAGGCCCGCTCCGAGCTGTGCCATTCCCAGCAAAGCCCAGCACAGCTCTGGGCTGTGTCTGGCAGGAAACGGCCCCGTGGCAGCACTTTCACTGGCCAAGGGGGGCCATTCCGCTCCCTGCTGCTCCAAACCCTTTGTTATTAATTAATTAATTACTATTTTTTTTTTTATTTTCAAACTTTATCATTGTTCCTGAAAAAGCCCGGGTTTTACTCTCCTCGTACAGCGCGTTTGGGGTACCCTGGGCAGATTGGGCAGAGCAATCTGGTGGCAATGGGGTGGCAGCTGCAGCGCCTATAAAAGGGGGTTGGGGAGCTGAGGTCGTGGAGCATTGCTGAAGCCAAGGTGAGTCTGGGGTGTCTGGGCTCGGAGCGGGGCTTGTACTGCTAAGTGCTGACAGGACGTCGCTGTCAACACAATGTTCCGCCTTGGAGAACCTTCATCTAGGAAGATACTTAATGAATTAGTTAATTAATGAGTGGAGTTTGATTGATGGATCATAGGGAGCTCTCAGCAGGGTGAGCCTGACCCTGGGATAATGCTGCTGTTGCTTAAATGCATCCCCTCGCTGGTCCGAGGCACTCGGTGTTCTGGCAATTTGCATGCATTAAATGTAGCTCCTTAATAGGATGTAATGTTAGTGAAAAGCCAAAAGCATAGCAGCTGTAACTTAAAAGACAGCCCCATTACTGCAAGCCTTATAATTAGGGTAAGAGGGAGACTCGTGCTGCCATATGTTAAACTCTTTTGAGGTTAATAGCTCTGTAAGATTTTGCAATTTTAAAAAATTAGTCTTGAGGAACGATGACAAGGCTCGTCAATGAGGCTGCTCCAGCAGGGGCTGGGATGCTCTGCCCTGCACAGCCTCACTGTGCCAGGCGTGGGGATAGGGATGCTCCTGGCCATCCCCTGCCCTGGGTCACCTCTGTCCTGCCCTCCTCTTGCCCAGCCTTTTGTAAAACCTCCCCTTCTGCCCTGGCTGCACCCAGGGGTGCTCCTGGCTGGGCTGGACACGCAGCAGGCGCTGGGCAGGAGCAGCTCCTCCTCTGGCCTGCTCTTTGGGGGCCTATTTGAATTGCACAGAACAGCAGCTGCTGCCTCCAGGTCCCCAGCCCGGTGTTTGGCTGATGCAGGAACAAATAACCCTTGTGCAGCGGTTGGTTGTTAAAGCCCTTTTCCCGTGTAATCGCTGCACAGAGGCCTCTGCTCCGTGTCTCAGACTCTCAGCATGAGGGCTCCGTGAGGATCCAGAGTGCTCCGAGCTCCCAGGGCTGGCTGTGGACCCAAAGAGGGGCTGGGTGGTCTGAGCTCAGCCCTGGCAGGGAGGCAGCTCCCCAGGGGCTGCTCTCGGCAGGGGTTGAGAGACAGTGCCTGTGTTTTTCCTTCCAGCTTTTCTTCCTTTCCTCCGTTGTGCAGGCAAATCATTCCACTCCCTAGCCTCAATTTCCTCATCCATAAAACTGAGACTAAAAATGTACTTGTTAAGGGTGCACAGGGCCTTCTGAGTCTGCCAGGGCTTTGATGTCCTCTTGTTAAAGTACCGTGGAAGTGAAGAGATTTGTTGTTATTATTACGTGAGGTGGGTGGCTATCAGGCAGCAGCGAGGGCCGGGACCCTCTCGGGACACTTGAGGTCTGTGCACTTAACTTTGCTGCCCAGGGAGGGCATTATTTGGGCACTGGCTTGGCTTTTCTCATTGCCAAAGGATGGGTAATCAGTGCTTGTGAGTAGCCAGCGGGGAAGAGGTGGGATTAGTTGGTTTGGGGAAGGTTCTGTGCACTCTGTGCTGCCCCTGAGCTCTGTGAGGTTTGGGTGCTGGTGCTGTGGTTGTCAGCCAGACTTGCCAAATAGGAACTTTCTCAGCCACAGTAGTGGAAGACTTTAAGGTCATCCTGAGCTCGCTCTAGCAGTTTCCTTCCTGCACCCCCCTCACCTTATTAAAGTGTTTAATTACTTTCTTATTTAAGTACATCAAGATTTCCTGATAGGCTGGTCGCTTTGGCTCGCTTGTTCTCTTTAGGGAAGTTGGGGGAATGGAAAAGAGAAAATTCTCTTGAAGCTCCAGGTTATTGGGGAGAGATATGAGATTGTTAAATCCTTTCCATCAGTGTTTGGGTATCGCAAAGCTCAGGGGCTGTTTTGATATTGAGCTGGGGTTCCACTTTGTAAATTCAGGATTTGTTCTTCTGCTGCTTGGAGAATGAGGCCTCAGCTCCACATGGTTTGAGCTTGCCCGGTCACCATTCCTGCTGGGATGGTTCTCAAGTGCTTTCTAAAGAGTCTGAGACTGCGACTGAGGAGCAGAACTCGGGTGATGCCATTTCAGGGGTGTAGGCCCTAAAGAGGGGATTGCTCCCCGCTGTGGTGGCTCTCCATGTTCCAGAACCCAGGTGTGCTGTGTATCGTGGCACCTGTGCACCCACGAGCAGCAGCTGAGGGTGCTCAGGAGCCTCGCCCTTGGACACAAGCTGCCTTTTTCCTTTTCCCATTGGAGCTCCAATGTCAAAGGCAAAATCCCCATCTTCAGATCGATATCAAAGCCATTAAAGCACATCTTCAATTTCTGTGGGTGATGCTGCCGTGCTCAGCACTGCGCTGGGTTTAGAACAAGTTCATGTCTTTGAGCAAAGGGAAATGCTTCACTGTCCTGGCCTCTCCTGCAGGCTGGCCAGGAATGAGGTCAGGTTGATCCTCTAGCAGGGAAAAGAGGGTTACAGAGGTTTTGGAGCAGATTTCCCAGGTGCAGGAGGAGCTCCCAGCCTCCAGCTCACTTGGATGTCAGAACACGGGAGTGCTCAGGGCAGGAGCAATGCAGAACATGCAGAGCTGGCTTAGGCTCCTGCAGCTCCAGGGGACTTAGGCGTTTACAAGCACATCCTGAAGCGTGACCCTCCTGCAGGGGAGCATGAAAAGCCCTTTGGAGCCCTTCATCCTTCCCTGAGCCCTGTCAAGCCCGTCACACTTACAGGGAGTGAGCTGGCAGGGCAGGTCCCGGGGCTGGGCAGCCTCTGATCCCTTTAGCACCGCTTTGCCTCTGCTCCTCACTCAGGGTTTGTCGTTTGTTGATGCAGAGTGTGTGTCAGAAGGTGCTTGGGGTATTCTTGGCTTTAGTGCCGTGGTGCTGGGGAGTTTTTCAGCACGGTATTGAGAGCTGTGACTGCTCATGTGTAGCTGTAAATCCTCTCCATCTTTCTCTGCTGTGTGGAGGGGGCAGGTGAGGATGCTCTGGTGCCACACTCCCCTCATCTCCTCTGGCTGGGAACAAAGCTGACCCAGCAGCTCATTTGAGTTTCCATCTGCTGCTTCCACGCTGGAGGAGAATGGTGTCTTAGTTGTCTGAGGAGAGACTGCTTTTTAATCATGTCTGCATTGCCTGGGGTTTGGGCCTCTGTGCCAGCCAGTGGGAAAAATCAATAATGTTTAAACTGTTCGATGAAGAGCACTGGCTGCCAGCTCCTCCTCCTCCTCTGACAGCTCCTGGGGGAGGGATGTCTGTGCCCTGGGTGCTGCTGGGGGCTCTGGGCAGCTGAACCCCTTCCTGGGGGTGGTTCATGCCCCAGCTTTCTCTGATAAGGAGATTTTGAGGGGTTTGGGTGTGAGCTGACCTTCCCTTCAGACTCGTGGAAGGCACTGGAGTTGAGGTCAGGGTACCTGCTCGCTGCTGGCACTGTCCCCCCTGCTGCTCTTTGGGGTCTGGTCTGACAGCCGGGCACGGGGGGTGTGGATCTTCCCCTGACCCTGCTGTGACAGATGGGGAAGTTCACTTGGGCAGGCTGGACTCGCTGTGATGAGTGAGGATGGGGAGCAGAGCAGGAGGAAACCAAACAGAAATCCATCTTCTGGCGCTGTTAAATAATGGTGGTGGTGCTCGGTCAGCAAAGAAATATCCTTTGGACAGCGTGACAGAAAACCTTATGGATGCTGTCAGATGTGCCCTCAGCTCCTCTGAGCACATCGTTGCTCTGCGAGGTGAGACAAATAACCCCTCGTGCAGGTCCAGCAGCTGCCCTCCCTCCCCTGGTGCCACGGCAGGTGCAGGAGCAAATGGGATTTGCAGAAGTCCTGCTGGGAAAAAAACTGCGGGGAATTGGGAATGGGCCAGGGCAGAAGGGCCGTGAGCAGCTGCTGGGGTCCCGGGCTCTTGTTGCAGAGATGGGGGTGGTCATCCCTGCTGTCCCGGTGCCCCGGGACCACCACAGGCTTCTCAGTCCCCTCCCTGCTCCCCTCTGGAGGACTTGGCTGAGCCACCCCGAGAGGGACAGATGTGGCAGGGATGGTGGCCCTTCATCCCATGGGCATGGGGGGGTTGCCAGGCTGCAAGGGGAGGGTGACAGGTGGCACGGGGCCTTCCCAGCTCCTGATAACCCTCACTTGCTGATTTTCCCTCACTGCTGAATGCTGATGAGGCGTAAATCCTGGGCTGACCTCAAATTCCATCTGCATTTCCTCAGATTTGCCATTTCAAGCAGTGGTTTAGCTGTCAATCCCCCCGGCAGGCTGGAGGGGGGGCTGAATAATGCTTTGCACTGTTTTACACCTCTTTGCACCAGAAGGTTTTGGAGCCCTTTGCAGAGGTTAAGGAAGGCAGCAGGAGGGATCAGGGAGTCTTTAAGAGGTAGACACAAACCCACACCTATCAAGCGAATCCAGAGCCATGCAGGGGCTGAAAATCAGGGTGAGGGCTCTGCAGCCTGGACCTTTTTGCCCAGTTACAAGCTCCTGCTCCACTGGCCCTGGGATTTTGGGAAGCATATTGCCCGCTGCTTCCCCGTAAGTTGTTATCGGGAGCTGCTGCTTGCGATCCTGGAGTTCTCCTGCCTCCTGGAGCAAAGCTTCGGGACAGAGAATCCTCAACACAGAACAACCTGTCATGTTGTGTTTCCCAAGGCTTCATTTCACTTTTTAAATGATTTAATTGATGAGCCCTTTCTTTTTATACATCCACATTCATCTGGTTTCCACAGTAACAACCAAACCTGGAACCCGGAGCTTGGAGTCCTTTCTGAGTAAATAATCAAACCCAATCCTGGAATATTTCATTAAATTCACTGTCATGCCCCTTTTGTCTTTGTTCTGTGGATCCTCCATAAACAGATTTCGTGGGAACGTGGAGTTTAAAGGAGATAGCAGATGACAGCCTTCAGGGGAGCTGCCCTGGGCCAGGCGCAGACCCCGCGGTGGCCTCGGTGCTGTGACAGCACGTGGGGACAGCGCAGCTCCTCCGTGTCCTGTGGGGTGTGGCAGTGGGTGCATCCTGCTGGGATGCTCTTGACTCATGGTCATTTTGTGACCATCAGTAACCCCAGGTTTCTCCAGGTTTTCCTGGCAGCACCCTACAAGTTTCTGGGCTCCCCTGGATCACATTTCCAGTTTCAGGATCATTATCCATCCTGCACTTACTTGATGTGCTGCCACATCTGCAAGTCTCGTCGTTCTTTCTATTCCCTCCTTTCGGCCCTGAATGCAAACACTGAGTGGCTCTGGAGATGCTGGGGAGCACAACCACAGTCACTGAGTGGATGATTGAGTCAGATGAATGTGGGGGTTGATTCAGTTGTGTCAGCAAGGTCAGGAATGTGGGACTGACCAGGGCAGGGGTTTGGACTGTTTTTATTTCCCCCCCAAACACTGCTGCACGGAGCAGGAGTTGAGCTCTGATGGCCGTGCCGCTGGGCACATCAATTATCCCTCTGCCAGGGAGTGTGACATGGACACCCGGTGGTGTTGGTTTGCTTACAATGGCTCTTTGGTGCTTTTCCATGGTATCACAACACATCTTAATCAGATGGTGAGTGGGCTTAATTAGCCCAAGTATAGGTTTTATTTTTGATTTCTATGACTACTTAATCTAATGGCAACACATTATCTGCTCTGAGGTCTGCAGTTTTCCATTTGTAATTATTGCTGCTCTTAATTGATGGTGCATCAGGGGTTGTGGCTGCAATATGGGAGTTGGAACGAGTTGATTTTCTTGAGCATGGATCCCAAAATGCTTCTGCAAAGATCCCCATGCCCCAGTGTGCTTCAGCCCAGGTTTGAGTTGCTGGCTACCTGGCTTTAGTCAGAGGAAGGAGGAAATTCCTTGGAATGATGAAATCTTCGGTGTCTGTCGTGCCAGAGCCGTGTATTGTGAAGTTCGTGCCATTTCGTGGTGGAGTTGAGGGAATTAAAATGCCTGGATACAGTAGCTGGAATCTGTTCAGGTAATGGAAGCAAAACAGCTTAAAAATTTCCAAAACGAGGCCCAGCATTTATGACTAAAACCTCACATTTCAGGACATGCAGATGGTGAGGCAGGAACAGCTTGGAGGGATGGGCTAATACGGAATTATTAATTGTAGTGGCTCTGGCATCTTTTCCCCAAGAAGGTGCCTGTTTGATAGGTGGTGGTTTGATGTGGACAGTGGGAAGGGGTGGGGTCTGGGGGGCCCAGGGACCCTCACTCCATGCTGGTGAGCCAAACTGGCTAGTCCATGTGATTTCGTGGATGGAGCTTGCTGGGTTCTGTGCTTGGAGGGAGGTGACCTGTCTGTGTTATCCTCTGGGGCAGTTCCCACTGAGCAGCCAATGTGCCATGGAGAGGGATGGGAATACAGATATATTTAGGTGTATTTTGCAAGTCCCAACATCTTCCTGAGGCTTTTGGGTGTTGCCTTTTCCAGCTTCTGCCAGCAGAGGGAATGCACAGAAATGTGCCAATTTTATTCTCTCCCATTAAGAGGCCCCTGCTCAGCTGGGAGCAGCAGACACACGGAGCCCTGATGTTGTCCCTTGTCCTGGGCACTGCCATCCTGTGCCCGAGACCCTGGCAAGGGCCTTCCTGTGTGCATGGGGAGGCTGCTTTACACAATATTCTCACGGATTCCCTCATTCCCGACCTGCTTTGATGACAGGAAGAAGCCTCAGCCTCTTCCCAAGCCTCTCTCTCGCAGGGTGACCGATCAGATAATGTTCTCTAAGCAAATGCACAAATAACACGAATTGGGGTTGGCACCGAGCAGTGAGGTGTAAAAAAAGCAGTTTGAGGTGTTCTAAGAAAATGCCAGAGCCTCTATGTTGTGATTGCCTGTCGGAAAGCCGTGCCCAGGGTGAGGAGCTGCAGGGAGAGCAGGAGGGTGAGCTGGTGGGGGAAGCAGGGGAGCAGCTTGGGGACAGCATTCAGATTCCCTCTGTGATCCCGAGCCCATCGTTTAATCTCCTTTGGCTGTGGCAACTTGCTGCACGCTGGGGAGTGCTGGGGGCAGGGAGAGCCTTTGGTGCAGGCCCAGTGTGATGGGAAACCTGAAAGGGTTCAGGGGATGCCAGTGGCTGGGCCAGGGTGAGAGCTGGGGTTCTGCCTCAGCAGAGGGTGAACAGAAAGTTCAGCATCATTCTGTTTTTCAGTCACTGTGGCTGGAAATGGATTCCTCTGCACGTGGCAGTGGATGTGGGCGCAGCTTTGAGGCTGGGACATGTCCCTCACCTGTGCCCGCTCTGGCCAGGTCCCCCTTTGCCCTCTGCTCCCGCAGGTGCTGCTGCTGTAGCTCTGTGTGAGCCTGTCTGGGGAGAGGCAGACAATATCTGAGATGGCAGCCTTGCATTTCTGCTCCATTTCCCTCCAGCCTCTCCTCCTGTAACATTCATTAGCTGCAGAGAGGCCAGGCTGAAGCACTGAACAGAGGCTGTGTGCAACCTCTGAGTAACCCCTCTGCTGCAGCCCCCGCTCTGCACCCCGCAGGCTCCTCGGGAGGAACGAGCCCTCACCTCCCGCCCCCGGAACACCAGCGTTCCTCGTTAGTGTGGCAGAACCAACATCTGTCTCCTTTACAGTGTCTGTTTCCAGTGGGGAAACTTCTGAGGGAAGCTCTGTGCTGTTAGAAATAGAAGCAGGGTTATAAGAGACCTGGGAATTCCATCTTGTTTGGAAACCACACATCTTTCAAGTTTAATAGATCAGTTGCTCTCAGCCTTAGAGGTGTCACGGCCGCTGGAATGGCCATCAGTGTAAGTGGATGTGTTGTGTGGGGAGCACTGGATGTTCTGGGAGAGTCTGCCTGCTCCTCAGACTCATTACAGATCCGGGAGGGTGACACAGCTCTGGGCATGACAAGAGGAGGACCTGATTGTAGCAACCCTGCTCTTGCTGACTGGTTTGACTGGTTGGTGCAGCTGCTGCCAAGGCCTCCTCTGCTGGGAGGCTTTGACAATTGGATGTTCTGCAGGTTGTTCTTAGTGTGAAACCAAAGGTGCTGGTGGGGATTCAGGTGAGCAGCTGGAACACTGCTGCTCTTCCATCCCTTTCTGGGCCCTCCTGGTGCTTGCCTTGCATGTCCCTTCTGCTGTGTGAGCACGGTGCCAGGACAGCAGCTAAACTCCTCTTGCAGATAAGGATGTGAGGGAGTTATCTGGAAGCCTACAGATGCTGTTGTGAGGAGGAAGGTCACTGAAGAGAGGGAGGTGGCGGAGATGGAGATTAGGTGATTTGGAGGTGGCTTGAGGGATTTAGCGAAGAGGCAGAGCTCCTGTGGAGCATGAATGGGCAGCAGCACCTCTGATGGATTACAGGGAGCCTTGTTCAGAGGCGCTCCGTGCTGCTGCAGAGACCAGCAGGGAAGAGACAGGGAAATCTTGCATGGAGAGGAGGCTGCAGAGCTCCAGACCGTGACACGCCTTGTTCTCTCCCTCCACGCCCTGCGAGTGCACTCCAGGCAGGCAGGACTGGAGCAGGGTGCCAGTGGGTGGCTCAGTGGATCCCCTGCCCTGTGTGTCCATCTCCAAACAGCTCGTGGGAGCTCATCCCAGCTCCGTGGAGAGCAGGCAGCTCCTGACCTCCTCTTGCTTGTCTACATTTGGGATTTGCCCCGTTCTATGCTATTTCAAACCCCATTGTCTGAGCAAAAGCAGGGTTTACAGCCTTGTCCATTCGGGTTATGCCTGTCTTACATTGTACCAGGGCTTTTCCCTGCGTTGTCACGGAAAATCCGCGGCCGCTGATCCCGCAGCCGCTGTCAGGGATGCGAACCCCGGCAATCGGCAGCCAGATTGTATCTCTGCAGCTGGCCCTAAGCAGCCAGATCCCTCCATCACAGCCGGGCGAACTACACCAGCCTTTATCCCCTATTGTCACGGACAAAGCACAGGGATTTGTGTCCCAGGCTTAAGCTTTCTCAAATCTCCAAGTATATTCCCCAGACGATTTCCTGGCTGTTTCCTGAGCGGCTTTTTCTCTCTGTCGCCTTTGTTTCTGATCGCTGTTGCAATTTGCAATCGGTGTTTAGTAAATATCGCCGTTATTTACTGAAAATCGGCAACTCTGTTTCTCTTCTGGAGTGAGTGCTTCCCACGGGATGCTCTGCCTGTCCCCGGGCCGGCCACGGGAGCCTCGGGCCCCTGGAGCCCGGCTCCGGCTGCTCCGGCGTCATTCCCTGTGCCTCTGACGTGCAGGAGGTGCCTGGATCCTGGAGAGCGTGTTAACATTTAAATCAGTGCGATGGTCTGGGAATAGCAGCGAGTTAAAAGGACCTCTCCTGAAAAGAGCACAGCGGGGACTTGGCTGAAGAGTTCTCTCAGCCCTTCAAGCACGCACGGCTGCACGGATTTCATCAGCGCCAGCGTCACGCTGGTCCATTAGGGCTTGATTGAGCCACTCTCGGGGTGGGAGGAGAGGGAAGAGCAGGAGCTCCCCCTTCCTCAGGGTGGGTGGTGAGTGGGGGTCCGAGACCTGCTGGCCCCTTCCCCTTCCACCAGTTTGGGGTCCATCATGAGCGGTTCCCAGCAGGGCTTGTGCTGCTCTCGCAGTCGCTTCAGTCGCAAAACTTGAGGTCAAATTAATAAGTGTGTCATTATCTGTCCCATGCATGAGGCTTCGTCCCGGCCTCTCTATAGTCCAAGCTGCTCTTCAGCATGAAATATGAGGTTTAAAATGCTCCTCAGAATCATTTCACCGTGTGTTTCAAGGAGCCTGGGTGCTCCTGGTAGCTGTGTGAGCATGGAGCCCCTTCGGAGTCCTGCCTGTCCCCTCCTGTCCTTATTGTCTCTGGCAATAACTTCAGCAACTTCATTACTGTGCTGGAGAAGTTTTTCTTTTTATCTGCTTGGATGTTCTTCCTGTCTGTTTTTATTGAAAGCCCCACTTCTTGTGTGTTATGAGACAGCACAGAAGTCCCACTCTACCCCTTACAGATCATCCATTGCCTTTTTATTGCCTCCTCTTAGCAGTTGCCATTCCAAAGCCAGAGTCTCATTTTTTAAGATCTGTCAGGCTCCCGGACAACTCTGAGATAAGGATGCTTCCTTCAGATCACCCCTGACTCTCTGGGCTCTGCTCTGTGGTGGGGATGGTTGAGGCACTGAGGGGTGTGGATGCAGGATCCATCCCAGCAGCAGTGCCAGCAGCTGGAGAAGTCTTCCTGCCCTTCACCACGGAGCAGGAGCTTTCAGCGAGCTGTCTGTATGTTGGCAGCCCCGTTAGCTGAGCTGACAGGATTAATTTAAAATCCCATATGGTGCAAGGGTTGGCTTTTCCCTCCCAGATTGCTCCCTGTGTGGATATGGAGCTGCATTTGGTGCCTCACTGCCTCACCCACATCTCCGCTGACCCCTGGGGCTCCCTGGAGCAGCCACGGGCAGCAGGTGTCCTGCCCAGGTGCTGGTGCCACTCTCGCCTCTCCCAGGGCAATAAAGCTCATCAAAGCCTGTAACCGGATGCTTGGAGCCATATGGACTTTGAAGGTCCTCCGTGGAGCAGTGGGAGTGATTTAGGGACTTTGGAGGAAGGGGGAAGTGCCCACCTTTGACCCTAAATCTGACAGAGCAGCTGAAAAAATAAATAATCCAGTTGCTGGGTAAAACACGCCGGGAAATGGTCCCTTCTGAGCGGGGCAGGGTGTCCTGGCTGTGCCCTGCGCTCCCAGCAGGGCACTGGGGGCTGCAGCATCTGGGGTAGGAAAACCGGAGTGGCAGCACATGAACAGCTTTGGCTACCACAGGGCAGCCAAAACACAGGCATTGCTTGTGCATTTGGTTTGATTTAATGTAACTTCAGGCAGGTGAATTATTCTTTCTGCGCTTGTTACTTTTGCAGCTCCCAGCACTGAGGTTTTGTTGGTTAATGTTTGTAAAGCCTTTTGAAATGTGGCTGCTAGCATGTGGGTCCAACAAAGAGAAGCAATTGTGAACAATGAAAGAATATTTTCCAAAATACAGTGTAGTAAAAGCAGCTGAGATAAGGTCTGCTCTCATTAATTTAAAAAATGATATTTTTCCTTCTTCTTTCAATAAAAACTGTCTGCATGATAAACTGACATCTTTAACAATTGTTTAAGCTGCACAGGTTTAAATATATACTTCCTGCATAGGCTGCTGATGAGTCACTAGTCAAAATTATTTATCAGAAGCGATGGCTCTGTGCTAGACAGCGTTAGACAGAGCTCTTTGTTCTCTGGCCAGAGCTACGTGGTTACCAAGAGCTATTACCGGGGCCCTACAGCTCTGCCCATGATTAAATGATTTTGAGTCAACTTTAACATCTTTGGGAAGCTGGAGCAGTTTTGGAAAAGGGCATGTAGGGTGCTGAGGATGCAGCATTTTCCATAGTCTGAGGGTAGAGGTGAAGCTGGAGCCATTCCCAGGGAATGCTGTTGGAAATGCATTTGGGCATCTCGGCTGCTCTGAGCTCCGCTGTCAATTTTTGAACACTTACGCTCCCATTCCTTCTGATTGCAAACACACAAACACTCTCCAGCCAGAGTGAGAGCAAACTCACCATGCAGGGAGAAGAGCAGACAGGCTACATCGAGGGCTGAGAGTGAGAAAAGGGATTTAATGAATGTATATGGACACACACAACAAACTTTTATTAGTGTCGGCATGGGATGGGATGTAGCAAGTACAAACATTTTCAGGAAGGTGTTTTGCCAGGTACCCCCCAAAAGCCAGCTCTGAGGGATTGCTGTGTCGATTTAGAGGCTGTTGGATTTGTGATTTGGCTTCACTAGAGCTGGTATTTGTAATTACTGTGAGTCTGGAGGGTGTTGGCCTCACGACTGCAACAGGCTCTGCCTAAGGACTGTGCACAGGGAAGGGCACTCAGGGCACCGTGGCTGCCCTGGACATGGGGATGAGAGGACAAGGAGGATGCTCAGTCGCTGGAAATCACCGATGACAGTGTTGGGCTGAGCCCAAAGAGGGGCCCTGGTGCTCTGGGGATGCCGAGGCCAACGCAGTGGGTTTGGGGGGTGCTGAGCCTGCTCTGCTGGCCCCTGGCCAGGTCCATCTCTTTGCAGCTCTGCTGCCTCTTGTCTCCGGGATCTGGTGCCAGTGAGCTCCGTAAGGACCCCGCGCCCTTGCCCGCTGGAGGATGGGGGCTCGCTCTTCTGGTGTTGGCAGGGCTGGTCTCCCACACAAAACACCTTTATTTTCTTTTAATCAAATTGTCACCAGGAGACACGTCTGTTCCCACTCGCCTCGCTGCTTTCATCAGGGTGAGGACGGGGCTGTCCTTTGGAACGGGCGGATGCCGATGCAAAACACCGCAGCCAGGCAGGGCGAGGGGATATCAAAGCAGAGCCTGAAGAGGTGGGATGCCGGGATTTGCATACGCGATTGCCAGCTGAAATGCAAACAGCAGAGATGTGAAAATCAGTGTGAAGGGTGAGCATGAAAAGCAGGGGCAGGCTGGGGAGGGGGGAGCCAGGGCAGGTGGGGAGAGAAGCAGCGAGATATGAAAGAGGAGGAAAACGAACACACAGAATATTTTAACTAACAGAAAAGTTTCTTGTATGGCAGACAGATGATGAAAGGGAGACAGTGAGGAATTATTAGGACAGAAGATAAGGAAACAGCAGAGATAGGAAATAATTATTTTGTATCTGTCTTTATAAATGAAAATGAAGGGCATTAACTTAAATAGGATTTAGATTTTCAGGGACAGAAGGGGATGAATTAGGAAGTGTTCAGATAGCGGCAGAAACGATTATTAAAGGTCGGGGGCTCTTGAAACAGACGCTGTGGCTGGGCCTGTGCAGAGGCAGCCGGGTGTCCCGGGGCAGGAAGGGGACACCTTGGGGTGCCCAAATCCCATGTGTGACTGAGGGGTGCTCAGTGCTGCTGGGGCTGACCGGCCCCCACGCTCATCCCAGGCTGAATTACTGCAAGAACCTGCATGGGGCTGTTTTCTCTCTCGAAACCCTTCTGGCTTGTGGCACACAGTTCCACAGTAAAGATGCTGCTGTTTAGGATGATAATTAGGAACACTTTCTAATATTGCTGTGGGGGTGAAAAAAAAATCCACCCCCAGTAAGAACTTCCTTGAGGCGTGTTTTCATCCCCTGTACACACAAGTAGAATGAAATTCAGCAAGTCAAGCATTTTTATTACATTCTTAAGCCAAACAGCCCTCGGCCCTGTTACATTTTCATGCACTTAAAGAGCACTTGCAAAATTCTTTTCATTTGCACTTAGTTTAATTTCAGATGATGTTTTCATCTCTGTGTCCCCACTTTGCACGCTCGGCCTCATGCCTGTGGTTCTCCAGGAGAATGGAACCTCATCTGCATAACCAGAAATGTTTGTTTGCCTGGTTTGATGTACAAATGGGCAGGTTTGAGTGAGCTGCTGATGGCAGATGTGGAGGTTTGGGGGAGTCATTAATTTGAAATTATATGTCAAGATTTCCAAACAGACCAGTGACATCAAGTTTAATGTCAGAAATTGAGCTGTTTGAGCACAGCCTGACCTTCGGGGGCTGCATGTTAATGACATTCCAGAAATGCTCTTGGAAGTGCTGCGGTTTGGGCCCTGAACCTCATGAGCCACTTGGGAAAATCCCTTCTTCACTTCTGGCAACCTGATATGAACTTTTAACTTTTGCCCTGATAAACAACATCTAACAGGCTTTAAATAAACCAAATAACAGTAATTTCTCTTGACCTCAGACTCTTAATAACACTTCTCTCTTGTGTCACTCTGATACGCTGAACTTTGCTGGTAATGGATTTGGTTTTGGTGCTGATGAGCTGATTCCTCTCAGCACATCCCTGTGGTTTTCATAGGGTCCTGCTGGTGGATCTGCCCACCTTGTCACCTCTGGAGGAGCTGGGGGATGGATTTGGGGGTGGCACTGGGCTGATAACCCACTGCCACCTCGCTCTGCTGCAGCTGGAGAACTGAGGGGTGCGGGGATGCTCCCACTGGAGCCCCTGTGCCAGTTGTACCCAGCTGGGAGAGAGGGGAGATCTCCGTGTAACCCTATCCTGCATGGAAGAGCTGGAGGAGTTCTGTGTCTGCTGGGAGAGGAGCAGGATCAGCCTTGTGAGTGGGCGAGTCACTTATTTATAACTCTCCCACTGAGAGCGAGTTTGTTTAATTTCTGGAGCAGCACAGTGCCGGCGAGTGTGGCTGTATAAATTTGCTAACAATAGTGTCTGAGCCTATATATAAACCTGAAGACACTGCAGGCCGCAGTGCATTCCAATTAGCAGGATGATGCATGATCTATGGCATGCCAGAGGTAAGCTGGGACCTTACCTTTATGCTGCTCTTATCAGTCCCAAAATCCCTGGGAGCAGTCGCTGCCTGCCTCCTTTACAGAGCTGTGGAGAGTGTTTGGTAGTGCCTGCTTTGCCCTCTGCTCTTGGGATTTCGTGTTCCTGATGTGTTCAGACCCACACACTGTGGGCCCCTGGGTCTTTGGCCACTGGCCTTGCACCCCATTTTCTCTCACACCTTCTGACTAATTGCAGTGACTGTGGGGTGTCAGTGCTGGCTTTGGCAGACCCTCGGTGGGGCTGGTGGCTTGTGGTCCCCAGAGGAGGTGGCGGTGGAGAGGAGGGATGCAGGGAACAGCAGGTGACATTGCAGTGGGAAGGGCAGCACATCAGCAAGCAAACAGCTCCAGGCTCTGGAATAGACGTCACTGGAAAGAGGGGGTTTACGAGATGTCCATTACACTGTTAATTGTTAATTGATAAAATCTGACACAGAGTAAAGGATAGAATCTGCATGAGTGAAGCTGAGCTTGTCCTGTAAATTACCCACACACAGCTCAAGTTTCCGCCTTGGCTATTCTGTCAGCAAGAATAGGGCTATTCACCTGGTAAAGTGGAAAACCATGATTGAAATGAGATTTACAGCACAGTTGTGGGAAATAATCAAAATGAGAGGCTGCCTTTTCAAGCCACCCACTGCCAGCAGAGAGGCAGGCC
>NW_008238838.1:6322833-6326380 GCF_000691975.1 Corvus brachyrhynchos
GCGGGGATTGGGTGGTGGGGGCTCCTCGGGGCAGTTCCTGGTGGATTGACATCCACCAAGCTGCATCTGTAACGTACCTTCCATTGCAATGCTACTCATTATGGCCTTACAAAAATGAACTCATAAATAAGCACTTGAGCAAAGGGAGGTTCCCTCTGGGGCCGGGCCATGTGTCTGCTTGATCCTTGTGGGGGAGCTGGTTTGAAAGTCAGTCTGAGCTCTGGTGAAGATATTTGAAGGTTCAGAGGAGCAGAGTGGCCTATTAGGTGGCGTAGGGACGATTTATGCCCTGAGTGAGCTCACCGGGCACAGGCTCAGCCCCTGCTCAGAGCAGCTGTTTGACATGCAGCAGCCAGAGCACATTCTGCACCGTCTTAATGGAGCCAAGTAAATCCCATCAGCTCCAGAGGCTGCAGACTGGACCTGGGGAGGGGCTGCTCCAGCCTCCCGAGAAACCCAGTTACAATATCACCACTTCATGTCATGCAAGAGAAAAGGTGCAATTTAAAATCCCATCCTTCAGGTGCAGCGAGCAGCCTTTGGTTGTCAAAACTGCATTTCTTTAAGGCAGTGGCCCAGAATAAACTGGTAATGAAGAGTCATTTGACAGCAGGCAAGCTGGAAGCATGTCTATGAAAATAATACAAGAGTTTCTAGTTTATCGTGCATTTAGGTGACTTATTTTTTCCCTGTGCAGCTCCTCACCACCGCAGGCAGTTCAGCAGAGCTGTGCCGTGGGGAAGGAGGTGCCTGAGCAAACTGCAGGTGTGTGTGGAAGGAATGTGGCTCACGGACCGAGCACTGCTGGGCTTGTCCAGCTCCTTCTGGGCATAACCAACCCCTCAGTTCATTCTGCTTCAGTGGCAGAGCTTGGGAACGAGGTTCTGGACACCCAGCTGTGCTGCATTCCAGCTGCTGCAGCGGTGACTCCTGTTCCCTTGGCCATGGCATCTCCCACACCCAGCCAGTGTCCATAGTCAGAAATCACATCTCTACACAGGACAGAGAATAAATGCCCGTTCCTTGATTTTCGCAGCATCCCCTTGCAGTCTGGAAGCCATGGCTGACAAGACCTATTATTTTTCCAGTTATCCAAACTGTCTGCATCGTAACAGCTTCCTACTTCAGTCGAGACAGTCTGAAAAGTTTAATATCATTTCAAATCAGAGTGCCAATAAAACTTGACATTATTAATATGATGTCAAGGGGTTTTCCAACTGCTTAGGGAAAAACAACGTGTCCCATTAAACAAAGCTCCCTGCATTGTGAAATATTAAGTGACTTTTCAACGAGTGCCAGCTGGAGCTATTAGTTTTCCTTTGGTGGTGCTGATGTGGAGAGGAGGTCTGGCTGAGAACCTTTTATGAAGACATTAGCCGAATCCATGCAGTCGGAAAGGCTTTTGCTTTCCGAGGGACTGCGCTCGATCTGGGCTGTGTCTGCCAGGATGAATTATTAAAGGCAGTAAATACGTTTGGAGGGATGCGCCTCCTCCCCCCGTAATGCACTGGTTACACCGGGGAGTCTGGAGCCTCCACTGGGACTTGGAGCCAAGATTTCCATAAATGAACCCACCCCCTAATCTTCTCCCAGCTTTCCCCAGAGGAGATGGGGAGCGGGGAGTGCTGCTGGCGCTGTCATAGAAGGGTTTGGGTTGGAAGGGACTTTAAAGCTCATCTGGTTCCACCTCCTGATATGAGCAGGGACACCTTCCACTAGACCAGGTTGCTCAGAGCTCTGTCCAACTTGGTCTTGAGCACTTCCAGGGATGGGGCAGCCACAGCTTCTCTGGGAACCTGTGCCAGGGCCTCAGCCCCCTCAGTAAAGAATATCCCTCACTCTGACTTGGGGCTGGATGTGGTTGGTTGTGCTGGGGGTCTCTGCCAGGTGCTGCCTCATTGCAGTCCTGGCTTGGCTTGGTGCTTGTTTTCCAGGCTGGGCTTCCCAGGGTATCCCGCTGCTGCTTTCCAGGCTGGCTGGTTTTCCTGGTGGGTGCTCAGGCAGCTCACAGCCGGTGGGAGGCCTGACGTTCCTGCAACCCTTCCTTTGCCTCCCAGTCATTGTGAAAGAAAATCTCTTCATCTCTTTGTCCAGACTAAACATGTTCTGCACAAAAAAGTTGAAACAGATTTTTTTTTAGCAAGCCTTTGGTACCACGCCCGGGACTGAGCAGGGATTTGTGTGCTCCAGGCTTTGTAGAGCACATGAAAGCCTCAGCTACACACGATGTTTATATCGGGCATGTGTTGGTGCATGTTCTCAAACACACCTCTGAATGCTGGGCTTGGCTCTGCCTCCACCTCTGGTGTCCCCACCGGTACAATAAGGAGGGCTTTGATGTCTCACAGGGGAAGTGTAAGTATTTAATTTAACTTTTATGAACTTCTTTGACAGTGTAAGAGCACTGCATATAAAGCTGGGTTTCAGGGAAGTCGAGGCAGTGATGTCCCACTTTTATCTCTGAGAGAGATCCCACATCTGAGCTCAAAGTCCTCCAACCCCCAGGGCTTCCAGCCAGCCATGCTTGTGCCTTAAGGCCATAACTATTTTTGACACTTTTGGCCAACGAAACCGTAACCCCCCCATTCCCATTCTAATGCAGCAGGACCCACGGCTTTGTTACCTTCCAGCCACGGCCAGGGCTGGAAAGGAGCCTGCTGCCAGCTCCCTTCCCAAGGGAACCACCTTCCCAAGGGTACCACCATCCTGCCCCTGGAGCCAGAACCTGTCCCAGAGCATCCCAGCCACTGCTCTTGGGGCTGTTCCCTCTGGAGCGACTCTGCCCGGTCCTGGTGGCTCTTTGCCCCAGCCAGGGGCAGGAGCAGCAGCTCCAGAGGTGGATGCTGCTTCAGCTCCCCAATAAGCTCAGCTGGGAGGACAGCAGGCAGTTTTTATGCAGCCTTCAAGGGGGAGAAAGCTTCTTGCTGCCTTTTTCCTGCTGCACAACCTTCCTTCACCTTCCTTCTTTTAATGTCTTAATCAAGTGGCTGATAAAAGAAGTGATCCATGAAAAGGACGGGTATCTTGACAAGGCACAGAGGCTTGTGGCAGCACTTTCCCCACAGATCAGCATCCTCCACGAGAGGGAGAGACAAAAAAGGCAGATTTTTGTACCCTTAAGCTTCCACCACTGCAGTTCAAAAGACCAATCTTTACAGAAAATAAATTTAAAGGAGAATTTTTGATGTATATGATGGTCTCTTGTGGTCGACAGGAGTGCTGCTGGCGGTATATGGAGTTATGCAAAGCCAGAGTTGGGATTACTTAAAAGTGTCTGTAGTTCTTTGATTAACCAGTGTGTATTTTATTTTTTATATGGCACAATCACAGCTCTACATTGATAATATCTTGCTATTATTGTTCGATATGCCGAACTCCCCCTTTACCTGCAGCATGTGGCTGCCTTTTAGGGCTCTATTTAAAGAATTCGCTCTCTGCATATTAAATTTGTGGGTTTACAGGAGGGTTTGTGCTCTCGGGTGTAGTTTTGGTGCGATGCTGTGCCCCGGTGAAGGGTGGCTGGTGGGTGTGGAGGCCGGGGGAGGGG
>NW_008238838.1:6326464-6330945 GCF_000691975.1 Corvus brachyrhynchos
AGGAATGATGCTGATTTTTGGTGCTCTAACGTAGCACAGTGCTCTGCCAGCTTTACAAGCAAGGCAGGGGAGGCTCTGAGGTGCTGCTACAGGTCACTGGCCAAGCCAGGAGAAGGTGTGAGGGCTCTGCTCTCCTACGTGGCTCCGTTTGCTTCATACCCCTCTCATCAGCTGCTTCCTGGGCCTGGCTGAGGACATGGAGACAGCAGAGATAAGAATAGCTCACTTTGGGAAGGCAGAAGTGAGCAGTGCCAGCCCAGGGTTGCAATCTGAGCCTGCTGGAAAGGGAAGTTCAGCAGCTGGAGCCAAACCAGAGGAAAGCCTGCTGGGCATGGTGGGCTGGGGCCGCTGCTGGGACTTGCTGGGCAGCACTCGTGTGCACATAACGCTGGTCCCTGCCCAAAGCCCTTAAACCCTCTGCAGCAACTGCAAAGCTGGGAGCAAGGCTGTAAATACAGGCTGGAGTGTGAGGCAGGCTGGTCTTTCTGGCTTTTATCCAGGGATTTATTTCTGTATTTATTTTGCATTTTCCTTCTGGCCTCTCAGCTGCCCACGCCACCAGTTCCTGAGCGGGGCCTGAGCTCTGTGTGCTCCGTGTGATGTGGAAAGGGGAGGAGCAAGCTGTGTGTAGGTCTTTCGGCCTGTTTTAAGGGGAGAAGGGAGCGCTCAGCATCGCCAGAGGAGAGGGCATCCTCTGTGTCCTTGCTCTGGCTTTACACAGGGACTGTGATGGTGTTAATTAAGGGTGTCACAGCCTTGGCTCAGTGCCCTCGGAGCTGTCCTGGGAAAGGTGAGCGCTGCTGGGGGTCAGAGCATGCCCATGGATGCTCCAAGAAGGAAAAGGAGGATGTGGGATGTGGGACCTGGTTGTGTGAAATTCGTTCGGTGCCGTTGGATCAGAAACAAGGGGGAAAGGGATGCTCAACTCTTTCATTATTTGCCTCCTTTTGTAATGCTTCCACTTTAAATAAAAATGAAGGTAGAGAGTAAATTTCACGTCCAAAGATGGGTGTCTGCTCCTGAATAGGATCGATTTAGGGTCAGCGCTTCAGCAGCGCAGGATTTGGGTTTCAAAGGTTCCCAGCCATTCCTGCAGTCAGGTTTTTCTAAAGGGCCCAGCGTGATGACATTTACAGCCAGGATTTTCAAAAACAGCGTAGTACTTCAGATGCTGAACTCATGAAAAATCCAGTCATTTAATTTGTTAAATGAGAGCGAAGGTCTCTTCAGATAATCTCCCTGTCATTGTGAGAGTGAAGCAGTTCTGTGGGAAAAGCAACCCGTTCCCAACTGCAGCTCCTTTCGGGAGCAAAAGGCACTGGCCCGGAGTCACTTTGAAGTGTGTTGGAAAGGCAGGGAGTGACCTGAGGAGTGCCAAAGGCCACCCGATAGCAATTAGCTGGGATTTGCATGGCCTGTCCCAGGAACTCGGAGATGTTTGGTCTTTGAGGAGCACACTTGCCTGGTGAAGGAGCATTGCTGGAGCTCAGGATGGCATTTCCCAGTGCCTGGCACAGGGATGGGCGCTGCGGAGGCTGCTCGAGTGAGCGATGGCTCTCTCAGGGCAGATAAAATACTTGTGTGACAACTCGCTCCTAAGATTTCAGGTGCATCTTTTCCTTAAGAGACTCCAGCGGGCTGAGCACTGTCTGGGGATGCACAACTTGGAATTCATGGCTCCCTCCAGCCGCAGACTGCCTGCGATGAGGACAGGGCACTTCATCTGCCTGTCCTGCCCTGCGCTGTGGGGCTGGTGATGCCTGGAGCCATTCGCAGTCCTCAGGGCGCAGGAATTCCTGTCCTGACTCCTTGTTTTGGAT
Source organism: Corvus brachyrhynchos (assembly GCF_000691975.1). Taxonomy (NCBI): domain Eukaryota; kingdom Metazoa; phylum Chordata; class Aves; order Passeriformes; family Corvidae; genus Corvus; species Corvus brachyrhynchos. The sequence goes on from NW_008238838.1 coordinate 6,328,285, forward strand.
CAGATCCCAGCTGGGGAGCAGAGGTTCATTGCTTCAGTCAGTGGGCATTGCTCCCTCTGTAGCTGTAATAACCCTGGAATGGGGAAATAACAGCTCCTTGCTCCCTGGCCCCTTTGCCCGCGATTGGCTCTGAAAGCCAGAGCAGCACATGCAAACACGGGTCTGGCCACGGCGAGGGGCTGTCACCTCCGTGTGTGCCCGGGGATTCGGGATGGTGCTTCCCTGGACACCGACTGCAGGGGTGGGGTGTGTGTAAATCCCAGCTGAGGGGCTGAGCCTCTCGCTGACCTTTAACTGCTTGGGAGCTGATTGTGTTCTGTAATAAATGCCTCCCACAGTCAGTTGGTGCTTAATTAATGAAGCAGCAGCAGCAGAACAGAGCGCTGGCACAGGGCAATGGGCTCCCACAGCCCTTAGGCTGAGCTGTCCCCCTAAACCAGAGCCAAGCGTGGTGTGAGGTGGGCAGAGCAGAGCCCTGTCCTGTTCAGGCTGAGCCAAGTTTAACAGCACGGATGGGATGGATCCTGTCTCCTCCCTTCATTTCCCAACCGTCTGCTCTGGCTGGAGAGGGCAATGGAGTTTGGAGTGATGCAAGAGCTTTCTCGGGGTTTTCTGGGAAGGAGCATGTCAGCTGTGCTGATGATGTAGAACATCCCTTCCCTCCTCGTTCTTCCCTGTCCGCTCCGGAGGCTGTTGCGTTAGAGGTGACTCCCAGCATGTGAACATCAGCTTCCTTCCCATTTTTTCTTTTTTTTTTTTTTTTAAAGTCCCATTTTTCTGTCTTGTCAGGTCTATTTAAGCATTTAATGAGGTGAGATAGTACCAATAAATTTAATACAGCACAATAACTCTGATGTGGGCCGCAGCCTAATAAACTCCCATCCTTGGGCCGGGAGGGCGATCCAGATTGCATCTGGAGTGATTGCTTTGCTCAGGTGTTCCCGAGGTTGAACAAGGACTTTGGAGGCACTGCCACAAAGCTGAGACAAGCTGGAGCAGGTTTGCTGAGGGCAAAGCTGGTGGTGGTTGATCAGCAGCAGGGGCACAGAGGGAGAGCAGTCTTTCTCACATTTCCAGCCCCACTTTGTCCTGTTCCCCTTGTGCCATCCTGGGCAGAGAGCTCAGGGACTGCCCTCCTGATGGCTGTCACATCCGCCTCTGATGAAATACTCGAGGATTTTTTGCGCCATGTTGCAGAGTGTAGAGAGATTTGTCCTTTGGCTGCGTTGAATGTCTCCTGAATGAGTAACTTGGCAGATATATTTTTTTTTTATCCCCCTCACTACTTGCAAATCTGTTTGCAAGCAGCTTGCTTTCTCGGGGGAGGACTTGGAACGATCCGCTGGCTCCTGCATCTCGTTTACTGAAGCATCCCTGGCTTTGGCAATGCCTTCTCTTGTGCTCAGAGCGGGGTTTTTGGGTGGAGAGAACAGGGAAAGCCGGGTTTAAATTTCAGGCAGGGGCATCTGCAAGTTCAAGACTTATTCTGGCACTTTGGCATGTTCATTTGTGGCTGAGGCAAAGTTATTTTGGAGTACGAGCTAATTGTCTCTGGCTTTGCACATGTTTGAGGATTTTAATTGTGTCTGCAGCCTGATATTGCCCATTCAGCAGGGCCAAGCGAAGCGATAGCTGAATTATCCCTCATGTGGTCCTACACCTCGCAGTAGTACAGAGCAGGAAATTATAGGGAGTCTGGTGGAAGTGTGTGTGATCCGGAGCCCAAGGCCCTGGCTTTGCAGAGCTTGGCTCACCTTCCAGAGCGCAGCTTCCTTAAGCTCCCTTGTGTTGAGCTGCTTTCTCCCTGCTCTGTGCTGAGGGACGTTCTGCAAGAGGTTTATTACAGTTTTCAGTTCAGCTCTGCTGCAGTACAGTAGAAATAACGCAATCCTGCCTTGGCTCCATCTGCTCTCAGGGGCTGAGGCACAGAACAACCTTTAGCTTTGCCGGCGGTGCTGGGGGAAGGATGGACGGATGGATGGATGGATGGATGGATGGACGGACGGACGGACGGATGGATGGATGGATGGATGGATGGATGGATGGATGAGGCTCCCACCCTGCACCGTGCCCGCTCCCCTGAGGTGCTGGTGTGGCTGGAGAGGAAATGCTGTGTTTGGAAAACCTCTCCCACTCAGCTCGGTGCTGCTGGTGGTGTGTGTGGGCTCCGTGTCGCAGAGAGCTGTCGCCTCTCCGGCGTGGTGGGTCGGAGCATCCCGCCTGGATCAGAACATGCTCCTGCTGCACAAAACAACCCCGTGCTGCCTGCTAGCTGTAATCTCTGATGCCGCTTCTACCCCATCATCTCATCCATGGCCATGGGAAATTAGGGGGTGGCTCCCAGATGTGGGAGCAGAGAAAAGAGCAGTGTGGTGATGACTGCCGTGGTCACTGGGCTGGGTGGGGGTGGAATAAGGGACAAGGGCAAGGCTACCAAAATTACCTGCAGGGTATTGGGTGTTAGCTCCATCCAGAGCATACAGGTGTGAATCCAATGCTCGGGTTTATCATCATTATCTGCTCCAAACAAGTCCAGGGATAACTCACTGCTCAAAGCAGACAGCCTGGTTTCAGCTCAATAATGGATTCGGCAGTTCTTTGAACACAGGGTTGAAAGACAAGAGTCCCTTCAGGTAAGAGACAAAACAGAACACAAAAATG
>NW_008238838.1:6331085-6341890 GCF_000691975.1 Corvus brachyrhynchos
CCAACTCAGAACCCAAAATTGCCTGCACCGCTGGGTTTGGGGGCTGAAGAGGTCATGAACTCTGCTAAATTCTTTCAGCCTCGGGTGCTGGAGCTCCATGAAACAAACCTGGGGGAGAAGGAAAACATTCCTGGTGCCCCTGTGCTTCCACAGAGCGGCAGCAGCAAATGTTTCCAATTACCCTGCGGAGTTTGCATGCACTGGGTTATTCTGCTTAGTGCCGGAGGGGCTGGATTCCCTCACTGCTCTGCAGAGTCACAGCCACAACCATGGAAAAACACAAAATCCAGCTTGGGCTTTCATCACAAAAATAAATTCTACCATGCAAAGTGAGAGGTGCAGAGGGCAGGGATGGGGACACACTCGGGACTGCAGCCCCTCGTGGGTGAGAGGGAGGGTACTGGACACTGCACAGTGCAGCCAGGGAGGGGTGCAGGGGGATGTTCCAGGAGTATAAAACACCTTGTGCTGCCTTTGAGAGGAAAACAGGATGGAATAGTTCTGATGGTTTCTTAAACCCAGCTCTGTGCCACGCTGTCTTCCTTGAGAGGATAAAGCAGGGAACGGTGTGTGGTAGGTTTCCGTCACATCGCTTAAATCCGCCGCCACTGGGCAAGGGACGTGTTCGGAGAGACCTTGAGGAAAGGCATGGGGAACAGCTTGAAATATCAGGGAAGCTTTAGCACAGAGATGAAAAGCAGCAGGAGAAAGTGGCCGGTAACTGTGGAGCTGTGCAGATGGACAAGAACAATTTTGTGCGTGAAAAATGAGCCGGCTTTGTCTGGGACACAGCAGAGGCGGGAGAGTTCCCGAGTGCTCGAGCAGAACCCCGTGGGATGGGGCTTGTCTGGACCCTCTGCAGCCCACAGCTATAATTAAGCTGCACCCAGGCAGCTATAGCCCTTCCCTTCCAAGTGTCCGAGTGCACAGCCATCAGTGGGGGGCACAGACTGCTTCTGGAGAGGAGAAGCTCTCTGAAGTAGCCGGTGGGTGCAGGGGGTGTTGGGCCTGCAGGTCCCACCTGGTGAGCGGGGAGCCCAGGGGGTGTCAGGTACTCCAAGAGGAGCCCCCGCAGCGCTCCTGGAGCTCCAGTGCTGAACACCCTGGCTGTGGGTGAGTGAGTCTTTAAAGCAGCCACAGTGATCCTTGGCTGCCTGACAACCCAAATGTGGTGGCAGTGCCATATGTTTCTGGCTTTAACCCTCCACAGAGTGCCCCAATTCCTCTATGTTTTGATTTTTTCTTCTATTTTTTTTGTTGGATCCGGCTTCAGCAGCTCTCCCCTTGGCCGTGGTTGCTGGGGAGTGCTCTTCTCCTCTCCAGCCCTTTGTTGCTGAAGCAAATCAGGAGTGTCTCAGCTCCCTCGCCTTCCCACACGCTGCCAAGTAAATCCCGCAACTTTCTCGGGTGACGACATAAATTTGCAATGGTGTTGTACAAAAGCTCCCTCTGAACCAGAGCTGCCTGGCATCCGTAACAAGCTTATCAAAGGGTTCCTTTGCAGGGAGATCTGAGCCCTCCAGGTTTTGATTCAGAGCAGGTGAAGGCAGAATGTGCTGGAGCCTGATTGAAATGTGCGAGGTCAACAAAATAGAGCCGAGAGTGCACAATAATTGGGGAAGAAGCAGCAGCCTTGCTTTCTGCATGTGTTCCTGTGATCCCTCGGTTGTAATCTCCCATTTCCAACGGGAAGCCTGTCTTGCATACTTTATCATGGTGCTCATTTGCACAGGAGGGCTCTTTCTGCAGAAAAGGGAGAAAACCCAAGCTAAAACCATCCCTGGCTTTATTCCCCGCTGTTCTTGTGCAGGGAGACATCCCAAAGGGCTGTGGGGAAGAGGAGCAGTGCGGTATCCAGCTCTCATTTTATGGCACCCTGCTTCTTTTAGAGTTTGATCCTTTTTTCTGGGATGCTGAGGAAGGGGTTTCTGCACTCACTTGAAAGTTAAAAATCCCTGGAAAGACGAGGCATCAGGGCTGAAATAGCCAGGCTTTTTGGGGCAAACTATTTGCCAGCCCAGATTCTTTCCTGATCTTTTCCCTGGAAGAATTTACAGCTTTGGGGATCTCTGGTCTGGGAAGAGGTAGGAAGGGGTTTATTTTGAGCATGTGCTTTCCCCAAACGCTGTAACACTTTGTGGGAAATTCTCTGTTCCCGAACACCTGTGCAAATTAAACCCTTCCTCTGCTTTGGAGAGTGTGTTTGGGGGGTTTCCTCTCCTCTGCGTTCTGTCTGAGAGGGGAACGGATTAAAAATTAAAAAAAAAAAAACACAACAGGAAAGGGGGAAGAAATCTGTCCCCTTCTCCCTCCTTCCCATCTGTTGTTTAATCACCAGCTGTTTGTCCTTAAGCTTGGATTACAACCTCTCCAGCAGCCTGCTCAGTGCGGGGCCCTTGCTCCTTGCACACAGCATTCCGCACACACCACTCCAGGGAAGAGGAAAATCCAGGGAGTTGTTGAGCCTGTTGCTTAGTCTCCTGCAGAAACATTAATTTCTTCCCTCTGTGTGCTCCAGCTCGAGATGTCCCTGCTGGAAGTGCCTGTGATCGGGCCTGAGCCGGTGCCTCTTTCCCCAGGGCTGAAGGGTTTGAGGTCATTGCTCTCCCTCCCACGGGACGACTGAAGACCCACGTGTGGTGTCCTCTTGGTCCCTTGCTGCCCTCCCAGGCTGTGGGAGATGAGAGGGGCTTGTCCGGCCGTCTGGCCCTGCAGGGAGCTGCGGCAGGCACGGGGCTAACGGTGCTCCGGGGAGTAGGGAGCCAAGAGTGATGCTGGGATTTCAGGATGGGTGCCAGCTCTGCCTCCATCTAGAAGAGCTGGAGAAGTCAGCAGAAAACCGAGGGATTGCTTAACAAGCTCTTTAGTGCTACTGAATGAGCTGAGCTCATCCAGGGAAGCCACGGGCACCAAGTCTGTGGTACAGATGGACTCAATGCCATAGGTCAGGAGCCATCAGTCAGCTCCCTCTGCTTCCCATCTTCCTCTGGGGAAAGGCTCACTTCGGGCAAGAGGCATCACCTTGCTCCCCATCTTTCCCCCTGCTTGCAGCACTTCCAGCCCTGCTCTGGGTGTGAGGAGCCACAGCTCCATCCTTGGCATCTCCCAGCTTTGCCAGCTCCGCAGCTCAGACCCAGCCGGTGCCGGCGGCAGCGATGCAGATTCAGCTGCCCCACAGCTGCCTGAAGAGAGAGCTCTACCGGAGCATAATTATCACCAAACCGGCTCGCTGCAGCCACCAGCCTGATTAGCAAACATCCCCCGCCAGCCCCAGCTCCGTAACCCACACGGAGCCCGCGCTCCACAACAAAGGAGCCGGAGGTTGAAAGCGGCGCCGGCTCCCCGGGCACACGGCGGAGCACCAGCAGCGCCTGCCAGATCATCACTAATGATACCCGTATCAAATGTAAACTATTCTTAGACACCTGTGTCAATCGGGGAGGACAAGAAGAAAGCAGAAACCCAGAGCTGCTGAACACAGCATCCAAAATATTTTTATAGATTAGTCCAAGCTCTTTATTTCCGAGCAGGTGAGGTTCAAAGGAAAGCAGGGCATGGCGAGCGGCCCGGTGCACAGCGCTGGGAAAGGATTGATTTAGCTCCAAGTTTGCACTCACACAAAAACATCAAGGGGGGAGATGGGGCCGAGGTTTTTGGGGCACAGCTTGCAGCAGGGGTGTGGTGGGGTTTCTTGCAGGAAAAGCTGGAGATGGGATAGACATCGCTCCTGTCATGTAGGGGACACCCAGGCAGGTGTTGGACATGGCATTAAGCACGTTTGGGTGTGGGAGAAGAGGAGGAATTGGCTGCCCTGGTTTGAATCACAGCAGAAAGGAGAGCTCAGAGTTGGGGGCCAGGGTGAACAGTGGCGAGGTTGGTGTGTGGCTTCAGAAAGGGCTGGCTCTGACACGGCCTCATCCAATCTCTGGAAGAGGGGATGTGCTGTTACCTGAGGGGTGCTGACAGCATGTGCTGTGACCGTGGGGTCACCTGCCTGCACTCCAGGTGTAGTCTGGGAACGGTGGCTTTGAAATGGGGCTTTTCATCTTGAATTTCCTGGGAAACCCAAGAATGCAGGAGAAAAGGAGTCAGGAAGGCCATACATTCCCTGGTTAATGCTTCACCAGCAAAGAGAGCTTCATTACATAGATGGTGACTTTAAGCTCATTACCTCATGCCCCGAGTATGTGCATTGGCTTTCTGGCTCTGGGGTGGGGTTACTGGTTGGGTCTTTGTTCCCCCTGACGGAAGAGATTGGTCATGCAGTGAGTGCCAAAGCCAAGCTCGCTCCTTCTTGCCTGGTAACCATCAATGCCAGACTCCGTCTGGAAAGAAAAATCTTATTGAGAGTGTGGGGATCTCATGGTGCTCGAGCTGTTCACAGCATCTCTCCTTTGGCTTCTGCAGAGGTGGAAAGGGTATAAATGAGTAGCACCCTCAGCCTTTGCCTTGGAGCTTTTGAGGGTGACCCAGGAGAAAACTTCAGTGCAATTTAGAATAACCTAAAATGGGTGGTGCCTGCCAATTGTGTTCCTTGAAGAGGCAAAATGTGCTCCCAACTCATTAAACCCCTGGGAGTGGCTCTGGGATGGGTCTGTTTGCCGTGATGGTGCCACGTGTGGTGATGCTGTGCTTTGGTGCCACAGTCAGTGAAGGCAGGAGATGTGGGATCGGTGGAGCTCTTCCCTCACACGGCACCACTTCGGTTCTTTCTTTCCTGTTACCTGCAAATGAGGAATGCGGCTCTCCCTAGCTCTGCATTATTCCAACCATTCCAACCCCCAGCTCCCCTCCCCCCACGCTAACAAGGAGTTTTGAGGAAGTTTGTGGCCTTGTTTGTTTATATCTGGCCTAGAAAATGCTTTTCCTCCCCCTGCCTCTCTTGCTAAACTGTTTTCTGAGATTTATTTGTAAGCCTGTAAATACAGAGTAAATAGCTTTAGTTTAATTTACCGGCCTGCTGTAAGAAACTGTATCTGCAAACAGGAATTCCCCCAGTCCCTGCTGAGTGAAGAAATGTCTGGGGTGCTGGGTGCTTTGGTATTTTCATTTTTTTTTTCCTTTTTTGCTCCCCTTCCTAAGGAAAGAAACTTTTTCCTCACCTTCTAGAGGCTCCAGGAGCTTTGCTTGTGGGATGCTCTGAGCACAGGTTGGATACTCTGTGCCAAAGGTGACAAATTCCCTCCTGGCCCCTGAGGAGGGAAGGCAGTGAGCTGATCTTGAATGGGGCCAATGCTGGCCCAGTTTGAGGTGCCAGAGCCCAAGAGGGCATCTCCTGGCTTCCACCCACCTGCACTCCAGAAGACGTCATTTCCATATTTTCTCACAATTCTTGGAGTCTTCCTGGTTTCTGGAATGTGCTTGGCAGGCAGGGTTTGGTGCCTGGCTCTTCCTATAAACAGTGTCTCTACGGAGACGTGAGCGAGGTGCTGAGTTTTATGAATGGGGAATGTTGGTGGCATATGGGAAGCAGCGCTGAGCCCAAAACGAACGTGAGAAAAGAGGGAGAGAGTGCGAGCTGGCGCTCGGCGATGGCTGGAAAGAGCGACATTCCCGCATCGCTCTCCGCCTGGATGGGTGCCCGGGTGCCTGTGGAGCCCGGCAGAAAGAGGCGGCTCTTTTGCACCAAAGCTTTTGGGAAGACAGGCTGATGACGAAACTACACCTTTTCCTTTGCCCATCTCCAGCTCTGTCCCATCCACCTCTCCTCCCTCCCCGCCCTGTGGCTCCGGGAGAAGGTGCTCATCCCCACGGAGCTCTGTATCATCAGAGCGCTCCATGGCCGGGAGCCCGGAGCAGGATGGGTGGGAATGCAGCAGATCTGGCAGCCTTGGCACATTAGCCAAGATAAATCCTGGATAAATGAGGCACTGACGCAGGAGTTTGCTGTGCCCTGTTTCGCCCCCGTAGCTGGGGCTGGCGCTCTCCCAGTCAATCCAGTGCAGCTCGTGCTCCTGGGCCTGTGGCGGGGCTGGAGCGCTGCTCCAGGTTTGCTGCTCCCCACGGCTGCCTGCGCCTGCTTTGAGCTCCCGGTTAAGACATTTGCCGGTTGAGATCTCTTATTTTGCATCGATTTGTGAGGAGGTTCCCCCACGCACCTCTCCCACCCGCCGCTGTCTCTGACAGCTTATTTAGAGGGGGCTGGTGCCCAGAGGTAGAACTTGCAAACAAATAACTCTCACCCGACATGACAGTGCGGAACAGGCTGCGACAATCCGCGCCGGCGCTCACTGACGTGACAGTGACAAGAGGAGTTTTGTGCTCATTAGTTTTCCCAACATAAAGACTCCAGCTCTGCCCGGCCCTCGCCGCATGTCACCGGGAACAGACTCATCCAGCTCCCCCCTGGCTGCTGTGCAGATGCTGTGACTGGCTGGGGGTGTGGGGGCCTCCTTCCCCCTCCCCAGGGAGCTGTGCTGGCACTGGTGAGCACCAGCCTCGTCTCTGCATCTACAGGAGGGTTTCACCCCTCGGTGTGCGTTTAGGACATTCACTAGGATGAATCCAGCTCTGGTGGGAGAAGGGAAGGGATGAGGCTGTCTTGCCTCTGCTCTTAGTGCAGATCTGAGAATTACAGCAAGCATTGTTCTTGTCTGCGGCCACAGCAACTTCCGCATTTTTTGCAAGTAATTTTCCTTACTGTTAATCTGATGTGTTTGCCATTCCCACGAGTTGTCCTCTGCAGCGCTGATCTCCATTACCTTGTTATGATGGGAGTGTGTGTGGTGGCAGGGGAATAGGAGGAGTAAATCCTCCCGCCCCTGGCACTGCACTGCTGGCTGGGATTTATGATGGGAGTGCAGAGGCTGAACTCCGTGGGTCTGTGAGGGGCTGAGTGGGGATGGAGGGACACCCTGATTTTATAACTTTATAATTTATCTCTTGGGCAGTCTGTCTGACAATGCATCTGCCCACTTAGGACCACTTACCTGGTGGAAAATCCATTCATTCTGCAATTTCAATCCTTGGGGCATGGAGGAATCCCTTCTCCACCTTTCCCCTCTCCCAAACTGCAGCAACCAAATGCCTCGGGGGCAGCTGCTGAAGGTCCACAGCCCAAACCCACCCGTCTCCCCCAGAGCAGCCGCTGATGACACCTCTCCTGCTGGGGTGCAAGTGGGCTCCCATTTTTCCTAATTAGTCATGATGTCTTGCCCATCACAGGAATAAATAGCAAGCTTTCCCTGAGGGTGTGAGATGAGAAGCACTATTTATCGTTGCTCTCAGAGGAAGCTGACAACATGACAGGTGAAATATCAGGAATAATTAAGAAAAATAAGGGCTTTATGTACTTTATTGCACCACCAGCAGGGATGTGTTGCCAGTGACTCGTGCATCCTTGCGTGTGCCCCCGTCCTTTTCTGGGCTGCACTCCTGTGTTTGTGCAGTGCCTCGTGCCCAGGGCTCGGTGACCGCTGGCCATCCCCACAGGTGCCCCAGGCTGCCCAGTGCTGCCAGGCTTCACTGTTTCAGTGGAGCACAGGCACCAGCTCAGTGGTGGCTTCGTCCTGCAGTCAGGGTTCCAGCTCTCAGGTGTGCACAAGGTGGGTCACAGTGTGGTTTATAACTACTGTTTTCCAGTGAGCTCTTTGTCCAGGAGAGAGGAAGGAAAAACCCCAGTAACCTGTGTGTGACTTGGGGATTTGAGGTTTTTTCCTAAATTCTTGTCTTCAGAACGTGGCTGAGGCCCCTGAGATGAGCTGTCCCAGGGCTGCAGCCGGGCTCATCCCCTGCCTGGGGTGCGAGCTGGTGGCTGTGCTGAGGAGAACATTCCCCCACTCCCATGTGGAGCTGGCCGTGCCCTCCCCACTGGAATCGATGACAGATGATGCACAGGGGAAGGGGAGCAGCTCTGGCACCCTGGTTTCCATCACAGCATTAGCCTTGCCCTGGGGTGCTCCTGGGTCCGCTCAGGCTGATGCTGGCCTCCGAGGCCTCCTCGGGAATTCAGTTACAGCAGCGTCATGCCCGTGCTGGGAGATGTGTTTGGTTATGAGGCTGGACAGCTGGGGAGCTCAGGAACTGTATATCCTCAAACAGTGTGAAAATCTGATTACAGCAAGTGTCACTGGGCATCACTTAACTCTTCCTCTGCAGCCCCAGCCTCGCCTGACAGCCATAATAGATCTCTCGGATGCATCCTACACAGGAATAAAATGTCCAGTCAAAAGCGCTTAAAAACCCTTCAAGTTTTAGGTTTGCTGATCGCGTCTCACTCGCCAGCTTGGGGCACTTTTGGGGCCACCCAGCCCACACTGAGCCTCATTAGGGCAGTGCAGCCGCGTTCCCAGGCGTGGGCAGTGAAATGTGTCTGGTTTTTGGCACTTGGGAGAGGAGCCATTGTGAGCCACAGTCCTCGTCCCCACTGGCCGTGTGCTCCCAGGGCTCGCTGGTGCTTTCTCGGAGGCTTGTGAAAGAGACCTTTTGTCAGGGGAGTAGAAATCCAGCAGCAAACAACTCTCAAATTGGGAAACACTGCTCTTGGGGCACTTATATTTAGCTCTCTTGCAGCACTGTCCCTTCAATTTATCCGTGTGCTTTTGTCCCTTTAACCACGGGCACCACGGTCTGAAAGAGAAAGATGCTGGTGAGGAACAGCAGCTGCTTCTTGCAGAGGTGAAGGTATTTTTAACACAATGCCCGAGAAAAACGAGCTTGTTTCCTCCACCCTTCAGTCCAAATCAGCCTGTGAAGAGGCTCTAGAGGAAAGAGAAGCCTGTGCATGTCTCTCCACAAAATCATTGTGGAGACAAAGCCACATACATAGGCTGGAGAGGTGCGTGAGATACACAGGCAGGGCTTTATCCCAGCTTGGTGGCCTGCTGTGACTCACTGGGAAGCAAAGGTGCTGCCAGGGAGGCAGGAGAGTCATGGATATTAATTTAAAACATGCAGGGTGGCCAGGATCCCAGCCCAGGCAAAGGAGAGGATGAGGGCCGAGTCACAGCGAGCCAGGTCCCTGTCAAACCGAGCTTGCTTTTTGTTCTTTTAAATATTTATGGAGCCCTGTAACACCTTGTGCTGTGGTTTGTGTTCCCTGAGGCTTTGGAATCTGATAAAATGTCCAGAGCAGGGTTTGCATCTCTGTGTGATGCCACTTCAGAGCCTGACTGTGAGTGCTTTGACTGTCACACTGAAGGGTCCTCCCAGGCCCCTTGGGGACCTGAGCAGGGTGGGGGTGGCTGGTGGGGCCTCTGCTCGACCTGGAGGATCCCTGTTGGGGTCAGGGTATGCAAGGAGCGGGATGTGCAGGGACCCAGGAATCATGAAGCACCCGCAGCTCCAGGGATGCTGGCTTTGTCCCCCTGCTCCCAGGGACACACACCCTGCAGGAGCAGCCATCTCATCTCCATGAGGCATCACTTGCCAGCTCCTCTTCACTGGAGCCATTGCAACTTCTGGGGATATGCCCACAACTCACCATACCTGCTGAGGATCAGCTTTTCCCCCGCCTCTTCCTTATCTTTAAAACATTTGTTTTCTTTATCAGTAGCTGGCTGGGATCAAGTCCAAGGAGCCTTGAGTTTAACTGTGTGACCCCTTCACTTGCCAAGCAAACCAGACCAGATAAGATCTGGACCTCTGAAGCCAATTGTAATTTAATACTGTTTAAATTGTAAACATTCAATAGTGGCAAAGGAAATATGATCAAAGCCATTGATTTTTTGTAGTGACACAGTGTCTTTTTGACTAATTCCCAATAATGAAAAAATTGAAATGTGTTTGCAGATATTAGAAGCCTAAGTGGTCAAGTAAATAATTAGCAAGCTACCCATTTAAGCTCTGAGTATGAAAGACCAATGTGGTCCTTACTTTCAAGTAAAAATGCTAAAAGATGCTGAGCATCTTCTTGAAATAATATGAAGCAAAAAATCAGGCAGCAGAAGATGGATTTCTGCTGGGAGAGCAGGATGCTTACAGTAGAGAACAAACAGCTTTTCCAAACTGCATCAGTACAGTACTGCTCATTTTCCGTTGTGCTCCCTGCATTTCTGGCCCGTGCATTAATGCTGGAGTGCTGACGAGCTGGCCTGACACAGCATCCCAGGGAAGGGCTGAGGCGATGCTCAGAGCAGTCACACATCCAGCATGTGTGTGACCCTCTGGTGCTGGCGGCACAGGAGGACACGGGCAGCACAAGGCTGGGGTAAGAGAGCCCTGAGATATCGCTCCCTAAGGAGAGCAGCCTGGGCAAAGCATATTTGGCCATTTCCATTAAGGAACGTCTTTGTAGTCGAATGTGTTTAATACGGGCTGTCTGTGGTGCCATAACAGAGGGGAATTTAGAGCGCTGTTAGAGCCCAGCTGACTCCCCTTTCCATTCGGAAAGGGCAAAGTACACCTGGGAAGAGGTTTCAAGAAATAGAAGCAATTTGTTCCTACTTCCCTGTGAGAGGAGATGCTCCTGCCTGTGCTGAGCATGGCATGCCTCTCTCTGTTCCTTCTCTTTGCTGGAGGAAAATACCTAACCTGGAAACAGGGAGCAGAGGGAATCCATTGGGCTTGTATAATTCATGGTGCGATGCTCTGTGGTGCAGCAGCTGAGGCAGATGCCCGAATTTAGTGGTGTGTCTGAGAATTATGGACTGGAGGGCACGAAAGTGAGGTTTCTGGTTTCCCCAGCAGACAAAATACTTGCCTGATTGCGGGCCCTGCAAAGGCTTGAAGCCTTTCAGAGCTGTGCTTCCCTGCCAGGCATGTTCGGTGGGATGCTTGCCAACCCCCCCGTGGAGACAACATTCAGGTTTGTCTGGATTTCCACGTGCTTTCAGGTGTCAGGATTTCAGCTGGATGTCTCAGCTGCC
>NW_008238838.1:6342231-6342492 GCF_000691975.1 Corvus brachyrhynchos
CAGCGGATAATGGTGCCGGTCAGGGCAGAGAGATGCTGCCGCCGAGGGCAGGAAGCCACCGATTATTGTTCATGCCAGGCCTGGGCTCACAGTGGATGTCCTCAAAACAGCCGCGCTCTTCCCCGGCCCTTCAGCCAGGAATGAAAAGGCTTTCATGTTCTGCGGGGGCGGAGAGCACAATTTAAGCTGACCTGGCTCCGGCTGGGATTCGAAAGGTCACTTTGAGTACGGCGCTATCTGAGCCCATTGATTTAAAAAAAA
>NW_008238838.1:6342843-6351446 GCF_000691975.1 Corvus brachyrhynchos
CCATGGAAAGGGTGGTCAGGCCTTGGCAGGGGCTGCCCAGTGGAGTCCCCATCCCTGGAGGGGTTCAAGGAAGGACTGGACGTGGCACTCAGTGCTCTGGGCTGGGGACAAGGTGGGCATTGGTCACAGGTTGGGCTCGATGATCCTGGGGATGTTTTCATTCTGTGATTCTCCGGAGAGGGCTCGGAAGGATCGGCAGCTCCCTCCTGATGGGGAGGGCAGGTGTTCAGACAAACCCAAATGGACTCTGAGGGGCTGCACCCCCCAGCCATGGCTGAATCATTGCCTTGAAAGCATCCGAGGCCAGGAAAGAAACGATTTGCCCTAAAGAGCTCAGCCCACTGTCAGCTGCTTTGTGAGCATTAGTGAATAATAAGGAGCGAGAGCAGCATTAGCCCTGGGTCCGCGCAGTCATCTGTCACGTAACAAGGGAAGTATTGGCACACTGTCATGTTTCAAACAGTGCTGATCAATGGTTTTAAAAAAACAAACACTTCAGCCTGGTCCGTGCGTGCCCAGAAGCAGCGCTGGCTGCGTGGTGGGGGCTGGCAGTGCCAAGGCACCTCCTGCCCACCCACCCACCTCTCCAGCAGGGCACAGCTCCCCTGCTCTGCCTGGAGCAGGAAGGTGGCAGTGGTGGAGACCCAGGTGTTGTCTTAATTTCTGTGGGGCTGAACACATCAGTCCCCAGCTCAGTGCCCTGTGAAATAGGGACAGTGATGCTCTGGAGTGGTGAAGGGACATCAGAGTCATGGGCTGTCCATGGGCTGCTCTGGCCTGGGAAGGGGGTGGTGAGTGCTGGAGGTGGGAGAAGCCAAGCAACTGCCATGCTCTGCCTGTCTCTGCATCATTAGTTGCAGTGTGCAGCTGTGGATGTTTCTGTGGTCAAGAGGGAAAAAGGAACACTCAAATTTCTGACTGGATTAGACAGCAGGGAAAAAGAGGATTTAGTCCTGGCTCGTGGTAAGGAAAGGTGGAGGCAGAATCTCCTGGCCTGGGTGTCTGAGGGGAGAACAATGAAAGAGCAGAAGAGGCTCTTCCAGAGAGCTCACACTGACAGGTGTTTGGGAAAGTGATATTTTCCTATTGACTCAGAGGGGGAAAGGACAAATGGATTTGAGGGATGGGAACCCTTCTGCTCCATGCACAAGCCCAGAGGAGGCACCCAAGGAGGCAGAGCTTTGCACCAGCGGGAAAGCGCTCAGCAGAATCCCTTAATGGATTTATTCCTTCAATTTCCCTCAGCTCTTCCAGGCTTTGGATATAAGCAAGGAAAGCAAGTTTAGGCACAGATTATAAAAGTGATGGATCTACAGAAACAGGAGAGGTTTGAAGGGCTGAAATTTACTGCGAAGCCTGGCCCAGAAATGACCCTCTTCCTCCTCCTCGACATTTTTTGTCTCTTGTGCAGAAAAATGCAGCTGGTCAGTGTGACAAGTGGAAACTGGAGCTTTGTCATTGCTGTGCGATGCTGAAACAATGATGTATGGCTGGCGATAGATCATGTTGGGTTTCCGGAGAGTAGCGAAGACGAAGGCATGAGACTAATTCATGATGCATGAACACATTGATCTTCCTGGCTCTGGAAATACAATGTAATGAACCCCCGCTAACAGATCATTTTTGTGCCACTGCACTTCACTAATATCTAATGATTTCACCTTGCTCTGAGATAAAATATAATTGTATGGGAGTTCCAGCTTTGTTCTTTAATACTCGCATAGAGTTAACGAATTATGTTTTCCTCTGTAGCTGTCGGCAAGTTGAGACAAGCTTACAAAAGCCCCGCAATTACCAGGCTAAGATGCGTGTTTAAAACCCCGCGTGCGTCTGCATGTGTGGTGTATTTATGTACAATGGCTCCATGCACAGAGCCTGCGTGTGCTGCCGGGAAGGAGGGCAGAAGGACATGGAGGATGCTGAGCAGAGGGGAGCCTGCGTGTGCTGCCGGGAGCTGAGCAGGGCAGAAGGACATGGAGGATGCTGAGCAGAGGGTGGCTGTGCTCAGGGACTTCTGGGTCTCATCTGTCCAGCTCAGGGAATGGCAGGAGCTTTGCAACGGCAACCCGCAAGTGCTGCTGTTTGCAGCGTCCTGGCTGGTGGCCGGCAAGCCCAGTAATCCCATTGGAAAGCACAGCACTCTTTTTGTCTCCCAGAGTCCATTTGGAGATCAGCCTCCCCCTGTCTGCCCTTCCAAATCCCCAGTCAGGCGGAGTCTTTTGCTTACGAAGATAAGTTTGGGGTCGTTTTGTGAGCACCCCTGTGAGATCTTTGCACTTCACCTCAGGGAAGGTGCACACCGAGATTTTCCCTGCTTGTCGTGTGTCTGTAGCAGCCACTGTCTCTCTCCCCAGCCTGTGCTGAAGCCCACAGCCTGGCTCTGGTGATGAACAAGAAGGATGCTCCCCGGTCAGAAGGGCAGGTGGAAAGGAGAGGAGAGATAACCACTGAGTCTCAACAGAGTCTCCCTGTTCCGGTTTGAGGGGGTTGGTGACCCTGGTGCGTGTCCTGGAGCAGCACCAGGAATGCTCCTGGGCTGTCAGCCCTGGCCAGCAGCGTGCCAGGGCCAGCCACTTCTTCCTCTGACCTTCTGGCAGCGTTTGTCTTGGCACCTGACCTGTCTGCTGAGATGAGCAGCTTTCCTGGGGCAGGAGTGTAAACTCCTGTTTGCTGCCCAGCACGTGCTGCAGCTGGGTCCCAGCCCTGGCCGTGCCTTTGGAGCTCTATCACCATGCCAGGAATGAGCCAGAGCGCGCAGATGGGAGCTGAAGGTGAAGATGTTTGCGAATTCTTCAAAGCGGGCCCGGCTGGTACAAAAGGAGTCAATGAAAACCTTAACTGCTCCTGACAGGGAGAGCTGCAGTAATGCTGAACCTCATTTGAAATTCCCTCTAGGCTAAGTAAGGCTCTTCCTTTCATGTGCGGTGTTTGGATCCCTTCTGGGAGACCTTTCCTCTGTACCACGCTCGGGTACGTGTGGTGTTGACAGATGATTAAGACGTGAAGTCTCTGAAATCAGAGGAACGGCCCCAGTTTTGCGTTGTGTGCTCAGGTGTTTATTCACATTGGTGTAATCATCTCAGCCTCATTTTTTGGCTCCGGACCTGCTGCCTCTTGCAGGAGCAAGGTACCAGAAGGAAAAGCAGTCCTTTGCTGGTAGCAGTGTATTTATAGTGGATGGTTTTACTGGATTTGCTGGTGTGCTTAGAAGTCACTTTATGAAGCTGACTTTATGCAGATGAGGAGCAGAATGTTTTACCAGATTCAAACCCTGTACTGTGATTTGGTGAACCAGTGACTGCTGCTTCTGCACCTTTTGCATTTTTCCAAAACCCAGGGTCAAATAGCACCACTGGGATGGAGCTGGGTTTTTGGGAATTTAGGTGGGGCAGACAACAGCCGTGAGACATCATGTGGTGAGGAAGATAAGGCCTTTGATGGGATCAAAGGGGGGGATTTTTTTTTTCTCCCAGCAGCTTATATAAAACAAACAAACAAAAAACCCCAAGTAATTTGCTGTGGTGCCTGTCTGGAGCACAGGGCTGGGCTGGCAGTGCCAGAGTGTCCCTGGCTGCTCCCAGCAGACACTGACACTGAAACCTGTGTGCTGGGATGGTGAGTGGAGCTGACCCCAGCCCTGCTGTAGAACACAGGCTGAGTTCATGAGTGGACTGCACTGAACCAGTGTCAGTGGTGCTGGAGCCCTCCTCACACAGGGCTGTGACTTCCCTGGCGCTTATTTTGATGTCTTCCTTCCTCCCCTCCCTGTGATCTCAGTGTCTTGACTTCTCCAGGCACTTTTCTCCTATAAGAATATTAAACACACTTAAAAAACACTTAAATGCTAATGTGAAACCTGAAAAGAGGATGTCAAATGCGCGAGGCGCTCTGAAGACATGATGTCTCTGTAGAAGGGTTTGACCCCAGTAATCTAATTTGCTTTACATTTAAAATGATACTTCATTCTCCTATTATAAGGCTCTGTGTCATTGGCTCATAAAGATTACCATTTCTTGTCTTCCAATTGTAATAAATCCCATTCAAGCACCCTCTTGATTTGAAATTTGTCACAACAACATGCAGAGGGCACAGTTCCTGCGTTTTATGGCGCGAGTGCATTAGAGACTCATCTGCAGGAAGGATGATGCAAGAGCGTAAAATGATTTGTCCCTTTCCTTTCTCAATTAGATACGTGTTTAAAAAAAAAAAAAATTAAAAAATAACCTGAATTGTAGCTTACTCCTCGTTCTCCAGCAGTAAAAAGGTTAGGCTGGCAGGGGAGCCAGGCTGGCTGGATTGGCCCTGCTTTGCCCTGACGCTGGGGAATAATCTGGTTTCTTTAAAACCATCTGAAAATATTTCATCTTGTTTCAGCAGTCTGGAGAGCTTTAACTTTTCTGGTTGTGCTTGTTGGAGATGAGAGGAAAGTGAGTGTTTGGTGCCTACACCTTATCAGGCACTAAATGATATCGTTGTAGCAGCAACTTGTGCCAACATGCGAGGCTGAATCTGGGGCAAAAATGAGACTTTTGGGTAAAATCAGGTGTCCCAGGGTGGGAAACACCACTGCCCCATACCGGGGTGAGTCAGAGCAGCGTCTTTCAGCCCAGCTTGGTGTGAGCAGAGCTGGAGCCAGCCCACTCCTCTTTAGGGCTGGGACAGCAACACATCAGCCATCAGTGCCACGGAAATGTTCTTTTTTTTGGGAGGTCTTGAATAAATACATGCAAGAGATTTTGCTCAGAGAGAACTTTTATACTTCTAGTATCTGTTGTTCCTTAGGGTTTGGTTTTTTTTTAACAAAGGTTTTAGTTGAGCAAAGAATCCCATCTGTATGGCTTTTTTATTAAAAGATAAAAAGCTGGAGTTCACAGGAGTTAGCATTAAGTCACAGTCCGCAGCAATCCGAGGTACTCGCCGGCTGGGGACTCTCTCTGTTTATTTCAAATACCCCTTTATCATCCTGTTGAAAGAGCCGTGTGCTCTGTAAAGCTCAGCCAATTGAAAAAAGAATCAGATAATGAAGACTGATGCTGCACTGATGACAGCCCCTCAGATCCTCAGTAGGATTGCTCCAAAATCAAAAGACTTTTGCGTTTTATTGTCACACTCGTGGCTCAAAAATAATTAAATGGAATCTTTTAGCTCTAGAAACAAGAATCAAAATTTAAAAACAGCCCCCCCACACCTGCAGGAAAGGGACTAATGGGAATATCCAGTGGGTATTGGGCTGGGGTAAATTGTGCAGATTCTGCATGAAGATCCGGTGACTGCAGCGGGTGCCCAGCACAGGTGTGGCACAGAGGTGACACCGTTGCTCTGGGTGATTGGCACTGGGCACCAACCCCCAGAGCTCCCAGCCCTGATGGAGCTGGACAACCTCACGTTCCCGCTGTCCTTGGCACAGCTCTGAGCTTCAGCTTCCGTTTTACCTCTGGAAACTTTGAACAAATTCGTTGCTCATTGCAGTGGAAGGCAGATAAATAAAATATATTGGAGCGATTTGTGCTGTAACTAAACCCTGAATTTATAGAGGGAGAGCGTGGCCAATGACAACTTTGTCACAGCGCGTGACAGACTGGAAATTAGGCTTTGCACTTCTACCTGATCTTTAGAGAGGTGTCTCCGGACTCCCCAGGCTGGGGACACGTATGAGGAGATGCTCTGTGGTCCCACCGGGGGGGCCTGCTGGAGGAGGGGACATGGCACACCCAGCAAGCGCTGAGATGTCTTTCAGGCAAGGCATTAAATCCGAAATGCTATAACTTGATTATTTCTTCTGTAGACTCCTTTTGACAAAACTCCTCCATTTTCAAAGAGTTACACAGGATTTAGCCCCGCGCCTCTTTCATGTGAATTGTGTGGCTAAAGTTCCATGCAGCTCTTTGAAAATTTCAGAGCCAGCACTTTCCCCAAGATCGACAACTGTTTTATTTCTCTTGACAGAAAAATGGCAAGAGAACAAACACTGCCAGGCGTGGGGGAAGCGGTTTGGTCGCGGTCTCTGCAACACCTTTAATGTGAGGCTCAAAGAGCCACGCAGGAATGGCAACTCCTGCTGTACCTGCACGAGTTCTGCGGGATCACCCTTTTCTAGGGGGGAAACCTTGGGTGGCTGCAGGCTCTTTTTCCCTTCTTACATGGATGTAGGGAACAGCACCTCGGCTCCCTTTGTCCATCTGTGAAACTAAGGAAAGGGAACTAATTGATCATTGGTTTTGTAATCCCATCCGGAAACAGCTTCTACCATAACTCCTTCTGCAGTGGATGTAATTAGTGTCAGTTATTCGTAATTAGCCACCCCTTGAGTGATGTTGTGTCCCCTAAGACTGTTCCCAATGGTGGCAGTGGAAGGACTGGAGCCAGTTAGCACCGGGGTTGCTCCAATCCCTGGCCCAATGTGTTGACAGCAACTGTGCTCATCCATGGATCTAAGGCTTCATCCTGCTTCCAAATGCCACTCCAAGCATGTCCAAGGCACTGTCCTTTGCTGTGTCACATGGGGGTAGAGCACAAGTCGCCTTTATTCCTTCCCTGCCTTTCTCTCTGTGTTTGAAACTGTGGGGCTTGGCTCTGTCTCTGGAATTATACCACAGATTGGAATTCTCATTTTTAAGTTCATTTCTGCTCTGATTTAAAAGCTGAATTAACAAACAATGGCTTATTTGGTTTAAAATGCAAAAACACCATCTGGTCTTTGAGATGTGCTAAACCGCAGCGGGGGGAGCCAGAATGACACATGGGAAGGGTCTCCAAGTGGCATGGGTGAGGCTCCCAGGAGGAATTCCTGCCACTCTCGACCCATGTCAAGGCAAGGAAACCTGATCTTTGGTGTGAGCATCTCTACAGCTGCAGATGGTGGCCTGGGAACAGCTCGATTTCAGGGGCTGCGGCACTTCAGCCCTCACTGCCAGCAGCTCAGAGCAGAGTCTGGGAGCTCTCCTCTGTCACTGGCTCCTGTCCTCACCCTGATGCAAAGTTCTGGAGTGGCATCCATAGGCATTGCTGGCCTTTGCGTTTTCCCTGGGCCGCAGCCTTATGCCTTGCTCCAGAGTTGGCACGGGGTTTTCCAGCATCCCTGGCGAGAGTGAGTCTCAAAGTGAGTCCCCGCTTGGCCAGCAGGGCTCAGGGAGTGACCTCGTCCTGTAACACCCTCGATTACACCCACTGTGCTCGTGGGTCGGGTCAGTCTTTGTGGTCTTTCACCCCCCAGCCCCCGTGCCCGCGCTGCCGCTCCCGGCTCCGCGCTGTCCCTGGCTGCCGGTGATTTGATTTAATACAGCTTTCAATCACTGCCAGCGGGCCTCACGCTGCAGCAGCATCACTGCTAAACACTCTGTGACAAATAATCTGAGGCTAAGCTTCCAGGACAGAGGAAATCGCTTTCCTCTTGAAATGAAAGTTGATGCATAATGGAAGGCACTAAGATGTCTCCAGCAGGAACATCGCTGGTTTGAGTCCATCCCGAGTCCCTCTCCGTCTGCTGAACGAGACGCGGGAGGTCAGGGAAGTCATTTCCTAGAGTTCAGGATTTGCAATTTGCATTCTGTAATCTCCCGGCCATTTACCAGCAGATAATTTGTCATGGCTTGCTTTAGCTGTTGTGATATTGATATTTATTATGCAAATTGTATTTCTTACTACTTATTGTCCTCACCCTCGGAATACTTGAATTATTATAAACCTGTTTAGTTAATACAGGTTGTCTCTCAATTGATGTCTGAGCCGCAGCAGGTTGTAATGTGTGATATCACACAGGGGGGCTACACTGTGTAATTAGGGGCAGACACAGGATACTTGGATGTGGGATGGCACAGCGGCCAATGGAGCTTCTCTGCTGTGTTTAGCAGAGCTGGGGTCCTCCTGGAGAGGAGGGAATTTGGGGTCCCAGGATAAGAAAAGTGCTTTCTCACCAACTGGGATGAAGCTGGCTTGGTTATGGAATTGTGATGGTTATGGTGGCCCAAAACTCTGCTTGTTGAGCAGGAAACAGATGTTTGGCATGGCTGTGGAGCATAAAGGCTTGTCATCATGGGAGACAGAGAGTGGCATGGTGAGGTAGGGATTCAGGGAGGGGTGACACCCCAAACCAAGTCCCAGGCAGCAGCATTTTGTGTTTTCTCGGTGTGAAACCAGCTTGGTTTCGCATTCCAAAGGGTGAAAGCTCTCTCTAGCCCCACAGTGTGACTCAGTGCTTGCCCCGGGCGGTTTTAACCTCAAGTTTGGCAGAATCTGGGATGATAAAGTTGAACTGACAACTCACCTGCCTCAGGTTAACTTGGAATAACCTAATTAATAAGGTTGGGAATATTTGACATCCTCTGCGTTTGCTCCATTAACGCTTGCACGGACCCATTGTCAGCAATTCTACGGTTCTATTCCTGGTGCTGTGGGTAGGAGGAAAGCTTGGACCCTTCCCGGGCGGGATGAATCCTCCGGTGACCCCGGCCGCTCCGTTCGCAGTGTGTTACGGTACAACTAAGCACTCAGGGGAGTGGGAGGGGGCAATTCTGGGGCTTTACGTGTTAATTTGCGCCATTTAAATTCGTTGCTTGGGCGAAAAATCCGCAGAAAAGGTGGGTTTGTTGCCGGGTTGCGGTTAC
>NW_008238838.1:6352862-6378687 GCF_000691975.1 Corvus brachyrhynchos
AGCCCCGCCCTGCTCTCGTGTCCGATGGCCTCGGTTCAAACATCCCCCGTTAACGCCGTTCACGTTTCCAGTGTGTCCGTGGGGCGGCACGGGGTGACATGGCCGTAGGAGAGGGTGCCGTGTCCGGGATGTTTGGGAAGAACAAGAGGCCATTGAGCGATCTGTTGAATCCCGCTCGTAGGAGAGGGGGGACGAAGGGGCCGCCAGCCCGGCGAACAAAGAGCTTTATTCACAGCCTGTGTATATGTCCATGCCTTTCCCGGGCGGCCTTTTTGGTGGGATGGTGCGGGGCTAGAGCGCCGGGGTCGTTTTCAGCTCGTTCTCCCTGCGAACGGGGCCGGGGCCGGTGCCCTCCCGCCGGCTCCGACAAGGGCTGCGCTTCACAACTGCGCTCGGTCGCGTTGGGCAGCCCCGAAGGGCGACTGTGCCCCGATCCCGGCGCTCCGCAGCCCGGAGCCCATTCCGGGGAGCCAGAGCGATGGAAAGGAGCCACCGCGCCGGCTCTTTGCGCTGCGAGCCGGGGAAACGCTCCGGTCCGGCTCCCCGGTATTCCTGCGGTCGGTGTGTTGTAGCTTCTCAGATGTTTTGTCTGAAGGTGCTGTTTGTGTTTGGTGTTTTTCGCTGCCTGGTGAGCCTCCTGCCGGTGTGACCTGGGGACCCTGGTACTGAGAGACGCCCAGATTTGAAATAGGAGCCCTGCTCTAGGACGGCCACGTTCATCCTTTGTTTTGCTGTCTTGCTCACATCAAATTCTCTAAGAGCAGTTTTT
Organism: Corvus brachyrhynchos; assembly: GCF_000691975.1. Taxonomy (NCBI): domain Eukaryota; kingdom Metazoa; phylum Chordata; class Aves; order Passeriformes; family Corvidae; genus Corvus; species Corvus brachyrhynchos. The sequence goes on from NW_008238838.1 coordinate 6,353,632, forward strand.
TATCTGGAGGCCGGAGTGATCCCCCGGCAAGGCTCAGCCTGTTCACCACTGCCCAGCCAGCTCGTGGAACTGTGATTTGGGATCGCAGAGCTGCTGAAGGGAAACAAAAGCAGGGCTGGATGCTGGCTCGCAGTGGCTGTGCCTGACCTGTGCACCGGGGTGAGAAGCACCGCGCAGCGTGAGCTGAGGTTGTGGTGCTTTAGTGGAAGACCAGATATTTTCTGGTTGCGGTGCTGTGTTGTGAACCACGGGATAAAATCCCAAACTGTCTGCGTTTAGGCAAAATTTCCTTACAGTTGAAAACCCTTTTTTTCCCATTTTTCCCCCCCATTTCCCCCCTTTTCCAAGCTATCAGTGTTAGCTTCAGTGTTCTGCGAAGAGAGAATTAGTGTGTGGCAGCAGCATCAGCGCTGAGCACTGTCGTCGTATCTCCCGCACGGTTGCCACCCAAGGCACCGCGGTGCCAGCGCCGTGTCACCGCCGTGGTGGCACCCCGTGATGCGGAGCGAGGCTGAGGGCTCTGCTGCCTCCTTTCACGGAGGCGATTGGAACAGCAATAGGCAGCAGTGGGACTTGGTTTGAGCTGAGCCGGTACCCTGGGATGAGCCTGTGCGTTCGGATGGATCCGTGTGTTTCTGTGGTTCCTCTCTAGCTGCTCTCGATGCTTTGCAGTTAATTGAGCTCCCTGTGCAGCCGGGCGAGGGCTGAGGAGTGGTCTCGGCTCACTCCGAGGCGGATGGGCAGCGCTGCGCTGGAACTCGGAGTCTGTCTGCGGTGGGGAGCGCTGGCACACGGCGCTTCAGGGAGAACAACTTTCCAGCAGAAGCCATGGGAGGTGTTTGGAGACGGCGTCGGTGTGGAGCTGCGACCTGGCCATGGCACAGAGCTGCAGGGGCTGGCCAGGGGTGGTTGCGGCTGCAGCCTCCGTGTCTGCCGACACCAAACCGGCCCCGGAGAAGCCCCCCAGGAAGGCAGCGAGCGCTCCCAGCGCGGCTGCGCTAAGCCAGGCTCTTTGTAAACACAGAGTGAGTTTCCAAGGAGCCTTTGTATGCAAGCGAGGCGAATCTGCTCGTCCCTGGCCTTCAGCAACACGCGCTGCGTTCTGCATGCGACGCAAACACCGACGGGGAAGGGGCTGGGGAATAAAGTGATCCATCTGGGTTGCAGCTTGGGCTCATTTGTCTTGCGTGTAGGCAGTTGAGCCCAGGTTTATAAGCACGACAATCTGGTTTGAAACCACTGCCAAGGAGGCTCCTGAGGATGGGAAGGCAAGGAGATCGCTCTGCTCCGTGCATGCTCTGCTCTGAGGAGGGGGTGGCTGTCGGCACCTTCGGCAGGATGGACATCACCAGGATGGACGCTGTTGGGATGGACACCGCCGGGATGGCACTGCCGGGATCCCCTTGGCACGGGTGGCTGCTGTTCGTGCACAGAGGTGGCTGTGGTGACGGGAGGCCGGAGCAGAGCCGCGCTCCCCCGGGGACCCCCGGCCGTATCAGCGGCCGTTCTGCTGATGCTGCGCTGCCGTCGCCTTTGTTTGCCTTGCGCTGTCTTTCCTGGTGTGTAAATAAAGAAGGCTTTGTAATCAAACAGCTCTGGCTCTGTCAGCCGGGTGCTTGGCGAGCCTTCCCCTGGCCCTGCCAGGACCGGTGGGGCCGTGTCTGTGCCGTCGGTGAGCTCTCTGCCCTATTGCTGGGTAGAAAATGGGTCAGCTCGTTAACCCTGCGTCTGCCTGAGGCCACCCGGAGTAAAACCTGTGTTCCAGCCTGGATACACTTTCTGTTTGAATGGACCATCCAAGCACTCCTCAGAACACGTTTGCTCATAAAAAGCAAACCCGCCTTCCTGTGTGTAGGCAGAGTTTTCTGGATGTTTCTCTTTAATGGCTGTTTTTGTAGGGATTATTGTCAGACTTTGTATAGGGGTTTTGACAACCTGTTCCTCTTCTGGGGTTTGGTAGCACCTGGTGGTACTTCTGTCAGGAAAGCAGGGGCTCCCTCCTGTATCCAAACGTTTCGGCTCCTGTCTGTGGCTCCAGATCCGAGCAGGCTCCAGGAGCAGAGCGTGAGGCTGCAGCCTTCCCTGGAGCTGGTCCAGGAAGTGAATACTTAACACAGTGGTTTGAGAGCACAAGCAAAGCTGGACACGCAGCTGGTGTCTACTGAGAAATTGGATGCTACGTGCTAAAAAAAATAAGTTGTGCTTTTTCCTCTGGGGAATGTTGTGTGGTGCAAACCCACCGGCGCTAAATAAAGGGACACTGTGGAAACCTGCCATGAAGGAGAGACCCTAGGTGGAATGTTGTAATTAGGAGTGGTATGTACTTGTTTAAGTTCCATAAATCAGTCTCTTTCCTGGGATGTAATTGCACGCTGCAGAGAGCAGCTGCTGCTGCGGTTCCTGGGGAGCTCCACCACAAACGCTTTGAAGGTCGCCCAGCGTGGGCTCAGGCGCTTCAGGGCAGCGTGCTGGGGAAAAGGGTGGGTTTGGATGTGTGGCAGGCAAGTTGGAAGGGAAGTACCACGAGGCTTCACTCTCAACTCCGGTAATTGGAACGCAGTGAGCTGTTGGCTGGGGCGTGCGTGGTGCCTGGCCCTGCCGAGACGAGCCGGCGTTTGTGGTTCAGCCACGAGCTGGATTTAGTTATTCCAGTTTTTAATTTGCAAGGGCAGGATGAGCCCCAGCTGTGATACTGTGGCTGCAGGCCACTCCTCTGATGGCCCTACCCATGTGTGACCACCACCCACCTGCTTTCTGTCAGCCTTTTTTGCCGTGGAAGCAGTTTTTCGTCCTGGTGTCCTCGTTACCTGTTGATTGTCTAGGTTTTCCTGCCGTGTTGCACATCAGGCTCTCACATCTTTGCAGGGTGTTAAGTTGGGTGTTGGGGAGCCCCACGAACCACTGTAGGCTGCTGGATGGGGCTCTGAAAACCTGAGTTTTGTGTCAGTCTTTTTCACCCATTCCAAATTACAGCAAGGAATACAAATCCCCAAGGAGATTTGGTTTTCGGGGGTTCCCGGAGCCGTTGCTGAGCCCACACCACGCGCTCACCCGCACTGTGTGGCTGGTGGCTGCTTGCGTTTAAAACTCTTGCCTGGGTTGTACCAGGGACATTTGCTGCCCTCCACTCCTGGTTATTTTAGACCAGCAATGTCCCTCTGTAGGGTTGGGCTGGCTATTTTTACCCTGTGGTGTGGTTTTAATTTACTGTGTTCTTCTGTGGTTTAAAAGCTTGAGCATTACAAACACTCTGACCTTTACCAAATTCTCAAGGTGAATCAGTAGAATATTTGATACCCCATTAAGTTCCAGTCTGAAGGATCAAAGAGATACTCAGGCACATCTCTTTTCTCAGAGATATAAAACTTTTGTGGGCTGTAGCTTAACTGGAAAATGTCTTTAGTTTTGCTTTTTTAGGTATTTTTTTGTCCCTGGAAGTGCTGGCGGCTCCTTGGTGTTGTTGGTTTGCCAACAGCCTCACATGCAGGTGCTGCCTTCTGGCAGGTCTGTGGTGGGTTTGCCTTGGTCCTGCCCACGTTTGTGGGTCCTGCTCAAGTGACACAGCCCAGGTCCCCCCTCCCCTCTTAGGGGCAGTTCCAGTCAGGAGCCAGCATTGGAGGGGGAATAGTCTCTTTACAGTAGACGACTGCCAATATTTTTTTAAAGCCCAGGTGTACATTTGGCAATGGAAAATAGTTGTGTTTGAAATGCTCCTTCTCTGCCAATCCCAGCTGTGAACTTTGCCCTGAACAGTTACACTCCTGACTTGAGCCTTCCATAGAAAGTGTCCCATTTTCTGGAGCCCATGGCTGAGCAGTGGCAGCCGTGGGGGATGGAGATCTCTACCTGCAGATCAGGGAGATGCCAACGAGCAATTGGAGCCAAGGCTGCCCACGGGGTCACGTTGCCTCCTGAAGTTATGCTCAGACTTGACGAGTTGGGTGTATAAACCCCTGGGTTCGTGTTACATCTGGCATAAACTGCTCTGATCTCGTGGTGTCCTCTTTTAGCAGTTAGTGAGCACCTAAATCTGATTTATGATCTCCTCCAAGGTCTGCTTCTAGAAGGGAATTGTCATTGCATTCCCCGCATTGTCAGCAGGGCTCTCAAGTCAGTGGCTCTGACTGGACCTCTGCAGTGGGGGCCTTCCCTTCACAGAGATGAACTTGGGTGCTAATCCCAAACGTGATGACTCTTGGACCTGAGAGACCTCAACATTTGGTACAGAAGCAGACCTTTTTGTTAAAGCAGTAATACTGTTTGTAGAGATGCATTTTTCATGGACAGCACGAGACCGTATTGGGGCTTGGCAAGCTCCAGCAAGGCAGATCTGGTACTGTGGGTGGGGCTGTCCTGGGTGCCACTGGCCTGTGTGACACCTCATCTGCGAGGTGGGTGCATCCCAGACCCCCACTCCCTTCCAGCTCTTGCAGTGTATATATCCCTTCTCCAAAGCGTGACAGGAAGAAAGAAATATGAAGCAGCAAAGTGACATTCCCTCTCTCTGCTTCTCCCCCCGTGCAGCAATAGAAATACGAGTCGGAGTCTGCAGCGTCAAAAGAGAGATCAGAGTAATCGGATCAAGCATGAGGAACTGCTTGTTGCTGCTTCCCTGTTTTTAAATGAGGCTGCCTGGCAGCTTCCCTTTGCAGAGCACTTTCAACATTGGTCGTGTTCAGCTTTGGAGCTGAGGTTGCAGCAAAGTCGGGCTCTGTGAGAATTGGGCTGGAAAGGGAACTTTCCACGTAGCCTCTGGGCTAACACACAGGAAAAAAGGCTCCCTGTGCCTCCACGGCCCTGGTTTTGTAGCTGAGCAGAGGCACATCTGTCCCTAATTCTGCAGAGAGAGCGCCCTCACTTCGTGCATTTATCACAGTGATGCTGCTCTGGGATGTGCTCCGTGATGCCGATACATCCTTGACCTTGGAGAAGCAGAGGGACTTTCTCCAAAGCCATTCCCACCTCACTGCCCTGGTGCAGCACAGGATAACTCTGGGCAGCAACTGCCCTTTGTCTGTGGAGAGGTATCGCTCCGTGGAGTTCGGTTGTGAGGTTTTTCAGCGAATTGTAACTGGCTTCATAGTAATGAGAACCTGAAATACCCACATTTAGAGAGCCGTTGCTGTAGCTGGGTTTGTTTTGAATTCTCGCTCTGAGCTATTTTGCTTGAAAACACGGTTGGAACTGTTTGTCTGTGTTCCCATTGCCTCTTCAACGTCTTCATTCATGTTGGCTAGTGCAGACATGATGTTAGAAGCTCGGTAGAGGCAGGGAGGCTCCTAAGGGTTACCCCTCCTGCTTTTCCCACTCTGTGTGGAATTAGATGCTGTTTTCAGCTGTTTGAGGATAGGCCTTGCCATGCACTCACAGGCTTTTTTAAGCAGAAAGCACGCTGTGCTGGTTTGGGTGTCAGCAGCTCTTTAAAAGCCTTCATGCCAAGATCTCTCGCTGCCTTCCTCGGGGAAGGCTGTGGGATGATGGGGTAACGTGCTCGGTGCCGAGATCCCGAGCGATGCCGTCTCCCGTTATCGTTTCCTGGTGACAGCCTGACTGGGCTCCCTGGCGTTGGGGGACGCTGGTTGACAACCATCAAAGCCCTGAATGCTTGTCATCATCAGCCGTCAGCTTTGTCAAGCGGAGCTGCTGGGGGACTTGTTTGGGTTTGTTAGGACTCCTCAGAGCCAGCCAGCTTTTCCGGGGTGGGTGCAGCAGGAACAAAGTGAAACCCCTGCTTGCCATGGGAAGAGTTGTCTTGGTGTGGCTTGACAGCAGCTCTGGGTCTCCAGGCAGATTAATTCCTTTGCCACCCTTGTTGGTTGGCGCGCTGTGCAGAGTCTGGAGAAGCAGCGTGCGGTTCCCCAGGGTTTGCCGGGAGGATTCCTGTCCTGGAGGGCGAGAGGCAGCGCAGATCCCTGTCTGGAACAGAGCAGGCTGTCAGGCACTGTGACACCCCTGTCCCGTGTAGATGCTTGCAGTGACTTGTGCTGGGATGAGGTGGGACCTGTGTAACCTGCTTCTGCTTCTTGTCCACAGTCACTGTTGGAGGGTGGATGCAGGGAAGATTTCTCTTGGTGCATAAAATGCCAGTGTGATTCTCCTTTGACACTTTTCTGCCCTTTGTTTACTGTGATTTTACTGACTGCTTGGAATGAAGACTTGCATCATTCAGAGTCTGTGTCTGCAGGGTCACGACAAACAATGTCTGTTCTTGCCCTGTCACAGTTAAGGACCAGTTTTCCTCATCTCCTGGTCTGTGGGTGGCTCTGAAGGAGACGTTACTCATCCCCGAGGAGGCAGAACCACCGAAAGCGACTCCCACGCTGAGGTTGCTGAGCTCTGTCCACACAAACAGCTTTTCCTTCGATTTAAAGGTTTTATACTCTTAATCGTTCCATAGACTCTTTAACAGAACGTACAGGTTTAATCAACTCCCTGAATCCATAACTGCCAGGTATTGCTTCCTCAGCACGAGGAGCAGAGTCGCGTCTCTCCCTGGGAAGAGTGAAGATTAAAGCGGGATAGATGGGAGATTAACAGCGTTCCCTTCAGACATCGCCAGGGAGAGGGGGAGACACTCTGAGATGAGGAATAAAGGGAATACTTGGAGGCGAATCACTTACTGCTCTGTAGGAGTCCACGGAGCCTTGTAAACAGAGGGTTTATAGCAAACCTAGTGCTGTGGCACTCTGGGAGAATTTTGGATGCACAGTTAAGGGATGACTCGCTCCTCCAGGGTCTCATTAGCAAATTGCATCCAAAATTTTCATGTTAACACAACATGATGTGTGTGGAATGCAGCTCAGGAAGGTCGGATCCAGCTGTCTGGTTTGGGATACTCTGTTTGTGTTGAAGTTGGGTGGGTCTATTGATCTCATTCCCGTTTTGGAAGGGGGAAGCAAGAGTTCCATTAAATGGGATTTTAGTGTTTCCTACAGAACGACTCTTTTTCAATTCCTACGAGAATAAATACCTTGTGGACAACCTGCTGTATTCACAAGTCACTGTTTCTTCCTCTCCTTCCCCTCGTGCACTGCACCCCTCAAAATCTGACTTCTTTGGACAAGGCATGATAAGGGAATGAAAATAGTTCTCTGTGGGTGATGGGGGTCTGTGGGGGTGTAAAAATCCTGTCCAAAGGTAGGGAGTGGCTGAAGCGATCCTGCAGGAAATAAATGAGGATTAATAAGCTGTTTTTAGCCTGGTCATTTGCTTCTTCCCAGGGAGAGCCCAGTGGAGTGGCTGATCCAGTGCGTGTCCTGAGGGATGAGGGGATTTTGTGCTGGAATTAATGTGGATGTTGGTGAGTGTGCATGGACAAGGAGGATATTGGAGGAAAGTGGTGGGATCATTCCCTCCTCCTGGATTTCACTGCCCAAAGAGCGAACCTTGCTGAAAACTGTCCCTGAATCCTCTGGGAAACCTTTGGAAATGCAGCTCCTTGTTGCTTTACTTGAAATGTCTTTGTAGCAGTTGAGGACGCCGGTATCCATTAAAGACACAATCCAAAGCCATGTGAGGGTTTTAATAACTTGGTATTTTTGTTGTGCCAAAAAATCCAATTACATACGGAATCACTTTTCCTTTATAAAGGTCTGGGAAAGTGTTTGCCTAAGCTGCTGTAGAAGCGGCATTTCAGTGAACCAGCTGAAGAGTCATTTTTGTCAGTTTAATGGGTGTAATAAAATGGTCCATCTTGGAGGGGGTGAGGGAGGGGGGACAGAAAAGCCTCTGAAATTGGGATCTTTTAATTTTAAATTGGTTCCTAGGACTTACAAGGATTTCAAAGGCAGATGGAGAGGGAAGAGCTCTGGGTAGGTGTTGAAGCAGCTTGTCCCTGTTCTGAGAGATACACAGATCCTATAGATGAAATGTTTATGAGATGGACATGAAGTGTGCACGTATACACAGAAAATGTACAAAGCCGAGCACAAGAAGGTGTTGTGGATGGCTGAGGGCTCGTGGCTGTACCAGGCAGGGTGGCCCTGGGGGCTCTGCCATCAGCTCCATGGTGTTGTCAGTGATCTTGGAGTGCCATCGGTGCTTGTTTCCCACCCGACGTGGTTTTATTTGTCTGGTCTCTTCTTGGAGTGGCTTTTTTCAGCCTTCATTTGTCCAGATTATCAGCATGCAGAGGAGAGCTGCCTGGTATTTACATGATTTAGTTGTAAATATGGTTAAGTGTTGATAGATATTGTTGTCATAAGTGCTTACAGCTCCTGGACTGATTACTGAATTTCTTATGTGGAAATCTGTACAAGCTCGGCGTGCAAGCAGCTTCCCAAGGGAAGTGCGAGGAAGGAGCTTGTGGTTTCCGTGTGGAAATCAAAGCCCAGATGTGGCTGGAGTGGGTGAATTTATGGGGGAAGTATTGTCAGGTTTGGTTGGCAACAACTGGGGTTCCGAGGCTGTGATGAAGGGAAAATAAAAGGCTCTTGTTCGCTGTTTTTGTGGGAACAGATGCTGTTCTGTGGAACAACTATTCGGGGCTGATATGCATAGGGAACATCTGTAGGGTTATACACCAGGGGCTCAGGCTGAGGGATGTGCATCGCTGCCACTGGGTTGAAGGAACAAATGCGTTATTTGCTGGTAGTTTTATTTTTACTTGACTGATAGGCTCTGCTTGAACCACCCTTGTTTAACAGTCTCATTTCCAGAATGTTTTACATCCCTACTCAGAAACCTGAATGTGCAAATGAGTATTTCTGGGAAATGTCTCTCTGAACACAAAAAGCCTGGATTTGGCAGAATCCTCTCCGGGGGCTGCAGATTGTGGAGGGCTCTGCAATCTTGATCATGGGTCCTGAAAACCTGTGTATCTTGTGCATTTGCCCACAGAAGCAGAGATTTGTGGGGGTGATTGGGAGTTCTGAGGTGGGAATGGTTATTAGGATAAAGCATAGGAGGACAGGCCAGTTGTGTTGTGTGTGGAGGGGATTTGTGGATGTGATGTTCAGCTCAATGCTGAATTTAGGGCAGAGATAAAAAGCCTCTCCCCACCCCGCTGTACTTCTCTGTGTAATGCCAACACTTAAATCCTTGCAGCGCTCGCTTGGCTTAGGCTGTGGGAAGAGAACCCGGGAGCTGCATCCCAGATCCTCCGGCACCGGTGCCTGTCACAGCGCTGTACGTGTGACGCGGGAGGCAGCACTTCTGTGCTCGCCCTCCGTGGATGTGTGTCTCGGTTTCGAGCTGCTTCCTTGGGAGTACAGGCAAGTTGGAAGGAGCCTCTGTTCCCTCCCGGGCAAAACCTGTCCCTTTGGAGGGAGCTGGAGCGGCGTGTCTGGATTCGTGTCTGGATTCGCAGCGAGGTTTGGCGCTTTGTTTGCCTGTCAGCCCCTTGATTCAGGACTGTTTTGCCTTAAGGGGGGAAAATCCCCAAAAACTCTTCACTCGTGGGGTCAGGAGAGAAGGGAGAAGAGGAGCCCCGAGTACTTAGTATGGGCAGTGTGAGCTTTGCGGAGTCACGCATCCAGATGGATTACATGAGGAACTTGACATCTTGTTTAAAAACAAATCATTCATTATGTAGCAGTGAATAATCAAGCATTACAGTTTCATCTCTGGAGGTTCCTTTTTTGGTTGGAATTTTGATAGTTCAGTAATTAAAAGCTGTAAGCTATTACACTGTCTACATGTTGATCAATTGGTAATTAAAAAGTTGATGATAGATATGGTATTTCGTGGGACTGGTTGGTTACGGTCAGATTTCCTTCGTGTGTTTTGAAAATTGTCGTTTAACTTAACACTTAAACGTTTTTCAATATTCATGGACTGTTTTACTTGATTTTTATAAATGCCTTTTAATGATCACAATTTGCATATGCTAATTTAGAATGGAGAATCATTTAGGTTGGAAAAGCCCTGTAAGATCATCGAGTCCAACCATTAACCCAGCACTGCCAAGGCCACCACTAAATCATGTCCCCAAGTGCCACATCCACACAGCTTTTAAATCCCTCCAGGGGTGGTGACCCCACCTCTAGGCAGCCTGTGCCAGGGCTGGACAACCCTTTAAGGAAAGGAATTTTGCCAATATCCAACGTAAACCTCCCCTGGTGCAGGGGAAAGCCTGTAGATCTGCTGAGCCCTTCGCAGCTGAGGGTGTTGGAGGTGAGTTTGATAACACAATCAGGGATAGAGCAGTCCAGAATGAAGGAAAGCTGGGTTGGTAATGGCCTCTGTGATGGAAGATTCATTGCTTCAGGAGTCTAATCTGAGACCAAAATGAAGCCCGAAGCTGACACTCTTCAGAGCATAATGCAAGATTTACTGCTCTGCCACGCTCAAGAGATTAAAAAAAACCAACCAGCCACCCTCCAAACCACCCTTCCTGGCCTGCAAAACTTAGGGAAAACCGAGGGGTTTTGCTTCTTTTGAGTAAAAACAACCAAAATAACCCCAAACAAAATGCTTTTGCCCTGTGTTTGCCAAGGCATACAGAGTCCTCCTCCTAACGCCTGTGGCCCCACGTGGAGCTGCTGGGGGGAACGATTTGGGGGTGGCTCTGGCAGTGAGGAGCGTGATTGTGTGGTGGGGAGTGATCCTCGCCCTGCTGAGGCTGTGGACTGCCCTGGTGGTGGATGATCCTGCCTGGAAGCTGCTGCTGGGGTATTTGCTAGGTTGGGAATCCTTCTGGAGAGGCCCCCTGGCTGGGCTGGCACTGGTGTGGGGCTGGCCCCGTGCCCTACCTGAGCTGCAGCGCTGGCACAATTCACCCAGCTTGGCTTGCACGGGGAGAGCTGTTCGAGGTCCCTGCCAGCCTGATCTAGTGGGAAACTCCTTCCCATCGCCGAGCCTGTCAATCCCGGAGAAGCCTGGAAAGGCGGGGGAGCTCATCCCTAGCTGCACACCTGAGGAGGTGCCCGGTTTGGGTCGTGCCTCCTGCGTGGTGATGCACCCTTGGCACTGGACTGGTCCAAAGAGCCAGAAAGCAAAAGCCCCAAACACTGGATCCTTCCAAAGGGGGAACCCTTTCCCAGCCCTCACCCCTGATCCCGGGGATGTCCTTCTGAACTCCAAGACAGAGTGAGTGATCTGCATCCTCCTGGTGGTATCAGTGCCTGTAGTGGCTTCGCCTGCTCGTTGGGGACAGGGACAGTGTTGGAAGGGACCAGTTCTGCTGGAGCTGAAGACAGAATACCAGTGCATCACATGTGTCCTGGAAAGCCCTTGGTTTAAAAACCACTTTGTCCTGAGACACTTGTTGCTTTGTGACAGCTGGTTCCAGTAATTTGTTTTTATAGGGCAGTTTGTAGTAAATGAATGACACGTTGAATATTTTAGCGAGATTTTAGATTATCTAAAGAATGTTTTCCGGTTTACTAATTGGTAGATAATGCTGAATACATTGATGCTGACATGAGCAAATGGATGTAAAATGATTTTGAAGCGAGCCTCATTAGAAGATGCTCTAATTCAGTCAACAGGAGATGTCAACTCGTGGCCGTGCACGCTCGGACCCAACTGCGCAGCGCTGGCTTTTACAGGCCTGTATTAATTACAGGCAGATGTGGGGCTCTTGGTGAGTCTCATTACAGTCCCGATGACAGGTTCTGTGAGTTGCCCTGTTAGGAGGCAGTAAGTGAGTAGTTAGTGATCTTGAAGAGCTCGTTTTGGCTTCTGAGCTGTCCTCAACCAGCCGAGGGTTGACTTTTTGAATCAGACTTTCTCTGGAAGATACCGAAGAGAAGCAAACCAAGGGTGACTGAAGGTGTGCTCAGGTGGGCAGGGTGCCCAGATGAGTTTCTGGAGGCAGGCACTGGGTTCAAAAGGTTTTCCAAAGGCCTGATTCTCATGGTGTTACACGAGCAGTGTATGCTGCGATGTGAGGGGTGTTCCTCTGTGATCAGATCCTCAGAATGGCTCCTGATTAGCAGTGGCAGTCCAAAAGCACCTTGCTTTAACCCCAAAGAGGAGGTGGGTCTTATTGTCTCCTCAGGTAATAAATCCCTGCAGTGCCTGGTGCTCCAGGTCCCATTTGTTGTACAGAGCAGGAGATTTTTCACTCCCCCAGATTAGGATCTGCGTTTCTTTTGGGTCTTCCATCAATAAAATTAACTTTTCCCTTCTCTGTGCATCTATGAAGGATGTTGCTTTGCTCTCCTGCAGGCAGTGTCTGAAGTTTTGAATTCATAAAGCTGGATTTGCTCAGATCTCTTGTTTTCATTCCCTGGAGACAAAGGGGACGGTTGCTGCCTGTGCAGCTGCAGCCCAGCGTTAACCCTTTGTCCTTCAGGCTTTGTTTTGCATGAGAGGTCATGGTGAGGGTTTTACCAAAGGTGATAATTCTGTGGGAAAAAAACCCCTATCTCAGCTCTTGTGTATTTGGAAATGCTCAGAAGTTAAGGGATTTCTGTAAGGTGATTGATTCTCAAAATGCAGCCAAGTGCGTTGGGCATCAAGACTGGGGGAGCCCTAAGAATATTTGGCAAAATACCCAAACCATCCAACCCAACCAACCAACCAAAAGATACTTCTTACTTGTCTGAGTAGAAATGGAGCAGTTTGGGATTAACTTCTCTGGGAGTGAGTCCTCAATTTCCCGAGGCTGATCTCTGCAGACACATGGCAGATAAAAGCTGCTGCGGGAGGAAAATGAGGGAGCAGAGTCCTTCACCAAAGCTGCTTTCCAGGCAAAGGATGATCAGGAAAAGCTCTTCCAAAGGGGGAGAAAACCTCAAAAACCCCCAGGCAATCAAGTTTCAGCTTTCCCCTGTCATCATGGGCTTGCCAGGGGCATTCAGATGGTGGCTGGAGCCTCGCTGAATTTTCGCTAATGTCTAAAATTAATCAAAATGAATGTTATCCATTTAGTGCATAATCCCTTCTGTAGGCTGTGTGTAGGCATGATCAAGGGATGCCAAATGTATTACATTACCTGGGATATTTGGGGATATTTTTATTCTACTCAAAGTAATCTGCAAGATCTGATACAAAGAGACAAAAAAGGTTAGTTGAAAGCAGACAAGAACTGAATCATTGACTTGAGGAGGAACTGCATTGTGCAAGCTGTAATGCTCCTTCTTATTCATTACTGCAATTATAATTATGGAACCCAAAGTATTTAATTGGCCTCCCAGACTCTTCACACTGAATAGATTATTGTTACCATTTAAAAAAAATATCCTCTTATGCATTGCAAATACATGTGCGTGTTGCTCTCTGGCTCTCAAGAGGTTTCTTTGTTTATGTGATGAGCGATTAACTGAATTAGGGATCTTTGCTGTGTTGTGTCAAACGAAAATCCAGCGCAAGAAGAATTCTTCCCGGATGTCAGGTGAATTAGAAGCTTTAAAAACAAAACTTCATGCATTAAAACCACCAAAACCCAGTGCAGTCAGGGCTGTTAAAAGAGTTTTCAGAAGTATGAAATTCTGGAGGGTGGAGTCAGCACTTGGAGCTGAATTCCCCCTGCTCTGGTCTCGTGGCAGTGGGCTGTGGGGTTGTGCCCACTGGTCCAAAATGATCCTGCCCCGGTTCATCTGGGAAGAGCTGGCTGAGATTGGCTTGTTTGATGCGACTGTGTCTTGTGTGTGGAACAAACAGACACGTTTAATTACTAGGCAGTAATTCCATCCGCAGGGCTCTCGTGAGCCTCCAAATGCAGGCAAAGCCTGTTTATTCTCCATTAACAGCAGAAAGGTGCAGAAAGGTTTGTTTTTCCGCCCTCATTCCGGCATCCCTCGTGCCTCTCAGGCAGCATTTATTGTCCTTTCCTGATCTTTTAATGTTTGCACAAATGGAAGGACAGTGAGTTTGGATATACCCAGCTCGTAACTTCCCATCCAAACGGCTCTTTAATGGAGCGTTCCGCCGGAATTGCCGGTTCTCCTCGCTGGCTGATCCTCGCTGAGGGGCGGTGGGGGACGCGGGCTGAAATCGTCACACACAAAGATGCTGTGTGTAACACTTGGCAGAAGGAGCTGAAATTGGATTACAAGCTCCTATTCCAGCAAGTAAACGTCCACGGTGTTTTTTATAGCTTATCTCTATTCATCTCTGTTTGCAGGCTCTGCTTGCCAAGCGTTAATGTAAACACTCTATTTTGAGACGTCGGTCCATTTGCCTTCTGGAAATCCTTCTTTTATAAGGTGGTAGTAAAGTCTGTGCATAAAACCAAAATAGCTCTGTGGTCATAACTGCACTAATGCTGCCGGTGCCTCGTGGCTGGCGGCGCCGGCCACCTTACCTGGAGTCCTTGGGATTAGGGATGGAGCTGTTTGGGAACAGGAGCAACCAGCGCAGGGAGATACAGCTCTGTGTGTGTATATATATATATATGTATGTATATATACATATATGATTTTTCTCTCTCCCCAGTGAGGCTGGAGATCTCTGATAGTTGAATTTGAAAGAATTCAATTGACTTTCATCTTACTGGACTCGCTTCCAATAGTCTCCTAGAAAAAATTCCTTAGAGTTGGTGCTCAGTGCAAAATGGGTGATGGTTCAAACTCTTCAGGGGATTTAGGGAATGCTTTTATTGTGTTGTTGGTTTGGCCGAAAAAATCATATATGGAAAGATCACCTGAAAGAGATTAAAAAGAGAAAACGAACCAGTTTTGTGTGTCCAGCCAAGCAGTTGCGTATTCTGGTGGTGTGATATGTTGCACAATATTTTGGAAGAACGTGTAAATTCTGGGAAACATGGCCTGGAAAATGTGCGAAGAATCCCGGCATTCTGTGAATGTGCAATCTGTGCAGTTCTCGGAGGGAACTGGGTGTCAAGTACTTAAGAATATTTACTGGTTCAGAGCCTTCTCGTGTTTATTTTGGGCTGCTTTGTGATTGGAAAAAAGCGTAAGGATTGAGATACTTCCTTGCCTCCTTTGAGAGGACCGACAGAAGTGAATGAGGAGATGAAGGCGGAACTTCCCGGCGGAGAGCTGTTTGCATGGGAATGAAACGAAAATGTGCCTTCATAGCGTCAGGAAATCTGTAAATAAAACCTGTTTTTCTTCCTCTGTTTGCTCCAGGTTCCTGAAAACTTGTTTACATATTAAAGGGTGTTAAACTGTCTTCCTTTGTGTGGCAGGTCTTACTTAGAGCTGGGCTGAAGCAGTGGGAATGAAAGGCTCCCATCACTGCTAGGGATAACGGGGCTGGCCTTGTGACAGTCTCTGGGAATTGATTTGGCAGGAAAAATAAAAGATTCTTTTTATTTTCTGGCATTACCGTGAGGTCAGGGAGGGAAGGAAGGTACAGGAGAAGCTGCCTACACCCGTGTGGGGTAGGGGGACAGCCATTAAACAGGGCACCTTTCTGCTGCCACCCGCTTGGCAATGCTTCCTGAGATGAGAGTTTGAGGTTGTTACTGATGTTGGTGTAACAGTGGTGTCTGGAGGAGCTTGTTCTGATTTAAAAATGTAATTTGCCCCCACTGACTGCAAGAAAAAGGGGTGAGAGGAAAGACATCCCTGGAAGTGTTCAAGACCCAGATTAGACAGGGCTTGGAGCAACCTGGTCTAGTGGAAGGTGTCCCTGCCCATGTCAGGGAGTTTGGAACAAGATGATCTTTAGGGTCCTTTCAACCCGAGCTAGTCCTGATTCTGTCACACAATAAACCCATGAAATTACATTAAATTTGAGACCTAATTGTGATGCCCTCTGAGAAGGCTCTTGGTCAGGCAGGAGCCTGTGACTGAAACATGTTCAAGTGATGTTAGGAGTGGAAAGCAAAACACAGCTCAATCACACTGTTCAATAAACACATTTTTACTGGTCTGTAATACTTTTATGTTATGTTAGACTTGCAGTTTAGGCGTTGGTTCTGCAGCACCCTTTAACTCTCAGCCATCAGGGACCTTGGGATCAGGTGTGCTGCGCATGATCGTGTGAGCGATGTGTGTGATCAGCCTCCCTGGTGACAAATGGCAACTGTCGCTTAATTTTTATCCCCAATTATGTAGCTCCAGGACCCATTTTTCAGGTGGAATGTTGGAGCCATTAAGAAGAAATAAGTAAACTCTGCTGTATTCCATCATTTTTGGCAGGTACCCAGTGGCCTGTAGCCTTAATGTATGTGCATTTTTATGCAGGTATTTTTCATAAGGCTTCTGCCTGGGACTGGTTGACGCTTCGCTTGCTGACTTCACTCAGGGCAGGAACGAGCGTTAAGTGAATCCCGGGCCCGGCGCGTGGAGCCGTCGATGGCTCCGTGCGAGTTCGCAGCTCCACTGGCATGGGAGGTGTTTGATGCCTTCAGCTGCAATATTTGTAGCCTCAAGTAAGGCAAACTCTTCCCTGAACCGTAAATGCTGAGGAGAGGTGACGTTGTGTTGCTGCTCTTGTTTCACTTGCCGGATTAGGGCTGGCCGGGCTGGTTTGCGCCGTTCCCGTCCGGCAGTGCAGGGATGCTGCCGGAGCTGCCGCGGCACTGGGAGCAGTAATGCTCCGTCCCGAGGCTCAGGCATTATCAAGCCTTGCCAGTTGCTCTTGGTGATTTCCTTCGAAAGCAGTGACCATTACAGCCCTGGGTTGCTGCAATATCAAACCAAGTAAGGAGTCCAGAGTGTCCTTGCCCCTCTGTTAAGGGGACAGAATTCCTGCTTCATGTGAACGTGTAGGATTTCCGAGCTGTTGGCTTCATTGCCAGTGAAAAGCGACGCGGTGATTCGTGGACGATGTGACATTTGCAGAGGTCGTTTGAGGGAAGCCGGGTTTCCTTGGGAGGGCTGACAGAGTCTGTGCTTGGCCTCAGCTGCACTTTGGGTGACGATGGAAGGTTTTGGTGAGAGGCCCTGTGGCTTTGCTGGGAATCTGTCCTTGTGCTTTATATGTGTTTCTTTATGACCTTGCTAAGTTGAGGGAGCAGCCTCCAAGTTTCCCTGATTCTTTAGCAGGTTGATAGGTGAATATTCACATAAAACCACCTGAACCTGACAGGTGCTGCTGAGCCAGTGGGATGTGTGTCTTTCCTTGCTGTTCTTGATGTGACGAAGATGCTCCACTTCCTCTAGAGGAAACATGGGAGATTAGGATGTGTTTTGTTTCCAGAGATTTTGTGACAAATTTGTCAAATTTGACCTCTCAAAAAATGGTAGAAGAAGTTTATCAAAACACTTGCGAGGGTAATGTCGGCTATAAACTCGCTTTTAACACTGGGCAGCAGAGGATCCAAACCCAAATCCAAGCCTCCGTGGGTCTTGTTTTGGGAGCAAAATACACCTTTGCGTTTTAAAAAATGCATCTAAAACCATCAAATTCTTCCTGATATGAGCAACCAAGATCATGGAAAGGTGGCTGAAAGAGATTAGCTTTATTTCTGAGATAGGATCAGAACTATTAGATGGTTTCTAATTTAGTTTTGAAAGTCCTCCATTTGCAGGGGATCCGGTGACGTTCTTGGCAGCTTTTGCCCGTGCTTATCTGTCCTGGCAGTTTTTGTATTTCTAAGTTTTACAACTATTATGTTTAAACCTTCCTTGCTGGAGAGGTGTGTGCTGTAAAATTGCTCAATGGGATTTTGACAGGTGTGTGCAAATTGCTGGGGCCAGGCCAGAGCTCACCAGCTCTGGAGCGGCTTCCCAGCTCCAGCCTGAGCCAGGAAAGGAAAAGAATTCAGCAAACCCCGTTCAGGATAATGTGATTTGCTGCAAAAGTCTGTATTTTTAGGATGTTTACTACAGAGGTCTGAAATTACGTGGGCAATTTGTTGCCCTTGACAAGAGAAAATGTATCTCCGGTGAAATTTCATACTAAAAGCAATCTTTTAATGGACCTTTTCCTTCCGAGCTCGGTGCTGTAATGGCACTGCCTGCACTGTAAATCAAGGTGCTCCTTGAGCTGGGACCGCAAAGCTGGGCTCGGGGCGGATGTTTCTGTTCTCTGGGGGAGCAGTTCCGGCACTAGAACCCAGCTTGGTTCATTATTTTCTGTGGGTACAGCCCGTGGTCTGTGGAAAAGAATCCTCCTGGCGCCAGACTGGGGCCCCAGCAGTGTCCCAAGCCTGGGTCAGCACCACCAGACCCAGGGAGGCCATGTGGATCCCCTGCTGCCCAAACCAGACCCAGGGAAGCCGTGTGGATCCCCTGCTGCCCAAACCAGACCCAGGGAAGCCGTGTGGATCCCCTGCTGCCCAAACCAGACCCAGGGAAGCCGTGTGGATCCCCTGCTGCTGGAATGACAAGGGGTGCAGTGGGCAGGGGCTCCTGGGGCTCCGCTGAGGAGTGTGAGCTCTGCAGTGCAGCATCCCCAGCACACCTGGACTGTGCTTCCCCTGCCCCATCCGGCCCCTTCTGTCCTGCTGGAGGCTCCCAGTGGATCCACAGCCATTTTGTCATGGACCAGGTGTCAGAGCACAGAAATGTGCTTTCAGATCCCAGGGACTTGCTGGGACAGCTCCTGTGCTCAGACACATTTGCTTGGCAGTCCAAGGAATTAATGCTGGGTTTTGTTGACCCACCTGTTCAGGGGGAGGTTTTTAATTACCTTTTTGGTGGCTGGCCAGCGGGATAATGCCTGTACACGTTCCTTCTCCTCTGTTTGGTTCCCCCAGCTTGAACACAAAGCAAGCATTAAATTGCCTTTTCAGAAGTGTGGCAGGCTTTGGAAGGGGTGCCTGCTCTCCCCTATCTGAGTTGTATCTCGCGCCCTGGGGTGCCAGGAAGTTGAATTTCAAGGGGAAAAGCTGAGCAAAGGCTTCAGGAGGAGCTGGCAGCTGGGATGCTGTGGCACTGCTCAGACAGCTTCCCGCTGGAGGGAGGCTTGGGAAAGGCTGCCTGGGCACCAGCTGGGACTGAGGGAAGGAAGGAAGGAAGGAAGGAAGGAAGGAAGGAAGGAAGGAAGGAAGGAAGGAAGGAAGGAAGGAAGGAAGGAAGGAAGGAAGGAAGACAGGTGCCTCCTGGCATGTTTGGACACGGTCTCGAGTGAGCACTGGGAAGTGTGGAGCCCTGAGGTGTGTTTGTTCCAGTGTGGATCAGCAGCAGTGCCTTGTCGGGGCGGTTGAGCCGTGCTCACAGCCAGGGCTGCTCAGAGGCTTTCCAGATTCCCACTGACAGCAGCAGAGGATTGTGTGCCCGGACAGGCTCCGGGACCTGAACTCTGCTGATAGATTTTTCCATGCTTTTACCTGAGGCGCCCTTTTGTTTCCTCCTCAGTTGACTTTTTGGTGTCCACTGGCTTTTGTAACCTGTCCTTTGCCCCTGGAGCTGGCAGCAGCAGCAGTTCCATGTATGGCTCCTGTGCTCGCCCTTCTGGCTCCACTTTAGGGAGAGTGACGTGATATCCAGGGGGCCGGGGGGCTGTGGGGACCATCCCACGGTGGGAGCTGTGAAGGAATGAGCGGGGCTGGGCATCAGTGTGGGGCTTTCAGCTGCTTTAATTGCCAGCTCTGCAGCCCCTCCTGAGTGTGTGTGCCCTCAGACCAGACCTGTCCTGTCTGCAAAAACTGAAGGTAAATGGCTGTGACAAAAGTGGCAAACTCCACTAGAGCCCTCCTTTTTCTCCCCAGCTGCTTTGTCAAGTGCAGTTGCTCTGGATGCTGATGGCCGGAGCTGATGGCAAACCCTTCAGCAAGGATGTGATGGGGGCTGCTGGCTGGCTCCAAAGGGAAGCCAGCATGAGTTTGCTGGAAATCCACATGGATGTCTCTTCCACAGGCATGGGTTCCCCTCCTCTGACTCCTTCCTGCCAGAGCCAAGCACCAAGAAGCACTCGGGTGTTCTCACAGGGATTTCAGCCTTGCTGATGGGATGGTTTCCTTAGTTATGGGGATGTCCCTGACATGGCGGGGTCCGGGGGGAGTTGGGCAGGTGTGGCAGCACACCTGGGCAGGTGAGCTGGAGCAGAGCTGGGGCAGATGGAGCCGCTGCCAGCACAGTCGTCAGAGATTTCCTTGATGCGGAGAGAGATAACTCTGACCTTCCTCTGAGGGCTGTTAAGGATTAATGTTTGCACAGAGCTTTGAGTATGTCAAGCTTTATGTAAATAGCAGTTACAACTCTTTTATTAATTCCCTCCTCCCAAGTAAATAACCTGTCCTGTGTGTGGCGGGCGCTTGCTGCTGCCCGTGCGGGCTTCGGGGAAGGCAGCAAGGCTGGTGCTGGGGTGGTGCAGCACCGTGTCCCCTCCCAGGGCCACTTTGACCCCAGCCACATCTGCAGCCCCTTCCCAGGGCTGTGCTGGGAGCCCAGTTAGGCAGAGGTGCGGGTGTGCAGCCCTACTGCAGCCCTGTCCCTGGGAATGCAGCAGGGGACATTTGGATCAGCCCCTCAGGGCATGCCACCTCCTTACAGCCAAGAATTCTTTTGGGACTTCAGAGAAATGAGTACGTCCCTTCAAAATGCCAGTTCTAGGTCTAAATGTCCTGCCATTTTGTGCTGCACGGTGTTCTTGTGCAGAAGAAAATCTGCATTCATCCGTGTCATTCTGGACTCCATGGTCCATGAATTTATGACTTGGTTTGCTCTTAATGTGAGATGTTTAAAGAGGGAGAATTAATCTCTGGGGTTTATCTCCTCTGCCCTTGTGTTTGTGTGTTTCTGATCAGGCAAAAACATTGTTAGAAGAGATGTCTGTGAAAGGTTTGAGATGTGAAACTGACTGAGATGTTCTACTGCTGAGTTCAGGAGCTCATTTCCAAAACTTAGTATTGTGCCTAAAACCAGGGAGGGTGGGAACTGGCTCTTTGCCAGTTAGTTACTTAAGTTTAAGAGATCTTTGCATTCAAATTACTTATCTGGAGTGCTGGCAGGCTAATAAATTCCAGGGACTGTTCTAAATATTGTCAATCTCCAATGTAATCCTATTAAAATAATTGAGTATTTTCAGAGTAAAGAATTCCCTCATCCTCTGTCCCTAACACACAGGAGAAAACATGAAAGGCAGCCTGGAGTGTCCTCTGCACATCATTGAGCTGATACAGCTGAGATTCCTGGCTGTGAAGCTGTGAGATTCCCAGCAGCCAGGGCTTGGAGAGGCACAACGCTTGTACCAAAGCGGTCTGCGTTCCAGTTTGTGCCTTTTTTATGGACGTGAGTGGGTTTTGTCCTCACTCCCTGTTTGTTTAGCCCTGGTGCACCTTGATTTCAGTGGGAGACTGGTGTTCCCCTCTGGGATTTGTTTTTGGAATGCAAGGAATGCCAAACCTCATCGGGGCTGCTCTGCCCAGGTATCCTGTGGCATTCCCAGCGCATTCAATGCAAATGGGAAGCTGCTGAGCTCGGTGTGTCTGATCCTCTCAGCAGTTTCAGTCTGGAGTAGGTGGCAGCAGTCCCTGCCTGTGGTCTGTCCCCATTTAAGAGCCGGATCAGATCTCTGGTTCCTGTTGTTTCAGCTGAGCTGGGACAATGGACCCTCCCAGTGGCGATGCTGCTGGAGCAGCCCCCAGGACATCAAACGCAGCCCCTGTTGCTTTTTCAGAGTAGACAGTTTCTCCAGTTTGCCTTTTGATAATCTTCAAATGCAGGCCTGACCTGAATTTACAACACGGAGGAAGAAAACGAGAGGAAAAATATCTCCCAACAGCTTTTAAGGTGTCTTTGACAGCAGTAAACTAGAGAAAATAAGCACAAGTTCTTCCCTTCCCCTTTGCTTTTGTAGGTCACTTCAGGGGAAATCTGAGCAAATCAGAGAACTTCAAAAACAACCTCCAGCCCAATCGCTTCCACCAGGCACCCAAACCCCCCCGCTGCACAGCCCACAAACCTCACATTCTCCTTGGCAGCCTCCTGTGAAAACCATCTTGGAATAACTTGCCACAGAGAGGACATGAAGTTCCTTTGGTTTGGCAAAGTAAACAGGTTTATTTTTGTTTGCAGAAGGTTTTGCAGTGCAGCGCCCTGGCAAAGCTGGCCTGCATCTTTTCCTTGCCTGGATTTACCCTGGGGCCCAGCAAGTTTGAAAGATGAGGTCGCTTGGGAAGAGAGGGCGTGGGGGGGCTGCGTTGGTGGCTCCTGTCACCCTAACCCGCATGACTCTGAGGTGCCACACGGTTTGTTTTCCTGTAGAGCAGCAGCCCCAGCGCTCTGTCCCTGGCACATGCTCCATTTCACCCCCAGGCATAGGTTACCTTGGGTTCCATTGGTTTCTGTCATGCTGCTCTCGGAGAGGCGGGAGCAGAAATGATCCCATAACTCAGCTGGGCTTGCCCTTGGAGTGATTTAGGTGGCTGGTGATGGCCGCAGAGCCGGATCGATCCGAGCTCCCGCTGGAGCTGGGTTGGGAGGTGCTGCTCACCTGAGCAGAGCTCCGGGAGCAGCGCTGGGGCTCCTGGCACCGCTCCCGCGTGTGTCAGTGCTCTGGGGAGGGATGAGCCATTATTGCTGAAATAGTGTCTCCGTGGGCTCTCCGGGGATGAGGAAAAGGCTCTTTGCTGCAGTAAGGGCGTCAGGATAACACCCCGGCGCTCTCACAGCGGGATGTGGCTCCATAGATTTTCTCCTCGCTGTTTTTAAAAACAACCCACCAGATACGGCTGATAAACGATGCTTTGAAGCTGCTTTCAGGTGCCCAGTGATTTTTGGCTGGAATCGTTTATGTGCTTGAATCATGAGTTTAGTTCAGCCTGCTCAGGCCTGGCCAGTGCCAGCAGGGCTGCTCTGGGCGCTGCTCCCTGTGCGAGGCGTGGAGTGGTGTTGGTCAGAGGAAGGAGGGCGTCTCTTTACTGCAGTGAACCTGTGGGAGCAGGTTTTGCTTTGCTGTGGCTTTCGGGGAGCGCTGCAGCGTTCCGGAGGCAGCTCCAGGGGACTGTCTCAGTGTCGTGTGTGGAACACCCCGTGTTTGTCCTTATCCTTTGGAACAGCGCAAATCCAGGGCTTTCTCTCAAAGTGACTTTAAGTAGGGCTAAGGAACCGCTGGAGGTGTGGGTGCCGTATCTCAGCGCTTTCGTCTCGTTTGCTCGGCTTCCCACATCTTTTGCCCTTACAAAGCAAGATGGAGTTTATTGTCTAATCACCAAAGCTGCCGAGTCAGGACTTGTGTCCAGCGTGATCGTTGTCAGTGCCAAGAAACAGAATTGAGCAAAATTAAACCCAGACCTGATTAGTGACCTACTTACAGAATGGAGAAGGTGCTGGGATTCTGGCTGAAGCGAATTCAAATTCCCCATTTCATTGTATTTCCTTGATTAATAATAAGTGAGTGAAATATCAGTCAAGATTTTTTTTGAAGCAGGGAAGCAGCTTTAAAACATTACATTTATTTTACCTTGGGAGAACTTAATTAGCTGTCAACAGCACAACACATGAGTGGTGACTTTTGAATGAAATTATGAAATCTCTGCTCCTGAGGCATTTTTCTCCCTCCTTCCAAGGTAGAGGGAAACACAACAGATATGTTTAGGTAAAAGCTAAGTAATTTTTAGGAGAATGTTTTTGCCTGCACCGTTTTCTTGTATTAATTACAGAAGTATATAACCCTTCAGTTCTGATTTGAATGTGAGCAACCAGCACAACCAGGTTATCAAATCAGGTTGCAAATCTGAGATCAGGGTCATGTGGTTCTCTGTTTGATGGGCTAATTTTTTAAGTGATTGAGCTTCTATCATTCCACTGGATACCATGGTAATTTACTTATTTCACAAATGTGATAAATAAACCACAGCCAGCAAATCACTCAAATGGTCCTAATTTAGAGCTCCTGGCTTTTGCTGACACATGATGGGAGCATGGCAGGGCTTTCAGGGAAATGGATGTGGTGAGGAGCCGAGGATGTGCTGGAGGAGCCAAGGAGGACAAGGCAGTTCAGAGTTAAAATATCAGAAGCCATCAAAACCCAACAGCTGTCCCAGCAGGGGCAGCTGCATCTCCTGGGGAAGTTTGGTCTGTGCCTGCCTGGATCAGCAAACCTCCAACTGCAGCTTCATTTGTGGCAAAGCTTTTCCCAAGAGCTTTGAACAGGGAAGATGATGAATGTAGATTACAGGCAATGGAGTTTTCCCAATAACTCGTTCTTAAAGCTTCAGCTTCAGAAGTCATTTGAATTTACCTAAAGCTGTGATTTCAGGAGGGGATGAGGACAGGAAGAGGAAGAACCCCAGTATTATGATCCTAGGGAAAAGTCTTCAAAAAGGTTTGAGCAAATCCTGAACAGCCGGTTGTTCATTGAGAGTGACGCTGAAAGTGATGCTGAAAGTGACGCTCAGAGTGGTCATCTCTCTGAAAGTGCCTCGCTTGCAACAATGGTGCAAAGTGAAGTATCCACATACTTTAAAAATATAACTAAAATTTACATGGGGAGCATTCCTGGGGCAAATTTGTGCTTCAAGGAGCATCAGTGGGACAAAGATCTGCTGTTTGCTAGCAGTGGCTGGGCTGCTGTGGGCACAGACATCACCTGGGGTTTGGGTTGTTTTCCTGTTAAAATTTGGGTTAACCTGTAATGGTAGGGACTGGAGAACCTCGATAAAGTCCCACCCTTCACGCTGTGGCTGAAGCCCCTCTTGTGCACCCATGGGGAATGGGCATTCGCTGAGCCTGGTTGGAATCAGGGAGATAAAAAAAGGATGCTTCTGGCAAAGCATTTAATATATAATATCAGGTTGTTTTTTCAGTCCAGATCTCACCTTCAGCGTCCCTGTCACAAGTCCCCATAGACCTTCTGATTGAGATTCCCTGCTCTTCGAGGAGACAGGGAGAGGAAGGACGAAGAGCTGCCCACGTTTTTGTGGCAACTTGTGACAAACAATTTCAAATCTGGCAGCTGCAACAAAATTGTTGGCTGTACCCTGCCACCACTCTGGGGCTCAGGAATGTGTTTTTGTAGCAGATGGAACTATTAGTTAGCTGTGCTATCTTGAAGAATTGCTTTCCCAGGTAATCAGCTCTGCTCATTTAGGATGTCGTTTCCCCACGGCTTGGACACTGCACAGGAATAACTGCGTGGAGGGAATCGTTCTGCGGAGCACCAATGCCACAGGGAGTTTAAAGTGCTCTGATGCAAAGCAAACAAGATGGAAAAGATGACCGTGATGCTTCCTGATGGCTGTGTGGCACCCTGAGAGTTTCTGTGGCAACCTGAAGATTTGCAATTCATGGGGAGCCTGGAGCGAGACAAAACTTTCCAGGCTGGGCTGCAGCCACTGCGGAAGGGCCAGAACCGGGCCCCCTGACACGC
>NW_008238838.1:6378822-6385844 GCF_000691975.1 Corvus brachyrhynchos
CTCTGAAAGGTTCATTAAGAATCAGCTGTTGATCCCCGCCACAGAATCTGCCTAAAAGGCTGGGTTTGCTGGACCGAGCGACAAAAATACTGTAAAAGGAGCACATTTTTATTCTTCCTGGTTTAAAGGCTGAAAATGAGATTTTGTTTTTTTCAATTACTGATATTCTTAAATTACCAGCAAAGAAGGTTAATCCTTTTTTTTTATTTTTCTCTGGCAGATCTCAGGCTTAAGCCTGCTGGTTGCTGCCTCTATTTTCATTTCACGCCTTCGAAAGCAATTTGGGATATTTTGCAAGACTTAGTGTTGCCACGTGCTGTATAAACATAAGATGTAAAATAGGACAGTCTGGGATTTGGGATAGAAAGGGTATCAACTTTAGCTCTGAAGTGTGACCAAAGAATTTAAACTTGTTGTTGGGCAGCCTCGTCTTGTGAGGAATGTCCAGGATTTTCAGCCTCATCCCTCCTTGTAGCACCCTTTTACCACTCACCTTCCCTGCTGTGCTGAGTACTACGTGGCGTTATACTCCTTGGCCCTTTCCTCATAATGAGGATGTCCTGGGGAGGAGAAAGCCAAAGGGACTTGTGGTGTCCCAGAGCTTAATGCATCGGAAAATAGCTGTGGAGGGGTTTGTTGGCTGCTGGGGTGAATTAGAACAAGTTCAAGTGAGCAGAAGGCAGCAAAGCAAAGCTGTGGTACAGGGAATTCCTGGAAGCTCGGCTTTGCAAAGCCAGCACCTCAGAATACAGACACTGGAACCCCACCAGCAGCGCTGCTTTGTAACCATTAGGTTTAATCCCATTTCAGACTGGGCTGTACAGCCACTGGTGAACCTGGATAATAAAAATTATAGCAGCATTAAACCTTGTGCCGTGAGCTTTATGGTGGACGAGAGGTCCTGCAGGAATATACTGTGAAAGCTGATCGGTGGCCTTTATATGGCCAGAACAGCCGATGCCAGCGCGGTGAGCGTGCAGCGTGTCCATCATTCCTCCTGCCACACTGCTGCCTTTGGGAAAAACTCACTTCGGGAAAAACTTCCCGACTTCACCTGAAACTCCTTGGAATGATCCCCTGGATGTGTGCTTTGGGGTGTCTCTGTAAGCGTGGCCTGCCCTGGGGCAGCTCGGCTGTCCCAGCTGGGTGGTGGTACCCAGTTGATGGCACGTCCCTCTCTCCACACTGATGGTGACACACGGGTTTCCTTGGCCTTTTCTGCAGCTCATCCTGAGGGCTTCCATAAACCATGCACGAGGCCAGGCATCGTTCCCTACGTCTGACATAACCACGTTGTTCTGGACCTGTGCAAAACCAGCTGGGCGAGGCGTTGCCCAAGAATGCAGAGCCCCAGGCGGGCTGTTCTGGGGCACGTGCCAGCCTTGTCCGGGTGCCGTGGTTGTGCAGTGAGGATGCTCACCTCAGAGCCTGTTTGGGAACTCATCTCCTTCCCACCTAGCTCAGTCATGGCTGTTTCTGAAAGATCTTCCTGTTTATTTTCAAAGCACCCTGTGCCTGTAGCAGAATTTTGAAGTTAATTGCCTGGATGCAGACGGCACGGAAGGCGGAGTGTTACAAGGAGATAGCTGGAGATAGAGAGGCTGAGAAAATAACCTCAGGGCATCTGCCTGTGAGCAGGCGTGTAAAAATACTAATTTTTGAACTTTTGACTTCAAATGGTTTGTGTAAAAATGTTTAAGTATTTTTTTTCCTCTCAGATTTGATCTTTTTGAGTCACAAGACCTTTTTGTGGTTGGCAGGGCTCCTGTAACATATTTCTTTTTAAATGATCTCTGAAGTTGTTGAGTACACGGGTATGAAAGTGCCTGATGGAAAGCTGTACAATTTGTTCAGGCAGGAGTATAGAATGAGTTTCTTTTCAGTGGAAACTGAGTTGGCTTTTTGAAGCTCCTCTCGCTGTTTGAGGAGAGATTTTCTATGTGAGGGCTCAACTGCTGCTTTGTGGCTCTTCCCAGCGAGCCTGTGAACAGCCCCGTGTGGAAGTACCCTCGGGGTGTGCGCTGTCAGGTACAATTTGGGGCAGCCTGGTTTCCTGAAACTGGAAAGTTTCCTAGAATAAAAATAATGAAAAATAGAGGGCTGTGGGCCTAGTTGTAGATGTTTCCATGTCAACTCCAGTGTTCTGTCTGTGCCCCATCTGCCATCATCGTGACTGGCAAGTTTCTTGGCTCTTGGTTCCCCACTTGTTTTGACTGAGTAGGATCATCCTGACATGCGGCACCGTCCAGGCTGCAGCTGAGTCACAGATGCTTGAACGACCTCCATTGGCACTTCCTACATGCACATTAGGAAATGGTCCCCAGAATCCCAATAATGGGAACTTCCACTTGGGGGGAGAGAGCTCTGAAGACTTTTAGGCAGGTGTGTAGATAAACTAAAAAACCAAATCCCTGACCGTGAGCAGGTGTTCCTTGGCGTGACCTTGTGAACCTCCTGTGGGTTGCAGAGGTTGTGTTTCCTGAGCATTGAAGTTGACTTTGGTGACTCCTCAGAGCCTGAGTCTGCTGTTGTCTTGAGGCAGGGGCTGGAACGTCCATGTGCCGTGCCTGTGTCTTTCACCAGCATTAGCCCTTTCAGTGTGACTTGGAGCTAAGAACAGAACAGAACGCTCCTGGAGTGTTTCATAAATCCATGGAAGTTGCGTTTCAGTCTTGGGCTCATTCTCTGGGAAGTAATGACATGCACTGAAGGATTTTTTGTTTGTCTTGACTCTGGTTTTGACCTCAGACAGCAAAAGGACAAGGAGCAGAAAAATGAAATGGAAGATGGAAAAGAAGGTGTCTTGTTTGCACGTGGTGCTCGGCAGGCTCCCCTCGATGACGGCGGTCTCATCCCCTTGAGCTTTCCCGGCTTTCCCAGTTACAGCTGAGCACATGGCAGATCATTTTGCTGAGTCTAGGACTTAATGAGGGGCCATGTTGGGAATAGAGCTGTGCTCCCAGACTGGAGTTCATGGTGGAGTGTACCTTTAATGTGAAGTGACACTTGTCAAAACAAATGAGCGAGATTTTTATTGCATGTTCACTCGCTTGTAAAATTCGCTAGTCTGCAGTGGCTCTTAATCACCGCCGCGAATTAGCCAGGTCCTCCTGCAGTTCAATTACTGGTGTGTCATGTTTAAATTCTCCCTTGATGAACTGATGGTGAGATTATACGCACGGTTTCATAATAGGTAACGGGCAAAATACAAACACAGGAGGGGAGCACAGATGGTGCAAAGTGCTTAATCCGCAGCAGGGCGAAGTGTGGTGGCTGCTGGAGCAGGACATGGGGGGAGCTCTGGGTCACCACAGCTAGTTGTGCCTCAGATGAGGGCAGGATCTGTTCTAGACCAGGACACAGGACCTGCATGTTGGTGTGACAAAAGGGGCAGGCAATGCTGGCCTTGCCATAACCAGCATTCCTTCAGGTTGCCTCTGTTCCAGGAGCATCATCACTGGCATTGGGCTCTTCTCGCTGTTGGCATCTTGCTGTGCCGTGTTGGTTTTTGACAACGGCCATGGCCAGTTTCATATAAAATCACAGAATCAGAGAATGGTTTGTGTTGGCAGGGAGCTTAGAGATCATCCAGTTCCACCCCCTGCCATGGGCAGGGACACTTTCCACTATCCCAGGTTGCTGCAAGCCCTGTCCATCCTGGCCATGGACACTTTCAAGGATGGGGCAGCCACAGCTTCTTTGTGCCAGGGCCTCACCACCCTCACGGTAAAGACCTCCTGCCTTATATCTAACCCAAATTCCTCTTTTTTCAGTTTGAACCCGTTACTCCTTGTCCTGTCACTCCAGTTCCTGGTTTAATTCCTTTGATAGGCAAAAGCAGGAATGCTTTGTGATGTTTCCTATGCTTTTGTTCCCAGGGGATTAATGAGGAAAGGGGCAGAGGGTTGGCCAAAGATGCAGACTTTGGGAGGCTGGTTTCTCTCTGTGCTATTGCTTACAGCTTCCCAATACACGAGCGCGCTCCCGAGCTGTGCTGTTCCACGGAGCTGCTCGTGCTAATTGTTCCAGGCGGTGCTCAGGCACTGGCTGAGCCACAGTGTTTAAACAGAGTGGCAGGTGGAGCGATAGATATCGTAAACCCGTCTGGCAGCAGCCATGCTGCCTCCCTTGTCTTGACCTCTTGCTCAAAATGAAATTCTTAATTACCAGGGAGCCGATGACTGAGTCATGCTGCGCGTTGTCAAGGAGACAAATAAAGCCCGTTGAACTCGCAGAGATTGTACTGGAGAAACTGGCACGATTCCTCCTTGTTCTAGAAGCACTCTGAGGCAGTGCAGGCTTCCAGATGTTATGTACAGCTGCTACCTTTACAATATAGATTTCAAAATTGCATACAAAAAAGCAAACTCATTCCCTTGTCTCTTATCTGCGCTCTGGAAATTCTCTGCTTACCTTGATAATGTAGTTTTCTAAGGAGCCACCTTGATAATGACCAGAGGAGATGAGACAAGATGTGAGAAGTTGTAATTGGAGAGGAAATAACATTTAAGAAGTGGGAAATTGAAGATGCTTTCCTGATGCTGAATGGGTCTAACTGATCTCTGTAAAGTTTCCATAGAAAATTGAAATTAAGGATGTTAAGTCCAAGGCTTTAAACTTCACACCGAGCTGTTAGAGCAAGGTGAATCTGGGGATTCACCTTGCTCTAACAAGGATCTCTGAGCAAAGGATGGTCAATACCCCAAAAGCTTGGCCCCTCTGCTGCAGTTTGATTCCCAGGAGGTGCCTTCCTGTGCCTCAGGGCGTGGAAGGATCCAGATGTGTGTGCCCATCAGCCTGGCTGCTGAAATTAGAGGTAACAAATTATTGATAATTAGGGCTGGTTTTTGTTTTACCATTGCAAAAAGTGAATTTATAAAAGCCAATTTATTTTTATCTCTGGCCTCGGGAGCTCCAAAGCAGTTGTACTTATTCTTAATTGTTTGTTTTATGGGTGAAAATGAAGCTGGCATGTAAACGGCGGCACGGGGGGGCTGGGATAGAGATGCTGCCACGCTCAAACCACAAGGAGGAAAACTGGCACCGAGGATTGCCTAATACTCCACCAATTCCAATTTTTATTAAGTTTAACAATGCAACCATTTCCAACCGTCCTAGAACTAAATATAGTAATGAAATTTTATTTGAAGTCAGGAACATTATCGAGATATGACTTGATGTGTGTAAGATACTGCACATCACCGGAGTGGTACAGATTGTGTTAAATGGGCCTGAAATAATCTTCAGGAAAGAAAATCGTTTTCTATTCTCCTTGACACAAAGTGTTTGTCACAGATACGCGTTCTTATCCACGTCTTGTTAGTGAAATCATTATACTTTTCATTACAACTTTTATGCAAATATGCTGGTTTTCCTTGATTAGGTTTACATGAATAAGCTGTAATTGTAGGCTGAGGTGATATTAATGCGCAACAATTAAATACGTAATTACTGTGTGTAATTGTGGTGTGAGGGATGGGCAGCAGCAGCCTGGGCACTGTGCTGGCTCAGTTTGGGGTTTGCTGCGGGTTGGGGTCTGGGCTGGGGTCCTGCCCGTGGGGCTGCTGTAACGTATCCACTATCCAAAATAAATGGGAGGAAGAGAGCATGAGGCTGTGCGAGTGCCCTTGCAGCATCCTGCTGCTGCCCAGTATAAAGAGTTGGATAATTTTCAGTTGTCCCACTTGCATTCCTCCTTTTGCCCACCTAAACACGTGGAACCTTAGAAGTATCATATTTAAGGAAACTTTTTTCCCAGGCAGCTGCCCGTATGTGATGTAATTCCCATTAATCTCTGTGTGCACGTGGCTTGTTGGAGCAGCGGCTGGTCTCCCTCTCTGTGACACTTCACTGTGTCTGCAGTTCGTGCTGCAGAGGAAATACAAAAAAACCCCAAAAACAAAAGCTCAGAAGGAGAAAGACTGACCTATGGGTACCTGCCAGAATTGTCCTTTTGGCAAGCAGTCAAACGTGCCTCTCTAATGGAGGTGGCTCTGAGCTGTTCCCAATGCTGGGGATACCCGAGTGCCGCCCTGGGAGCGTCTCCAAGGCTCTGTTACTGTTTGTGGAGCCCCCGTGGTGGGAGGAGGTTTCAGTGTCAGCAGCTGCAGGGCCGCGCTTCCGGAGGTGACCATGAGCAGTGAAAAGATGTGCTGGCAAAGGCAGGTGTTCAAATGTCTTTGCTTCTTTTTTATTTTTTTTTAATTTTTTTTTAATTTTAGTCAAGTACTCCCACAACTCTAATTCCTTTATTTTTGGTTTTGAGTGGATTTTTTTGTTGTTTTTTTCTGATAAGGCAGCGAGGCTCCTCTGGTGGCCCCTTTTTGGGGGGTGCAGCCCCCCTTCCCTGCATTGTGCTGGGACCCAGCACAGCAGAGCACAGCTCACTATCTGCAGCCTGAAGAATGAGTTATTGTGCCGCCAAGAATTGTTTGAAGAATTAAAATTGACCCATTTCCTTCAGGCACGGGCAAGTTAATACTCCGGAGTGTTAACATTGTAGGAGTGATTTGAGAAGTATTATTCGTCAAATCCCTGTGCTCATATGTATGTAGGTATAAATAAAAAGGCCTCAAAGGTTGTTTCAGTATTTATTAACCTCTCCTCTTCAGGGGCTTTACTTGGCCATGGCTTTATCTGGTTGGGTGTTTTTTTCTGAATTTGTGGAACTAGAGGAGCAGCTGTCAACACCTCCCTGGACTGAAACTTGTCTTGGTCCAGGGTTTTATATCCAAGTTGCTACATTTGTGCTAATGTTGTTTTCCTGGCTTTTTTTAGGTAAGTGAACACGTTCAGAGGTGGGATTTGAACGCTGGTGTTTGGCACGGGACAGGTACCGGGCTTGGACAGCGCATCAGGCAGTTGTCAGCCAGGAGATGCTTCATTAGTAAGTCTAGAAATGATGGGTGGTGGTATGTAAAAAAAACTATAAAAAAATGTTTCAACAGCTTTTGGAGATTTTCTGGGATTCTCCTGTTTGGGTGAGGAAAGGAGGAGGCAGAACTTTTCCTCTCACAACCCTG
>NW_008238838.1:6385867-6390583 GCF_000691975.1 Corvus brachyrhynchos
TCCCATCTTGTGACTTCTGTTTCTGATTTTCCGTAGTATATTTTGGAGTGTAACTCTTCAAGGAGTAATTTTTAAATACAGCTGGATTCCTGGGCTTGGGAGTGTTCTCCAGCCTCATCTTCAAAGGGAGCTTAAGGAGGTAGGAGGCAGCAGGGGTGGTTTGTTGTTTTTTTAAATAATGCTTAATCTAGAATTAAATTCAGAGGAGTGCCTGGAGAAAATGAGATCTCTCTGATCAGATTCTCAGAATACTTTTTGTCTTCTCTAATAAGCAAGAAAAGCTAGTAGAGGGAATTACATGCTGGAAGAGGAATTTTAATAGCAACAGATATGCAAAAAGGGAGGTATCTCAGGTGAGTAGGAAATGCAGGCTGGTGAGCAGGAGATCATTTCCTGGCTCCAAGAGCACGAATTTTTATGGCACAGACACAAACCTGGTCCTCCCCAGCAAAGCCAGAGGAGGGGAACCAGCTCCCTTTGGTTTTCAGTCCCTGCCTGTTGTGTCCCACCGAGAATGAGCAGGAGGGAGCAGCATCCCCAAGCCTCCCTGTAGCAGCCCGGCTCCTGGCTGTGCAGGGTCTGTGGCAGGGAGTTTGTTTGGAACTCCACTTCCAAGTGTCCTACTCCTTTGGCTAAAGGAAGGCATTTAACCTTGGAGAGTGTCCTGTGGGACACCCTTCCCTGGCTTTAGCTCCTTGTTTGAGTGTGCTGCGTTTTACCGGACGTGCCACCACCCCCAGCCAGCTGAGTGCAGAGGGGAAGATCCTCCTTTTCCTGAGGTGTGGGCACACTGCAGGAAAACAGAAGCTTCTCATAGTGGGCTCCCAGTGTCTTTTTGCCTGTGAATCTGATTAAATAACACGGGATTTTGCTGCAGGTGCCATTCGAGGTCGGTTATTCGGTGGCGCTGTAACTAATTCCAATTAAAGTAGAAAGCTTTTCCCATTTTTTTAGAAAGAAAGACTTAAAAGCTTTAATTTTCTGCAGTGAGCTGCAGCTCATGGCCTGGACAGAGTGGTCTGGACGTGCAGGAGATGCTCCTTGCTCCAGTAATGCCCTCCTGAGTTTGGGAACCCGGTGCTGACAGCCAGGCTGCATCTCCCAGCCTCAGCATTCCAGAGGAACGGGGATGGTGTTGGGCACCTGCCTGTCTCGGGAGAATCCAGACCTGTGGAGAGGTCTGTAGAGGGGGAAAAGGGAAAAAGAGGAAGGGGAGCAGGATAAATTGCATTCCCAAGTAGGACCTGCTTAGCCCAAAAGCCGTGTGTGATGTGGGAATCCCGTTCTGGAGCAGCAACACCCGCACGGTTGTGTTCAAACACGGAGATAAATGCATCCATCTAAATTCATGATTTTGGGGTTTTTTCATGGAGTTGCTAATTATTGAACATAACTGCTTATTCATAATTTCTCTTCTCCTGCCTGATAGCCCTAATCCCATATTTGTGCGGCTGTCATTCCCATGGCAACAGACTGGTGTCTGAGGCAGAAGATTATTAAATACCGAGCAGCACATTAAAATAATGGGCAGGTTCTGACTTAGAGACTTTCATATGGGGGCAAACTTCAAAAAAAGAGAACGCTTTCACAAAAAGCAATTTACTTTGCCAGTAATGTTCTGTATTCCCACAGCTCTCACTGGAGAGAGCTGTTTGAGGAGCAGCCCGCTGCCTCGCAGCCCATCTCCTGCTCCTCCCGCTTTGCGGAGAAATCCTCAGCTTATGTTTATGTCATCAGTCTGTTGCCATGGAAACTTTGTCACAAATGTATCGTGACCTCACAACGGGATGGCAAAGGAGGAGAATGTGGGCTGGAGGACGACGTTAGGAATGATCAGCAGCAGGGGAAAAACAGCCCCGGGCCCTGGGAGATGGAACAAAACCAGAGGGAAGGAGCCAGCGCTGGGGCACATTTACCTGATCAGCACCCATCCCACCCTGACCCTGGTGTGCAGGAACTCTGCTCCAGAGCCATTTAATAAACTTTGCTGTTTCCCCATCCGTTCCCAGTACCGTCAGGCATGCATGGTGCAGCAGCCTGTGGTTGAAATAGCAGGGCTGGGAGCTGGGGGCTGCTCGCCCTCTTTATGTGTCAGGTATTTGTCTTTTTTGGGATTTCAGCCCTGTGTCAGATGGGGACAAGGGAACAGCAGAGCCCCGGGTTTGCTGCAGCACTGCTGCTCTCTGGAAGGTGTGTTTGCGGGGGTCTGGAGTGACAGATGTCAAGGTGATTCTTTTTGATGCCTTTCAGAAATCAGACTTTCCCTAATGAGAGCTGCAGCTAAAATGTGAAAGAGGATTAAGCAAGGATTAATAAAGGAAAGGTAGACAAGAGATTTGATTATCTGTCACAGAGATACTGGCTACGTAACGTGTCATGGCAGTGAGCTGGAACAGAAAATTCTGCACACCTGGGATATCGATCAGTGGGTGTCGCAACTTATGGTGCTTTTTGCTCTTTTGTGCTGACCCCAGACTGATGCAATACACTCTCCAAAGCAGAGGATTTCCCCTGGAAGGGCTGGTGCTCCTTCCCATGCCTCGCAGCAAGTGAGAGGCTGTTGGCTGTAAGGTGGGAGCTGCCTCAGGACTCCTTGTTGCCAGGTCCAGCAGCAGTGGAGCTCGGAGCAGGTGCTGGTGTGACACCGCCTCGAGCTTGGCCACGTCCTGAACATCAAACCAAGATGATAAAAACAGAGAGGCTGGTACAGGGAGCTGGTGCTGCTCCAATGTTATCTCCCTGTGCAGGTGCTCCAGGCAGCAGAGCCGCATCCAGAAGTGCCATTCTCTGCATATTTCATGTATTTTTGCTACAGCCCTTTAGAGCACTAATAAGATCTTTGTGCAGCTCGAGCTTCAATGAGCGCCAGTGGCCGTAGCAATGCGCTGAGGGATGTGTGTGGGGTGTGTGTGTCCTGCACAGCTCTGGCACACACTGGGGAAAGGCTGCCTTGGCACGTGGCCTCCTCCCTCACCAGGGCTCACGGGGCAGGTGGGAAACTGGGGACAAGACCCTGACTTGGAGCCGGCCAGCTCAACAAGGGCAGGGCGGACTTGCCTGCCTTGGAAAACCCTCAGGAGGGGATTTCTCATGGTGTGCTGGGACAGAGAGAGGAACAGCATCCCCTTGCTGTTTATCCCTTAGGTTTCCTGCAGGGAATAAAAGGAGGGCTGGACTGGTGTGTAGAGCGTGTGCTTCAGCACTCCCTTTCTCTCTTAAGCAATTTCCCTGTCCTCTGGCTTCTTAAGAGCTTAAGGATCATTTTCCTCTTGCAGTTGGTAATACGAGAGGAGATGAGTAAGTACAGATCTCTGCGACCCATAAACCGTAAAGTCCTGCCTGCAACTTAAACCTCCTCGGCTTTATTTGCTTTGTCGTGGCTTCTCACACGTGTTGGGGTTTAACAAACACGAGTTTTCCCTCTGGAGATAGACTTAAAAAGAGGCTCTAAGGAACTGTATTGTTCTCAGAGCATCTTGTCTCTGCTCTGCCTTGAGAAGTGTGTGACTTCAAAAGGGAGCAGCAGCAGCTCTGCTCGGGCTCTTTGCTCCTCCTGGGTTCATTCGCAGCATGTGCTGCCTGAGTTTGTTTTTGGCTGCAGCCTGCAGCACCTTAGGGACAGCTCTGTACAGGAATAGTGCCCTCACACTTCCCTGCAGACTGTTGGGATGTTGGTTCCTGCTGCTGGAAAAGTTTTCTGGTTGCGGGGGCATGTGGTGCTCGGAGAGGCCGCGGCAGGTGCGGCGCAGGCAGGGGGAAGGAGCGAGTTGGCAGCGCAGGATCCTGTGAAAGTAGGGCATCCCGGTGCTGTTGTGTAAGAGCAGCTTCCCTCCCCTCCCCAGCCAGCCCTCTGCCTCCTGGGGAATTTATGACCGAGTTCACTGCGATTCTATATTTGGCTGAAATATTGAAAAATGCATTTGCTGTCAATGGGTTCCTTTAATATAAAAGGAAGGAGATTTATGGGAAGAGGAGTGCTGGCATCACAAGTGCCCTTTGTCTTTACTTCTTTACTCAGTTCCCTCTTACCTGGAGCTGTTTGAGCCGGGTGTGTTGGTGGGGAAGGTGAGGACATGAAGCCATAAGGGTAACTCAGATTTCCACCTCCTGGGAGATCCCGAGGACACGGGGCAGCAGGCACAGAAGATTTTGAGGGTTGTTCCTTTTAGTGCTCTGCCCATTTTTAGTCTTGAGCTTTTTCAGATGGAGGGGTAAAACAAGGGAAGTGTGACCTGGAAAGCAACGATTCTTAGCTTTAACTTGTCTCTTTTCCTGCTTGCGTCCAAATAAGTGAGGGTGCTTTAAAAAGATGCAGTAACTACCTCTGAAAGATGCAATCCAAAGTTAGTCAAGTTAACAGCTACCACCTCTGAATAGAAAATGTTGTTAGCAGTCAGGTCAGACCTGCAGTGTGTGGGTGTGTGCGAGGTGTTGTGACAAACAGTCGCTGAACCCGAGGCATCGGAGGTATGGAATGGTGTGGAACGGAACAGGCTGGGCACAGCCACCAAAACTGTGTCACAGCCATGGGCTGAACACCTCTTGGCATGACAATCCTCCTGCTTCTCCTTGCAGCTGTGTGCCTTGGCCAGCATGCTGGTCCCTGGGCTCCAGGAAAAGCCAGGGAACTCTGGAGCTGTGAGGAAAGGCAAAATTAATTTGACTTCTAGAACCAGTGAGTTGTAGGTAAAGATCTTTCTAGAAGAAAAGGTGTAG
>NW_008238838.1:6390621-6421284 GCF_000691975.1 Corvus brachyrhynchos
GGGTGTGGGGTCGATGGGAGCATGGCGGGAGCCAGAGGGTGACACAGCTCTGTGAAGGGCACCGAGGAGCCTCGGTGCGCAGCTGGAATCTCGGTGCTCAGCTGGAGCCGCAGCTCCAGACGTGCCACTGATCTTTGTCATCCCACGCTGATGGAGAACGTGGGTGCATCAAAGGATCAGTGAAACACAGGGCAGTGTGCTCCTGGAAAGGAATTAAGGACTTCAGTGGGAAGTGTCTTTATTTTTGTTCTTTTTGATGAATTCTCTAAATTGTGTGTCTAATTGCGCTCAATTACTCCCGCCCAGCGCAGGTGGGTTCACGGTTTCCAGGCAGGGATGTACATTGATTTCTTTTGCAAGCCTGAAGACAAAAGTCATTCATAAAGGACGAGGAACTTTGCTCTGCTGTCAGTGTGGGGGGGTTGCATTTCTGCCTCTGTATTGTCGGCAGCTTTTACATCGATTCAATTTGAAAACTGAATGAGAAATTAGCATGGTCTCGTGTGGACACATTTCAGCTAAATTATTAAATGAAGTGGTCGACTCTTCTCTCTGCATTAAAGCAGGAGAAAAACTATAATTAACTATTTCATTGACTGAGGAGGAGCGGCAAAATTGATGCTAGACACTGACCTCATAGATTTTTCGTGCCTGTGCTGTGAAAGTGAGGGTGAGCTTTTAGGAATGAGTGGTGGGTCAACTTTGTTCCCAGAAATACAAATGGTTTCAGTTCATTATTGCACCTCTTCTGCTTTATCTCTCCTTCCCCTGGGAAGGACCTGCTTCTGCCTCACTCTGCCAGGATTTAGGGATCCCATCACTGTGGGACTTTCTGTAATCCCTGTTCTCCTGGTGGTCCTTGCTGGCTTGTGTGGAAGGGAAGAGGCACAACACAGCCTCTGGTTGGGATGTTTGTCTTACAAAACACCTGTTCCACTTATTCAGCATAACCA
Organism: Corvus brachyrhynchos; assembly: GCF_000691975.1. NCBI lineage: Eukaryota > Metazoa > Chordata > Aves > Passeriformes > Corvidae > Corvus > Corvus brachyrhynchos. The sequence continues at coordinate 6,391,575 of NW_008238838.1, forward strand.
GCTTCTCCAGGAAAAATCCAGCAAGTCTCAGGCACCAGCAAAGGTCATTTGCTGTCAGTCCCTGGGATGCTGCCAGGTGTCCTGGCTGTGTTGGGCACCATCCAACAGCCATCTGCTGCCAGGTGTGCACTAAGGGTGACGGGGAGATGCTTCCTTGGCACAGCTGCCTGCTCCTGGTGGAGCACTGGAACTGGCAATGTGTGAGTGTGGGAACTCACTCGCAGATGGGAAGCAGCACGTGGGGAATGCCTGGTAAGGGTCCATGGGGCAGCCAGGCAGGCCCCAGCTCTGGCTCAGGGTCAGGGATGGAGAAGAACTGCCCTGAGAGATGGAGGGTAAGAGGTTTGTGGCAGAAACCAGACTTGGACCTTTTGTGTGTTCCAACCTCTTGAACAGATGGCCAGCGATGCTGGAGGTGCTGGGAGCAGGGCAGCAGTGACCCTGGCTGACCCCTTGTATTCCCCAGGGCTGTAATCTCTGGATTTTGGGCACAGGGTGTGGCTGGGATTAAGCAGAGATTAGGTAGAAAATCCATGGGATGTGGAGTGCCGCCAGCTGTTTGCTCCAGATGATGATGTCGTTGTGGTTGGAAGAGCAGGCAGTTTTCTGTGCAGCACAGAATAATGCGCTTTTGTAAAATCTGGGAACACACGGCACCGTAGAGCACTGCACAATGAGAACTGCAGGACTGCATTCCCCCTGTTGTGTGTGCTGCCATGATGCAGTACTCCAAGGCCCTTGGAGACGGGAAAATACAGGCATTTTATCCAGAATACCCAAGATGGTCTTCCAATACAGAATTTTATTGGCTACATTGGAGTGCATTTTTCACACTGTGTGGCATCAGTAATGGATTCTGTTGGTTCCAATGTAATACCTTTAAATATCCCAACTGTGCATCTGACTACATAAAGCATAGAGTCCCACAATGATTCAGGCTGGACAGGACCTGAGAGCTCATCTCGTTCCACACCCCCTGCCATGGGCAGGGACACCTCCCCCTGTCCCAGTCTGCTCCAGGCCCTGTCCAAGCTGGCATTGGACACTGCCAGGGATGGGGCAGCCTGTGCCAGGGCCTCACCACCCTCACAGTTATAACAGGGCATAGATAGGAATAGCAGAGTTATTACCTCTGCTGATTCCATGCTTAAAGTTCCGTTAGGAATTGCTTGTGACTCCATGGGGCAAGTGGTATTTTGGTATGAGGCGAGTGTGAGAGGTTTAACAAACATGAGTTTTCCCAAATATAAAACAGGGCATGGGTTTTGCCTGTGGTTTATTTTTGTCCCCTTTTCAGCTGGCCCAGCACACCTCGATGCTGGGGAGCTGCTGAAGGTCCCTCACTCAAGGGAGCGATGGGTTCAGTTCTGCAGCCTGAAACTGGTGAAAGTCTCCTATGGCACTGGGGGGTCTGTTAAGTGTGTTCACATATCTCTGTCTTACATGTGGCAGCTCCTTGAACCTTATCAATTTTTAATGGTACTCCACTGTAATAAGAATATATGATCACTCACTGGGCAGGAGGGGCTGAAATCCCTGCGAATGCAGGTTTTCTGGAAGGTTTCTGAGAGCAGTATAGCAGGAGGCATTTAAGGCATGCTGGTGGAAGAAGGTGAGCTATCCATCAACTGCACAATCTTGGATTTGAGTCTTCTATTTAGATTAAACACGTTAAGAAAGATGGATGGTAAACGTATTTCAGCAGCATTGTCCCCAAACCAGAGCGAAATATAAAGAGTCTGGGAGAAGGATTCAATTACACTGGCAAATAGCTTGAGCAAGAGCTGGGTAGGAAGGGAGCTCGTAGGGCAGTGGGATGCGGATTTATGGAGTTCTGCGATAAAAACATCGCTTTCATTAAACCCTCCTGTTCACATCACATTTGTACTGCATGGAGACGTACCTGTGAGTTGCTTTAGGTGCCTCTGTGCAGCTGTTGATACGTGTGTGATAGTTTATGTACATGGATGGCATCCCAAGCTGAGGCTCCTTCCAGCACAGGAGTTTGGTTTGACTGTGTTGTTGTTGGGAAACACTCCTGTGCTGGTGCCTTTGGGTGGCTGGTGACTGAGAGGTGATGTTGGCATTCCCTACCTTATGTACACGGAATTGGGAGAGGGAGAAGCCTGCCCCAGCCCTTTGGTAATCTCAGTGTTGGCTCACAGGGTGTATTCCGGAGCTGTTTTAATGCAGTCAGGATGGGAAGGGTGAGTTTGCTGGTTATGCCCAGAAAGAAAAGAGTTGGATTCTTAACATGTAAAGGGTGTGCTTGAAAAGGCCAGGGCATCAAGGTGGCTGTGTTACAGAGCTTTCTTGTACAATTAATTGGTGCCCAAGACAAATATGAACAGTTAACTGTATCTTCTGCCTCAGTGTGAGGTTCAGAGGAGCGGGACTCGCCAGCACTGCCATTATAAACCCCTTTTCCTCCAGCCTTCCTTGAGGTGTGCAATTACCTGGTGCTTGCGGGCAAGGTGTTTTCGTATCTTGAGCTGAAACTGTTCTTTTCCTCCCAGTCTGGCACTTGGCAATTAAGGAACCGTATGGTGCCTGTACTTTGATCTTTACCTGCTTCTGCAGTCCCTGGTGTTGCTGTGATTTGGAGAAGGGAAAGTGTTGGCCATTGCTGAGACCGACGGCTCGTGTGGCATTTTGCTGTCAGTGTTTCAGTGGTGGTGTGTGCTCATTGTGCTCCTTCCATGAAAAATAAACACCCAAAACCTGCTGGGGTGAAACTCCCATCCTCAAAAGACTCAATTCTCTGCTAATGCTCCTCTTGGGTGGAATTACAGTGTGGGGAAGAGTTAAGGTATTTGTGTTCTCCACTGTGGTTCTTTTCATTGAAAATAGGTGATTTTTCTTTCCGAATTCTTGTTGCTGTTCTTTGTTCAGTTGATTTGCCCTTGCTTGGACAGGTCTGAAGATCCGGGTAACTGCCCAGGATTGAATGCTGGGTGAGATCAGCATTGAGTTAAGATGCAGGGAACAGGTGAGTAGCCAATGTGGCTGTGATTCATCCCAGGAGTTAGCAGAACAGGGTTTTGTGCTCGAGTCCTCCCTGCAGTACAAACATCTCATATCAGCTCATGGGCTGCAGGACAAGAGGCCCCAGTAGGTTGCTGAGAGCTGTGAGCTCATTCTGCTTTCTCTGAGGCTTTTTCACTTGGCTGTTTAACAAAAAACAACACAGAAGCTGAAAAACCCCAACCCACACCCACGTTCGCCTGGGATTTCTCCCCTCCTTGAATTTGTCTGGATGCACAGCCTTTGTAGGATAACTTGGCTCTGTGTCTTGCTCCCTTTCTGTGTTTTAGGTAGGGTTTGTGCAGGTGTTCTTTTCATGGAGGTGGTGGCTTGCGTTTAATTTCCTTATGGCTTTGACTGACCCGCAGGCCAAGTGCCCAGTGGGGCTGTCTCTGTATTTGTGTTTCCAGACACCTTCCCTCGATCCCTGGGATCATGGGGATTTCCCAAGGTGGCAACATCGGGATAAGCTCTCTTGAGCAAAATTTTTAATTCAGCTGTGTGGATTTCCAGCATCATTTTCCAACCTGTATTTGGTCCTTGTTGCTGTGCAAGTTGCAGAGTCGCTGAGGTGGGAGGGACATCGCAGTGCAGCCCCCCAGCTTGGGACAGGGTTGGAGCCATTCAGGAGAATGTGAGTTGGGTGATTTTGTAGCCATAGGAGCTACCAAAACCTGCAGTTTTTGTTGTGTCTGTGGCCTGTCAACCATTCAGATTTTTCTTCTTCTTTCAGGTTTGGTGGCCGGCCAACGTTTAGGGTGTTTTTTCACTTCATTGCCCAAGTCTTTTCATTTCACACTATTACCCGTGTGATTTGGGGATGTTTGAGCATGTGCCACACTTGTGCTGTCGAGCCACAGTCACCATGCTGTGAGCCAGGTCCCAAGACTTCCTCCAGTTCCTGGAGGTGGTAGAGAAAGTTGTGTAGGTCAGCTTGGAATCATCATGCTTGCAAGGAAAAAAATTAAAACTGACTTCAAAGGACAACTCTGACATGGTCAATTAATAATTAAAACAGTTTTTTAATGAGCTATGCAATTACCTGTGTGTCCCTGGAGATGATAGTTTATGGTATTATTGCTCAGTGCCCTTTCTTTAGTCATGGCAGATGACATCTGTAATTTAAAGCAGGCGAGACATTAAAGTGACAGAACTTTCATTAACCTTGTCTAAAGTTTGTTAATGACAAATGTCTCGTAAAAAAAACTATTGTCAAAACAGCAGCCTGGTGTCAGGAGGAGCCTCAGATCCTGTGGCCTGGGGGCTTCTCTTTGCCCAGTGAGTGTGTGTGAGTCCTCCTGATGTCCCAAGGCTGGTGTGTGCCCATGGTATGCAGGGACTGACGGGATATTTGCCTCCCCTCCCACCCTGGAATCCTTGAACAGAGCATCTCGGTGTCTGGGGTATAGTGACAGGCTGTACTCCCTGTGGGTTTTCCCAGGTTTTTTTCTCCTTGGCCATTGTGCTCGAGGAGCTGTAGTGAGTTCAGGCTTAACAGTTGATTTAAAATTCGGACTTAGAATTTGGTTTATCGAATTTTAAACCATGGTCTTCTGAAAGACCCTTCGAAAAGCAGGATGGCAGGAGGGGGCCCAGAGGCCTGGGCTCGCTGGGAAGCTTGGCCGCTGCTGGTGGTCCTCAGCAGGCTGCCAGTTCTCTTCTCCCAGCTGTGAAAGGCCACAGTCTCTGCCTCCTCCCAGCCCTCACTTCTCACGGGGATTGTCCCTGCATCCATCAGGTAGAGCTGGCTGGGAGCATTCGGATCCTTCTATAAATACCTTCTCATGAAATACCGGTAAATCTGACAGCCTTAACTCCTCAGGTGCGAGTTCTCCAGAGCAGCGTCATTCTTTGGAGGCCCTGAGAAGTTAATTTAGTTTCCACTGGGGTCCTGATTAAAGAAGAAATTATCTGCCTGAATCATGAGCAACTTTGTGGGAAGGGAATGAGGCACAGGGAGGTGCCTGAGCAAGGAGATTGCTTTGAAAAGGGGCAGTGGGATCTGAACATCTCAGTGGTGAATGTCAGGCTGCTCGGAAATGGAATTTTTGCAGCATCGTGTCAGTGAAGGTACTGCAGGGAACAAAACATTTTGTTTGGCATTTTTGCGGTTTCTAATACAGAACAGGTAGCAAGAGCCTTGTTAAGTTATTGATTACCTTCAGATGAACTTCCAGGAGTTTATAACAGCACACTGTGCCCTCGGACTTTGTTAAACTGGATTAATTTTTGCTTCTGATCCCGTGAGGCTTCCAAACCTATTAATACTGACTGCAGCATTTAGGAAGCGTCCTTCTGGCAGAACATCTCGGCTGCGAGCGCGCTTCAGATCACGAGACCTCGGCTTCATCTGCCTGGGAGAAATGTGGTTTCCCTTTTCAAATTAACAATAAGGACTGTAAATGCCTGTGTGAGGGTTACACAACATTTCATGCCTTTGTTTGTTGTGGCAAATTGGATTTAAAACACTTGCTCCTGCAAGAGGGTTTTATGTGCCCTGAAGAAAGGATTTGCCATAGTTGCTGGGGTCCTCCACTGCTCCAGTCACCGTGTGTACATACAAACACACACGCAGTCACTCACAGACTGTGTCTGTGTATGTGCATAGAGAATGCAAATGCAAAATCTGCTTGTTCTAATGTCCCAGCTTTGTCAGAATTTGGGATGCAGGTTGCTCGAGCAGGAATAGTCCCCAGTCCCAGTGTCTCCTGATTTCAGTGTAGAGTTCCTGTTGGTCATTCATTGGCATCAGATCTATATCTCATCTCATTTGGGAAGAAAACAAAACATGGTGATGTTTATGGTGTAGTTACAACCCGAGGTGGACTCTTCAATCCATGTGTTCCCTTTGATTTCGCTGTAATTGTCCAACAGGAAAAGTTTCTTGGCTGAAGGGCACTCACTGTGTGGCTTCTTACCAGTGTCAGTGTTCTAATGGAATCAAGGCAATCCTTTGGTTTCCCGTAGAAATTCCCCTTGCTCCTGTAAGCCACCACTTCTTGATAAAGCCAGGACAAAACACAGCAGACCCTGTGGATTACTGTCATCGAGAGAGAAAGGGCAGTGGGGATGCTGTGGGCAGCATCATTATAAGTGGATTTTGAAGGCAGCTTAGTTTATTTACAGCCTTGTCTGCGCGTCTGGTGATCCCAGAAATGCTGCTGAAGCCTCTCTACACTTCCAAGATGAAACACCAGGTCCCTTGTGGCCACTCCGACCTTCCTCCCTGTGCAGGTAGCGACCCTTTGTGGGTATTACTCAATTCAAGTGGTAGCAGAGGTGCTGAAAAGAGATGGGGAATAGCTATTATGTCTGTTTATCTAAGTAAGACATAATGTGTATTCCCCAGATGAGCATATCATGTTGCCAAACTTTTGTCTACAAATTGCTAAAACCGGTTAAGCAAGCACGTTTGCAAATGCACACAGCTCTAGGGAACACACTTTTGTGTGAAATAGCCCATTAATTTGAACAAAATGTTTTAAATAGTTTTAGATTATTCTCTCTAAAAGCTCCGTTGCTCCAACGTGACGAGTGGCATATTGAGCGGATGTGCTGGTGCTGCTCCATGGGGATGGGCTTGAGAGGGCAAACCTGGGTGAATGGGGCACTGAGCTCAGGGCTGGGCCCCCGAGTGTGCCTGATCTGCTCCTGGCACAGCCAGCAGTGCCCTTTCAAACAGCCGAGACTGCCTCGAGCTGTCTGTTTTGGTGTTTAACTTCTGTGGGCCTGCATAAACATTCCGTGCTGCGGTCTCACCTGTTGCAGCTTGCCAGGCCTGTGGTGTCTGTGCAGAGGGATGTGTTTTCCTGACTCCACAGCTGCCTTTCAGGTGTTTGAACAGCCGTCTCTTTTCCACTCAGCTCAGTCTCTCTGCACAGGTTGTGTCTTTCAGGGAGCCTGCAGTGCCCAGCCCGGGCACTGCTCCAGCTGGAAACAGCTCCTGGCTGTGCCTGCTCTTGCCAGGTTCCTTCCCAGCCCACAGTGTCTCTCCCACTGCACGATCCCACCGGTGTGGGGACCCAGGAGCAAGCAGGAGAGATGGGGGACCACGTCGCAGCTGATCCCCCAGCCTGTGGTGAAGTCCAGGACCACTTGTTTATCCAGGATAACTTTGTATGAGGTGTGAGGAGGTGGCTGGTGTGGCTTGGAAGGATGGTGGGATGCTCACTGGATGCCTCCTTTGATTTGTGGCTGGCTCCAGCGTGATTTCATGGCAGATGGTTCAGCTATGCCAGTCTTGAGGAACGCTAAAATAGGAACAGGTTTGTTTTTAAAGATAGTGAAACAACCAGTGCATGGCAAACTTGTGATTATTGTGGTGTTTCTTGGTGGCTTACAACACAAAAATATCAAATGCTGTACAGTTCAGGACTGAGGGTGCTGGGGTGAAGCAAGGTTAAGCAGCATCTCACACCTTCCACTTCACATTTCATTATTCATTGCTAATAGAAGCCTGGACCATCTGTCTCTGCAGAGAACATTTGGATGTGACAGGCATAGGAGATTTTACAAAACTTTCTCTGCGAGATGTTTATTTCTGGCGTGTTCTGCTTGTGTCGTCCCTGTGCCTCCCGTAGCGGACGAGGAGAGCTCGCGCTGGGCGGCTGCTGCAGGGAGCTGGCGGGGATGCCGAGGCGTCACTGTGAGCTCTCCAGGCCACCAAGAGCTATGAGTGCTGCTTCCTTGCCTCTTAAACTCTCTTTAACTTGCGAACAACCTCGCAGAAACCCTCTGAGTTTTTGCCATGTCTTAGCAGCAGTGCTGAGTGTCCGTCCGAGGCCGTGGGGTAGGAAGCAGTGTCCCGTCAGGATTGCAGGGTGGGAAGCAGAGCATCCTGTCAGGACTGCAGTAGTGTCCACTGGGGCTTTGCTGCAGGTCCTGCCCCGTCCCGTCCCTCCCTTTCCGTCGATGCCCTGCCATCCAGATGCCGCCATGGGCTGAGCCCAGAGATGGGGCTGCAGGGTGTTTCCCTCTGCCCCACAGCGCACAGCACCCCTGAGAACACTGCCTTCTTCCTTCCCTACAGTTCTGCCTTAGGGAGACTTAGAATATCAAATACCCACCTCCCCTGGAGGGAAGGAACTGCTGTGGGATTTAAAAATTCTTTTATGTTTTCTTCCAGCAGCGCTGAGGAAAAATATCTTCCTGGTTCCATCAGTTAAATTGATGCTTGTGAAAGACTTAGCAAATACCTTCTTTCCATCTGTTCATTAGGCTTCTGAATTTAAGCAGTAATCAGAAAACCAAACAGAAAGGATCATGTTAAGTATAAAGTCCCTCCTGGTTAGGTTTCAGTCATCTTGGTGGCCGTGGTGCCATTCAGAGCATGTTTCCTCTCCTGAGAAGAAAATCACATGGAGGAAAGTTGGCTTTTTGGGGGCTGTGTTACTTACTGCAGTTCTGGCCGTTGTGCACCGCTGGCACCAATGTCCTGGAGCGCCCAAACGAAGCCCTTGGGCTGCGCAGCCGCAGCCAGAGCGGGACTGGAGCGGTGCCGCCGGCAGGGCAGCCGTGTGCCAGTTGTTAGAGAGGACAGGGATCCATTTAAATGCTGAATAATTGAAGGCCAGGAGTGCAGCAGGCGAGACGTTAAGGCTGGCTACTTAAGGAAGAGATGATGGATTCCTGCAGAATCCTTTTTTCTCACTTTTTGAAGGCATTTTAGGGAGAGATTCTTCCTAAGGGGATTGAGGTCATCGCTCTTTCCTGCTTAAGACCTGGTGAATTGCCTCTCGGACACTTTATCTCGTGAATGACACGGTGTTCAGTCAGGGGGTTCTGCTGACAGCGTGAACCACACGAGCGTGGCTCAGTTTGTGAACATCAGCAGAATCGGAGATGGAAATACCTCCGTGGCGCTGGTGATTTAGTCATGGAATGTAAAGAATTTTCAACAGTAAATGCACCGGCTTTTGAAGTTTCTTTATCCTCTGCAAAGTTTTAACTTAGATGGCAATGGGATATCAGTATTCATTTTATAGAATTCTTCCCAGAAGATATTTTTCTTATTTTTGCCAGCCTGACGTCGTTTGCATTCAGTTCTTCCGTTATCAATAACTGTAGAAGCAATCCAAGCAGAGTTTGCAGAAATTGCTTTGTCTGTGCTTTGCTCCTCCAGTATTTATTGGCTGACACCCTAATGTGATTATTTCTCTGTGTCCCTGCTAAAGACACAGCTTGGAAAGATACTACCCCAAGATGCCAAATCTGCACTTTTCTTCGTATGAATTTGTAAGAGAACAACTGTTTATTACAGGTACCTGATTTGAAAATTATTCCTTTGGAAGATGAAGATTAAGCAGCACTGAATTTTTATTTGTGATAGATAGGTCTCAGCTCTGTGAGGGAACTGTAGGAGTGTTGAAATTCTGGAATGATTTCATGTGGTTGTGCTGACAGGAGATGATAGGAGAGAAAAGTTTTTACAGGGCAAGAAACTAGTCGCTGAACTTGCCATCTGCAATAATCTCGATTGGCAGTACATGCCTTGGAGCAGAATATTTGGCCACTGAGCTGGAAAATTGTTATCAGTTGTGGCAAGGCTATTTTTAGGCAGTAACATCTGTGGAACACCATTTCCTCAAAGTTTCACTATCTTTTGACAAGTCAGCCAGATGTGACTCACTTGAGCATATTGGGTGGAGAGGAAAAAACAAAGTGTTGTGTTTACCAGAAATGCAAACATGACCTTTTTGGGATGAAGGCAGTCTTTATTCCCAGCCCATGGAAGAGGCAATAAGAAAAGATGGATTTTCATCATCAGTATTAAACCTCTTTACAGTGCAGTACTGTGGTCCAATGCTCTCACAGAAATCACGTCGAAGAGAGTTCTGCAAAAACACAAGTTTCTCTCCTTGTTTCAGAGCAGAAAGGAGAGGGAGCCAGTGATGGTGTCCTGATTCTCTCCCTGCATGTCACCTTCTGTCTCAAGGCTTGGGTTTGGCACTGCGTTAAGAAGCTGTTGACACCTGGGTATGGGTCTGACCTTCTCCAGAGCATCCTGCCCTGGGAGCGGAGTGTTTCTTCCCAGCTTGGAGTTGCCAAGAACCCCTTGGTTAAATTAGATAGAGGGTTTGGTTTTCTGCCTGTGTCACAAATGCCATGCCAAGGAGAATCCCCTCTCCTTGCCAGCTGCCGAGCAAGGAAGCTGTGGAGCAGTTTTGGCTTCTTGTGGATGATGAACATCTCTGGTGTTGGCTGTTTGGATGTCTTCAGCATGGAGGTTGTCTCAGTTTCAGAGCTGCATTCCCACTGCTTGCTGGAGCTGGGGCTTGACTGGGGAGCTGCAGCTCTTCATCTCCCTGCCCTGTTGGGCACAGACGCCCGCAGAGCGTGGGAGGCTCTGCTGTCACCACACGAGCTCTGCGTGGGAGCAGGTCAGCTTCTGTCACCCTGCTTTGCCGCCCGAGGTGCTGCCGCGTGGGAGTGGGAGCCTGACTGGAGGGCTCACAAACAGGTCTGGCTTCAAATCCGTTGCTGACTGCTGTCATCATAAGCAGATTTGTTTAAGTAACTTCCAAAATTTGCCAGGATAAGTCAACTCGCAGCACTGTACTCGCGGCTTGTTCCTGCCTTGGTGCGGGAGCCCAAAGAGGAGGGCGGCCCGGGGTGAGGGGTGGCACTTTGGGTGGGTTTGGAGTGGTTTTTGTAGCCCAGATACCATGTTTGCTCCATGCAAGCTGCAGTGGAATTGCCATGGGAGACTGTGGGAGCCCAACGGTGCATTTTACTGCACGAGGAATCCGCAGAATTAAGGGCATCTCATCCTCTAACACGGCTTAGTCAAAGCAAATAAGCCCCAAGGAGGTATTACCTGCCAGGCTCAGGCTGGGGCGTTAGAACAGGAGTCAGACCTTGACATTTGATGTCTCTGAAACAGGTTTTGGCTTAAATTCAGTTGTTTACTACCACAGTCGGGAGCAGATTTGTTAGACAGGGCTAATTACATGTGCTTGTTCCAAAATCATTTGGAAACTGTAACATTTGTTGCTTTTCAAGCGCTTTAAAATATGCAAATATTTCATGCAATGAAGAGAGCTGATTTTTGCAAGAAGCCACAAATGGTGTTACAGCCAAATGTGATTTTAGAGGTGGCCCAAAGCAAATCCATTGGGTCCCCTGAATGGAGCAGGGAGGAGGAGGACAGGGAGGGTTCCATGATTGGTGCCAGTGTCTAATCACAGGTGAGAACTGAGCAGGTGGAGAGTTTATTTGCTCTCTTCATCTGAAAATTGTTAAACAAGTCATGGAAGATCACCAGGAAACATTCCCAGTTCCAGATGAAGGGGTGTGCAGGGGGTTTCTCACGGGCGCGTTTCTCACAGTGCTGCTGTGCATCAGCCAGGAGGGGCTGGCACTGCCTTCAGCAGCACTTACAGGCACTGACCCCTCAGATCTGAGGACTCCTGGGATCACAGTGTTTTAAATATTGCTGGGTTTCTGATTATGAAGTGTTTGGCTCGTGCTGCTCAAATGTTCTGTTGTGTTGATGGGATCCAAGACTCCCTTCTCTGCTGAGTGGAAGCTCAGCCTGGCCCTCTCTGCTCTTGTCTGGTGGAGTTCTACAGAAAACCAGTGGATTTGGGGTTTTTCAGTGTTCTGCTGAAGGTCCAACCTCCCCAAACCACATAACTAGACAAGACTGATTATATATTAAGGGAGCAGGGATTGGAAAGTGTTTCCTTTAGGAAAGTCCAACCACCCAAAAGCTGTTGGAACATCCAGAGACACTGATTCCTCCCATATTTTAAGCCTGGATAATTTTAGAAAAGCCCTCTTATTTTGTTTGTTTCTTTGCTGGAAACCATGTCTATCTGCCAACCCTTTGGAAATGTCATGATGTAATTATTTTAACAGGCAGTCTGTGCTCCTTTATTTGGGGGATATTAACCTTTCTAAACAAAAGAAATGTTAATATACATGGGAGACGCAGCTAATGGGATTTCATTTTTCTTATTAGAACAGACTGGAGTTCTCTTTTTAAATTATTGTAAAAGAATTCAGCAAGTCGAGTAATTGCCTTCAGCTAATCCACGATGGCAAATTTGAATGTGAATATCCAGATCCTTCTGTATGGATGGGAAAAAGTAATGTGATTTTCTTGTTTTTTATTTGCTTTGGCTAAACAGTGTTGAAGGATGATATAAATTCATTGAATTCGAAACAAAGAACATGCTAATTATTAATGCGCTGAGTTGTGATGCGCTGTGAACATGCTGTTTAATTTGCAAGGCCTGTGGTGGCCTGCTTATATTTCATTGCATATTGATTCAAAGTTTGTGTTTGTATGTGGTTTGGTGGTTTTCGTTGATAGCCAGGGAATTTCAGCTGGATTTATGGGCTTTTCCCCCTGGTGTGGACACCGCCGTCAGATCCACCTGCTGGCTGTGCAGGTCTGGACACAAATGGGTAATATTTTACAGGGCTTGGCGCAGGTTGACTGGATTAATTCAAAGTTTCTCTGTGTGCAGCCTGTCCTCGAGGCTGCCTCCTGCTCACCAAACAGCCCCTGGGCTCACCATGGCCTTTCCGGGGCGAACACTGTTGCTTTTACGAGCTGATACTGCATTTAAAGTCGTTCCTTCCCCGGCATGTCTTGCGGTTGGAATGTGGTGGGATAAATAGCCCAGACTCTGCAGGATTTATCTTCCAATCTTGATTTTAGAGGGATATTTCCAAGCGCTCTAATCACTGGCTTTATCTGCAGCCAACTGGTGTGGTTTGCAGGGCTCTGGAGCTGCCTCGGCGCCTCCGCCGGGGCTCGGAGGGAGCCGTGCGTGCAGCCAACAGATACACGGCGGAATTCGCTGTGACCCCCCGGTGTATAAAGGAGGATGAGTGGAAAGCCGAGTTGATTGCGTGTCTGGAAGAATATTTGTGCCTGATTTACGTTCTAATTTTAGTATTGGGCTTTCTTCATGATCGTAAAATGTCACATTAGCATGGAACTTTCCGTCTAATACACTGAGAACAACACGGGTGCTGAGGCCGTCATTTGGGCTTCCCTGAATGTCGGGATCTGATGGCTTTGCTACAGCAGAGTCTCGGTTAAAGCTGTGCTTCTATGTGTAATTTTGTAGGAAGTCCTCGGATAGTCGTTCCCTTTTCCTCAGAAGTGCTCAGGGAGATCTGCCTGGGACAGTTAATCCTGGTGTTACGATGTCGGGATACTCGTTAGAGGCTGGAATAAAACAGCCACCAAAGCCTGATGACTCCCAAACCCTTGGCAGTGTTGAAGTGCACAGGTGGGGGAATTCCTTCTTGGCACTTCATGTTTGCGTTGGATTCTGGCTATAAATCCAAGTGAAATTTTCATCCAGTGAAAATTGGTGTCATGGACCCTTCAGTGCCACGGTGTCAGACCCCAGGCTTACCAAGGTGTCAGCTGCAGTGGCTACCCCTAAGTGCTGCTGGTGGGAAGCTTCCAAGATCTCATCTTCTGCAGTGTTGGAGGCTGCTCCTCAACCTGTGATATGAAGGAATTAATAATTCATCTTGTGTCTGTAGGAGGAAAATGAGTCTTAAATTTGATTAGTAAATGACAGGTTTCAGCCTGGTAATTTGCAGCCTTTATTAACAAACTTGTAGAATTTATCAATAACGCTGGAAGCCTCTTGACGTTGGGCACCTTTATTGTAGCTGGTGTCATTTTTCTCAGGAAAGAAGTGCTGGTATTCCTATCTTGAGTCAAGCTCGTTAAGGCTCCAGGATTGTTTCACTTGTACGTGGTGCCTCTCGCCAGTTATATGCCACAGATGAGTCATGAGCCTGTTTTGATTCCTGGTGGTTCTCCGCCTGCTTTGCCAAATCCCCCAAGATTTCTTTTTGAGATGATCCTCGGTGGTTAACCACGACTTAGAGCCTGTCCACAGATTTTATGTGGGATTTTTGGGTTTCTCTCAAGCGGTGGTATGAGACACGCTGTGAAGAAAATAGTAGCCATATGTAGTCTAGTCTTGTCGAAACTTGGGAGAAGCTGTGGAGTGAAACTTCTCCAAGTCTTGTTGGAGTTTCCTTGGCTCTGCAGTGCTGATGTGCTGGAAGCACTGCAGTGAGTCAGTGACAGGGACTTAAAAGTCCCTTGAATTTCCTAAAAGTCCTAAGACAACTTGAGGAGCAGTTTGTTTTCTTGGTGTTTGTTTAGTGCCTCTGCACTGTACTGGGAGGTCACGAACCCAACCCTGCTCAGATGGGGAATTGCTTTGGTTAAACAGGGCTGCACGGTGGGTGTCAGGAGGATTTTGCTGAGGAGGAGGAGGAGGGTTCTGCGGGTGTTTGGGAGGCCGTGGGCTGTGGACATGCTGGCAGAGCCTCTCTCCGAACTGGTTTGCTATGCAAATTGGCAGCTGAGCGTTGCGTCGCGCTCACTTGGGATGATGCTCTTAAAAGTTGTGCTGCTTTTGTAGATAAACACGAAGACATCCGCTTTCAACTTCACGTTCTTTAACCTTGTTTTATTCCTTGCCGAGTGCTGACACTTTCAAGGCAGATGAAAATCAGACTAAATTTAGCAGGGAGCAGAGCCCCCATCCCTCCTTCCCCCCCATCCTACCCATTCCACGCATAGCATCCGTATCCTTTTGATTAGTTTTGCCCTTGGTTTCTGCTTCAGATGTGAAGTTTTGCAAAGTGATGCTGAAGAGAAGCCTGGGTTTTTTATGAAGTGAGCCCTTGGCATGGCATGTCTTCAGTCCTTTGCAGAAGTGAATCTGGAGGCTCTGTTTCCCTTTGTCGGGCTGCGCCCTGCTCTCTTCCTGTCTTGGCACTTCTGCCTTATTTGTGCTTCAGAGAGGTGGATTTTCTTTATCACTTGGTGCAGGCTGGAGCCACTGATCTGGGGAAATTTCATAGCTGGTACTGGTGAGCATCAGTGTTGACAGACTGTGTGCGTGCTGCTCCTCGCTGCTCCTCCGAGAGCCCTCCTCAGACATTCCCCAACTCATTTAGTCCCATAGTCTCATTTAGTCCCTGTTTGAGTAGGGATTAATTATTTTGCTGTGTTGTGATGGCTGTTTGAAGCCGAGCCCTCAGGAGAAGGAATTTTTTAAGGCAGTTGAGCCTCAAGATTTAATTTGAACTCCTTTCTCTGCATTTGGACAAGCAGATTAATTGACCCTTGATAGGTGTGGGCTCTGCTCCAAATGAACAAATCTCAGCTGCTTCCACTGCGCCTGGACGTGGGCAGATAAACGGGTGGGATGTATGAGGTGGGACACTCAGACCCCCCTTGTCCTGCTGAGAAGGGGAACTGAGTGTCTGAAGATGATGAGTGTGGCTCTGGTCACCTCGTTCGTGTGACAGACTGGTCACAGCTGGCTGGTCCTTTCCGAAGAGGCCCCAATGAACTGTTCCCCAGCTGGCCAGGGGCTCTGTCTGGCAAACCCCCGGCATCTCCTCAGCTCCTCCTGTCCCTGCTGCCCGATTGTTCCTTGTTCTCCAGCCCTTCATCCCGCATCAGTTGGTGTGCATACCTAATGAGGAGAAATTGGTGACATCTCAGGATTAGCTAGCCCCCATCGCTTGTGAAGTTAAGCCTTCTTGAGCATTGAAATGCTGCTTCGATGGCAGGTGAGCATTTCTGTTATTAGGCTTAAACATGCAGCTGAAGAATGGGACTGGCTGTCCCGTTATCTCCTCCTGTAGCCACTTGAACTTGCCTGTGTGTGTCTTGGACCCAAACACACCTGTGCAAATGCCATGAGTTTCACACAGTGCAGAGCGTGGGCACAGCCGAGCTGAGCTGCCCACAGGGAAATGTGGCCCTTCTGCCATGGGCTGGGATGTGCCAGCTGCCAGCAGGTTCTTTGGGTGAGCAAAAATGCTCCCAGCAATTTTCTTCTAAATAACAGCACTTTGCATATTCCCTTCCACTTTTTACTTATGAAAAACAACTACCTGTGCCCTTTACTTTTGAAACCAAAGGGATGTGTGTGCCGTTGCCAACTGGGAATGAAACTCAAGTTTCCCCAACCCAAATCTCATTTCTTCAGTGCTGCTTAGAGGAAAATTACAAGTTCTGTAAATTCTCTTACACAGTTGATGTGTTTTTTAGCTACACACTGATAACATTCATGAGCCAAACATAACAGTGGCTCTGCAGTATGATAAATTGGCCCTGGTTTTTAGGTCCTCTACTACCTTTGTTCTGAGTAATCAAATTAAAGTAATCTTGTACTACAGCATGACAGAACCTGCACATGCAGCTGTTTTTTATGGTAGCTGCAGTTCTTAAGGTAAGTTAAAGTTATTTCAGTCGTTACTTATCTTTGGAATGACGGTCATGACAAATGGCCAGTGTAATTTCTTTCCTTAGTAGATGGATAGAATGGGAAGATATTGCACAGGCTGCTCGCTGAATTCATAATATTTTAGACTGGAAACACTGAGTTGGATATTGAAACACTTAATGTGACAAGAAGACAGAGAATTGTTTTCTGATCTTGTTAGTGCCATAAAGTGAAACTCGGTGAACTTCGTCGGCAGCTTTTTGTTGCTGTGTCATTTAGATGGGAGGAGAAATAATGCATGAGATAAAGATCATTGGTGTTTGATTTGCCTTTCCTGCCATGAGAATGGAGCTGTGGGGTGCAGCAGGTGTGTGGATCTCGCAGGGTGACCCTGAAGGGAGGACATGAGCTTGGGGCAGGGAGTGCAGTGGCCAGTCTGACAGGGATGCTCCATCAGGGATGCTGCCTCTCACTGGGGATGGGGCATCCCGTGTGTTTTGGGTGCCGTAGGTGAGGGCGTTGGTAACGCTCGGAGTGCTTCTGGGACAGGGCTGAGACATCGTCAAGCCAGGCCCTGGGGAGGCCGTGTTGTATCAAGCAAATAGCAAAGTGCTATTTGAGTCTTCTCTCCAGCAATATCTCTTTTAGCTGCGTGTCACTGGTTCAAAAGGATAATGATGTTTGGTTTAAGGTACAGATCATGCAGAGAAGGGCCTTCCTTCGCTGTCTCTTGGCTAGCTGGTACGGACTGGAGCTGCAGAGAGGACATCCAGAAACCAGAGTGACTTGGCACGAAGCTGCAGAGCCATGTCTTAAGGATTGCCAGCAGTGCTGATGGGAATAAGCTCCTTCCCTCAGTCCTGGGCTGACTCCGTGCTCTCCTGCCTGGCTCCTCTCCCTCTTTGCCAAAGTTCCAGTGGATGTGGTCAGCACAGAGCTCAGGTTCAGATCCAGCTTCTCCCACAGTGTTCCTGCTTGTGTTCTGCCTTGATTGCGAGCCAGGCAGTACTGGTGTGAGGTCCATGGGTTTGCTGATGTGCCGTTTTTTCTGCATGAAAGGAAGTTTTATTTAGCATGATGTTAATTGGGTGTTGCCCTTCAAAATGTGTCGTGTGATCCTTTAGGTTTGCGAGCTGGATGGGAGAGGAGCGGCTCCCTGACTGCATCTGCAGCACTTACACTTGCATTAGTAAGAGGGAAGGAAAATTTGGCTTCAAATTTTGCCAGCTATAAAGAAAATATTTTCATACAAGCTCGTGAGTCATCGGAGGTAAAAGGGAGGAAGTCTGAGCACTAGAGCTGCCTGCGGCTTCCCAAGCAGCCAAGTCTGAAATATGGGACTGTGGTCTGAGGAGCAGCTCGGTCACGCTGTGGTGCCAGTGCCCCCAGACCAGGGGAGATGGGGTGCCCATGGGGTTCCCCGTTGTCTTTCCAGTGAGTGGGGCTGCAGCATCAGCCGTGGACTAACACTGAGCCCTGTGGATCGATGCTGAGCATCTCTTGGTCATACCTGGGGCAGGCTCCTACCCTGTGCGATAACGGTGTGCTCTCCCTAAGGATGAGTGACTGCCCTGCAGTCCCCTCCTGGTCTGTACAGGTGTGGTCTTCAGAAAAGATGGCCTGTAGGGTTCTTCCATCATCATTTGTCACCATGTGAGCTGAACAGAAATTGCTGTGGATGGGCTGCCACCAAAGGACATGAACTCAGATAACCCTGCTGGGTTTCTGCACTGCTCAGTGTCTGTGCTCCTCTGGGAATGCTCCTCCCTGGTGCCTGGAGCACCTGTGAAACAGAGAAGTGTCAGGGGAAGTGCCTTGGCCACCAACAGCGGGGGTTTTTTGTGCCAGCTGGGGAATATTGACCTCCAAGAGAACCTGGGCAGGGGCTCAGGCACTGGAGAGCTCGGCCAGCATGAGAAGTCTCTCCCAATTGTCCTCCTTGATGTACCAGTGTTTAAACGATGCTAATTTTCTGTTCGCCTTTCATTTGTTGGATGGCTGCTCAGAAAAGATAATTTTTTCATTTTCCCTGGGCTTCTGGATGGTTAAAAAGAAGCTGTGTGTAGTGCAAGATGGTTGCAGAAAAAGTGGCTCTTGGAATAAATAAACGGAGCGCCTGTAAATCTGAGGCAGTTCAGTAGGAAAGGAGAAAAGGCAAGGCTATCGCTCGGGAACCAGGTGGTGGCATCTCTGACTGCCTCCCTTCAAGGTTCCATCTGACAGAAAAGCAAACTCACCCGTGCCTGTAACACCACTTATTTCCCTCAGCACAGAATTCTGATTATTAATTTGAAACCGTATCAGTGTGCGAGTGATGTGGTGACGTGCAGACAAACAGAATACTTTGGTCTTCTAGGGACTGGCTGCTCGGTATAATTGCAGCTTTAAACAAATTCAGTGGCCGGAAAGCTGTAAAACATTTGCAGGCGAGAGCACGCTTTGAATATTCATCTTCTGTGAGTGTCACCAAGTGACATCTAAGAGTAACTGGGCAGATATGGGTGCCAGGCAAAACAGAGAGTGGGGAGTCTTGCTCGCTGATTTGTATTCTAGATGTAAATCTTAAATTAGTTTGAGATTTTAAAATGGATTTTTAAATGCCAGGCACATAAGAGGCGGAATTGATATTAATATTAATAGGCTTAAAAAGATATTTAATGAAATATTTGTATAATTTAATTTCTTCGTAATCAAGTCAGGAAGGTATCAACTGACCAAGGGCTCAGAGACCTCCATTGTGCCATCCATCTGATGGGCCTCGATGTGTGGAGCACGACCTCAGGAACCTGGGATCTGCCCTCGGGTTTGGCCTGACCCCATTTGCCACCCCAAATGTCGTTTGTTTGGCAGTAATGTGGCGATCCATATGGTGGCAGAGGCACCACGTTGGTCAGCTGGCCTCGGGGCTGGAGTTCTCCCCATGCCAGAACATGGAGGCAGTGCCAGGAAGGTGCAGTCCCTTGGCAGGGAGCCTTTCTCCAAGCAAATAAGAACTTGGAAGAAGCAAGAGTGGTATCCTGCAGATATAAATAAAATGAGGCCAGTTGCAGGAGGAGGAGATGGGAGAGACTGAAATATTAATGAAGATATAAAGCACTGCACCTACACTGTGAGCAGTGTGATGTTCTTGCTCATCTATTCATGTTGAGCTGGCTGGAGCTTTAAATTTTAAAGCCTGGGTGGAGAAGAGGGGCAAGGTTAGGCAGCTCATTAGAGGCTGTGGTGGTGCTCACAGCCAGCTGAATGGCTCTGAGGGGAAGGAGCCCTCTGTCCCGGGGATTTGGCAATATCCCTGTGGCTGAGCCTCCTTTGTTGGGCATCCCTCCCTTATGCTGAGTGCTCAGGATCTGGCGCAGCTGGAGGATGGGGCTGGTGGATGGGATGTCTCTGCTGCTGCTGAAAACCTGTCTATGCCAGTGGCCAGGGAGCTAGGGCACGACACCCCTAAACAGACTGGGCAGCTTGAAAATCTCTGGGAGGCGAAAAATGGGCGAGTTGATGGCACCTGGCCGGCTGCCAGGGTGATCCCTGGGCTGCCAAAACCAGCATTCAAGGTGTTCTGCAGAGAGCGCTGTGGGGCAGCCACCCCACGGGGACAGTTCGGGGCAGCTGGGGCTCTTGCACCACGGGTGGGGCTGCACAAGTCCCTGAGCTGGGAGCTGGTTTTGGGGGCGGGGGGCGTGGTGCGGGTGCTCCTGTGCAGGAGCCATCGCACTGCAGGAGAGATGTGCGGGCTCTTCTCTGGCAGCTGCTGCAGGTACCTCTCGGCTGTTTTCCTGTCTGTCTTCTTTTCAGCAAGGAGTTTGCCTCCACCTACAGGAAGCAGAAAGCAAGAAAACCCCCCATAATCACACAATACTCTCTGTTAGCCCTCGTCTTTCAGAGGAGCATCTCATCCCCTCTCCATGCAGCTTACAGTCCTGCTCATGGAGGTGCTCTGGCAGCCTGAGGGCTTTGTACCTCTCAGACAGGTTTTATTTCCCCAGTCCTAGTACCCAACCTCAACAAGGAGACGTGTGAAAGCTGACAAGCCAATAATTGAATTTTGGTTGCGTTAGCGAGGCTTCTGCTGGGGTTCGTGCTGAAAGACCAAAGCAGATCTTTCCGAGGAGAGCACTAATGGTGCAGGAAGGTTTGGAGAATCACAGCTTTGGGGAGAGTGGACCTTTGAGTGTGGAGTCATTGGCCACCAAGCGGCCCAGGAAAACAGGACTAGGATTGATATCCATGTTGGCAGGCCAGGCAGGGGCCTCAGGGGAGGGAAGGGGCTGGAATTTCCCATTCATATGGAGCCGACTGGTGGGGGGGCACTGGCAGTGCCTGCAGGGGGGCTGGGGCTGGGTTATGCCCTACCCATTCAGTCACATTCCGTATTCGGTTTTGTTTCTTTTTTTCGGTTTTGTCACCGTTTCTCTGTATGTGAATGCAGAAGAGAAGAAAAACAGAGCTTGGGTGACTCCTCCATGGCCTCTCAAAAGGGAGCCTTTCAGTTCCTGTTTCACTCCCAAAATGACGAGTGGCTCTGACACTTCCTCCCATCTCACCGCCGCCTTGGAGCCGTCACTCCGGTTCAGGTGCTCAGTGTTTGGTTCTCATTTGAGTATTGGGATGCTTTTCCAGTACAAGAGACCTCTGTCTGGGACATCCCAGTGCAGAGGGCTTGTAGGATGGGGCACACAGAGGTGCTGGGCACTTTCAAGTATCAGTGTTGCTGTTGTGGGCACTTCCATGGGACAACAGGGCAGCCTGGGCAAACGCCTCTAACAGGATCTTGTTGATAAGCACAGTCCTTGGTGCTGGTGTTCCAGCTCTTTGGAGCAGTGTACTCCAGGTGCTCAGGGCCAGGATGAGGAGGGGTCTGGATGGCAGGGAGGGCTTGCCCAGGCTGGCCTGGTCCAGTCCTGGCAGCACCCTTGTGCTGAAGGGGTGAACTGTCCCTCCACCCTGGCTGTCAGTCCTCCAGCCACACATCAGTCCATTGTTACGCTGCTGGAATTATGTTTGTGTGTGTTGGGTGGATGGTGCCACATCTGAGTGATGCCTGGGTGAGAGAAGTTCCAACCTCTGCATTTTCTGTACAGGATACCTGACAGTAAAGCTGTGGGATGACCTTTATCTTTATGAGGCGGGAGAATTAAGGAGTTCTGTATTTTAGTTTAATTAAGCTATAAGGCATAACAGATGGTGCTTTTCTGGGTGATTATTGAATGTCTCTGCTTTGACTGAGAAGGAAGTGCAGTAACACTGTGGTCATAAATGTACTGTGATTTGAAATACTTGAGCTCTTAAAGAGCACGTATTGGTGGCTGTGTGTCCGCACTGCCCAGTGGGCACCCTCCCCTCTGCTTGCTGCAGCATTTCACTATGTGGGCGCTGATACTTCCCATCCTGTTTGCCCGGGGTGCTGGGGTGGCATTGGCCAAGCTGCCCACCTCGTGTGGCTCAGCTGACTGGGTGTGAGAGCTCCCCCTCTGCATCCATCAGCAGTTTCCAAGTATGAGATTCTGCAGGGAAATGTTCTTGTTGTACCAACTGCCCTGAGCAGAGGCGGGTCTGTGCTGTGTTCTTCTAATAAATTGACAAACAAATTACCCTAGAATTTCCGAAATTACCCTAGAATTTCCAAAATTACACAGATTCAAAAAACCCCCAGACCCCAGCATTCAATCTGCAGAAACATCTCACCGTAGGAATCTCCAGCCTGATGAGATGGCGTTGGCGGCAGCACAGCGAGGAGGGACTGAGAAATGCAATGGGCTGGAAACCCAAAGCAGCAGCCAGCCCCTGTGTCTGCAGATCAGGTATACCCAGAGCATTGGAGATGGTGCTGTTCCAATATTTGCATATACATAACCAGGTCAGGCATTAAAGATGCATTGTAGCACGGCTGGTGTGTAGGACTCGGGAAGCCGAGAGGTGCTGAGGTCATTGCAGGTTGCTTTGCTGTTTGATTTTTTTTCCCCCCCTCTATTACATGAAAACTTTGCGTGAATTTGTCTATGCTGGGTGTTTCTCTGCACGCTGGCAGCTGCCATAGTTACTTCAGATGTTAGAAAGCAGCAGAAGCAAGGAAGAGTGTGGAATTAATTGAGCAAATCTGACCAATCTGAGGCTTTTACAACAGGGTTCAGGCAATGAATCACAGAATGGGCTAGGTTGGGAGAGACTCAAGAGATCATCTCAATCCAACCCTGTACCACAGGCAGGGATGCCACCCACTATCCCAGGGTGCTCCAGGCCCCGTCCAACCTGGCCTTGGACACTTCCAGGGATCCAGGGGCAACCGTAGCTGCCCTGGGCACCCTGTGCCAGGGCCTCACCACCCTCACAGGGAAGAATTTCTTCCCAATATCCCATCTAGCCCTGCCCTCTGGCAGTTTCAAACACTCGAGTTGCAGTTTCTCCCAGTGGTGCATCGTCATCATCCCCTTTTCTCTCCCCCGACTCGTCAGACACGGGAATCACTCACAGCCTTGCCCTGAACTTGAGCTTCCTCAGTATTTCAGATCACTGACTAATATGCCTCAATTTTTCTCATTAATGGAGTATTTGAAATGATCAAAATGAAATAGATTCACTTCCTGGCTGTAAAGTTGTTATAAGGATGATCTATGAGAAGTTTTTAACAAAGCTGTAGTCTTTTTTGGAGAAAACCTCCCATTTGTCTTGATCTTGTGCTGTTACAGGATGATCTGGGATCATCCTTTAAGTGGTGAACTTTGAAAACCAACAATTGTGCAGGAAAGCTCCAAGTTTTGGTTTCAAAAGGCCTTGTCCCTTCTTGACCTTTCTTTCCTCTGGTTTCATGAGCCAGTTCCTTGTTCCCCATCATCACAGGGTGGTCACCTGTGCTGGGACGCTCTGTCCCCCACACACACAGGGTCCCACCCTGAGGTCGGACCCCCACAGGCACGGGCAGCTCTCCCCCCACCCGGAGCTGCCATCCTGGGGTGCTCCATTTCGGGACTGCACGACACAATGAGAACCCTGGGCTGTAGATGAGCTGGCTCGGTGCCATTTTCGGAGACAATGCCCTGCTTAAATAGCCTGGATTGGGCTGAGAAGAGTAATTGCTGCTGTGAAATAATTTTGCAATTACCGCTGTAATTAAGGGCAGTTTGTTAATGAAAGTGCTCGGTGAGTAATGGCTGCAGGGCACTCCATGCCGGGGCCCAGTGCCCGCCGCCCACGCAGCACCAGGACGGCTGGGGACGCGGGGACGCAGCTGTCGCTCGCAGGATGGATGGAAAGACCCGCCACTGCTGGTGATGAAGTGCCATCATTACCCCCCTGCCCTGCGGGAACTGGTCAGACAAGGAAAAATAAACTTAAAATATGATGGCGAGCGCTGTGGCTGCCGAAGGCCCCTTCTCCCGGCCGCGTTAATGGGATATGCAGATGCCCTTCCCAGCTGATCCATCGTGCAATTCCGAACCTCTGAAGCCATTTGTCAGGAATACGAACTTCGGGCTGCGTTTTTGTCACTTTACTTGTTTTGAGCTTGTTTTTCCACGTCATGTTTCCTTTTAGAACGCAAATCCTCACAGATTTTTCCTTTGTATAGCTTTAAAAAAATTACTGTTAGGAAATGTTGCCCTGCTTGTCTGTCTGAGTGCAGAGGGAATGCTGGCTGTAGACCCTGGCGCAGTGTGTTTGCAGGGAAGCAGTCTTGGAAATACTTCGGTGTGTTCAGGGCAGGAGTTAAACTAACAGAGCATTTTAAATTGCTGGAGGAGGCAGCTGGCAATGGTCACATTGTCCGTGGGCTGAGGATCTGTGAGGGCTTCCTGAAGCCAGTATCACAGAACCCATATGGAATCGTTCAGGTTGGAAAAGACCTGTAGGATCATTGACTCCAGCCATTTCCCCAGCACTGCCAAGTCCACCTGTAGCCTGTGTGACAATGTCAGTGCTGGCATTCTCAGGGAAGTCACTTTCAGGAGTGCCCCTTGTTTTCTGTGTGACCCAAACCCTCAGGGTTTATGGCTCTTGCCTCTTTGTGGGTCTCATGAGCACATTTTCCAGCATGGGAGATGGGGTGGGGTTGGGTCTCTCATTGCCCCTAAGAGGAGGGTGTCTTTCACCAAGTCACCCTGCTGATGTCTGGATGCCAGGTTGGCACTGAGCAAGCCAAATTCCCAGCGAATTTCAATTCCAGCTGCTGAAGGGCTTTCCCCAGGAGGTCAGGGCCAATGACTTACACCAGTGGGAGCAGAGGTGAGGGAATTTGTGGGAAGATGGGAATGGGGCAGGTTTCAGATGTGCTGAAGAGCAAGAAGGCTGCTGGCAGTACCGTGTAGCACCATCACCACACTTGGGGATGGTTTGCATTGGGCTGCAGCTGTGGAGGAGGAGTGGTGGCACTTGGCCCTGTCCCTTTGCTCCACAGCCACGGGGCAGGACGGGGCTGCCGTGGCAGCAGCCAGCCTTCTGCAGAGCAAGGAAAGGCTTTCATTGGTGCAGCTTGTTAGAGGTGGAGGGATGTTTTTGTGCCCAGCACATCGCTGGGTAGCAGTGCCTCTTGTTTTAATTGGATTTGCAGCCCGCTGAAGAGCCGTGATTTACAACAGCTGCTCAAATATGCACAGCGAGGTCTTGGGGACTGCTGAGGTGTTCATCTGACCATCAGCGGAAAATAATTCCGGCCCCGTGCATTCCGTTTGCTCAAACTGAGCTCCATGAAGTGTGCAGGAAGAGGGAGAACTCGGAGGGCTGCATTCCCACCGCCGCCGTTCCTGGAGCCGCCGTGGATCCCGCCGCCTGTGCGGGAACGCCGGTGTGGGTGCGAGGAAGCAGCCTGTCTGCCTTTACACGAGGCTTGTCAAAGGTTTTATAGATCTCCATAATGAAGATGGATCAGGTTCATTCTCGTTGCCAGTTGCTCTATCAAAATAGCACTAATTACCGCAGCCGCACGTGCCGTGCGCTGCCATCTTCCTCCTTGGAGCCTAAAGCACGTCTTGTGCCGCTCACAATAGATAAAATGAGGCAACTTTTCCCCTTCTATTTTTGGAAAAGTAGTTAGTAAAGGAGAAGGAAATTGATTTTGGTGTCAGAAAGGACATTTCTGACAGGAGCATACTTTGAAATGATTCAAGGCATCTGTTTCTGTTGCAGACACCCAACGCTGCTGAGAGCGGTACCTAAATTAAACTGTTTAAGATGTCAGCTCCGGGTACGAAGGCAATTTACATCCCGGTAGCACGGTTGGAATTTTTATCATGTAATGAACTTTCTCACTCAGTTTACGAACAAAGCCTCTCCCACGGTAACTATTCTTGTAGAACCTACAGATCCTCAGGTGCGGGATTGATGTTCATGTAGGGAGCGGATGGGGCAGGGTGTAAAGGCATGAACAGGCTTGCAGGAGCTTTGGGCATGCTGCCTTCATGATGGCTGGCTTTGGGACGTCAATTTGGTGGTCTTTCTCTTATAATCTTGATTATCACGTGGTTAAACACTGGGGAGAAGCATTCCCCCTTGCTGCCAGTGGTCTCCCCCGTCCTCCTGCTCTGTGGAGGGTCTGCAGAGAGATCACCTTTCAAGGTGAACATTAAATTAATATGGAAGACTTCTAGAGCTCTACAATTAAAAGGTCTTTTACTTTGTCCACTTCAGAACAGATCTGGCGGTTTATTGCTGGAGCCTTGGCTCCAAGCCTGGCTGACCTTGGATCTGTGCCTTTTAACTATCAGCGGGGTTTCTTGTGCGCTGTTGTGGCCTTTTATGCGAAGAACAAGCCCCTATTGTGGCCACCAGCTTTGCTAAAGCATTTGTGATGCTCGGAGGATGCCGGCAAAGGTGGGAGGCTTGATTTTCCCTTTCACATGCATCTCTCCATTGGCGCTTACTGTGCCTGTGAGGTGGTAGAGACCTTTTTTGGTATAGATATTTATCTTTTTAAGGTTTTCCTGAGGAATTGAGGCAGATGAGGAGCCCAAGGAAGCACAGGCTGCATTTGCCTCACAATCTGGTACTTCAGGGTCTGGTTGCTTCAGCACCTTTCGTATTCCCAGTTCTGACACCTTTGGCAAATGGTCCAGAAATGACAGCAAGGCTGATCCAATCCCCTCAGAATCAGCTTTGTGTCCCTGCTTTATGTGTTTGAGTTCCAGCCTTGGCTGCTCAAGCAAAGCATCTGGTTGGCATTGAAAATCCAGTGTATAGTCTCAAAAAGGGGCATTACACGTGGTGCTGCTGTTTGGGGTGTGTTAGCAGCTCTGCACTGACACAATTTAGGTATTCCTTTGCCCTGAGTTAATTTTCACTCAAATTGAGTTGTCTGCTTAAGGGGAGAATCAACACTCAGCTGCCAACACGAGCAGCGTATTGAAGGGGTCATGGGTGCCATGTCATTATCATTTGTATTAGTTTATATTGGCTGAAGGGATGAAAGGGGAAACAAGAATATTGACTTACGTTACTTCATATTGAATTAGCATCCCTTTGCAAAGGGCTTATGGCTTAACTTGGAGCTGTGAATAGTTTCTGTTCAGCAGAGAAGGGGAAGTTCTGGAGCAGGGATGTATCTGTCCCTTCCCACTGCCTCTTCCTGCCTTTCTCTGGGTATCTTGAGCTCAGTGAGACCTCACCGGGGCTGTAGCTGAGTGGAGTTTGTTTAAGCTGTGACTTCAAACAGTGGATTACCTTTTATCACATTATATAATGAATTATTGATCCACTGATTGTGAATATTCTGGGGAAGGCGGGCCGATGGAGGCTGCCACCAGCAGATCCAGCCCTGCCCTCGCTCTGCCCTCAGCTGAGCAGAGTCTCTCCTGTCCCAGGCTGGCACTGCCACGTCTGTCATGCCAAACCACTACAACGTCTCAGACCAAGTGCAGCTCGTTGGACATCGTCCTTGGAGCATGGCTCCAAGGGCACAGATCCTCAACCACCCTTCAGGCTGTCACAGCTCTCCCTGAAATCAGCATCGCTGCTGCTGGGAAGGGAGAGATGAGATGTGAAACCCTGCAGTTGGTGAAGATGTTGGTGGGCAGGATTTCAGTCTGGATGGGGAGATGTCTCTGCAGAATGGTACCCTAGGCCAGCCCTGGAGCTTCCCAGAGCCTTTACTCCTTGGAAGTGCAGATTTTGTCTGTGTTTGCTGATGCCTAAGGAACCGTAATTTGTGTTTATTGAGTTGCTGGCGTTGAGGTGATACGTTGTGCTGACACTGTGTGCTGTTCTGAATCTCAGCCTTGCCGGGCCTCTGTAGCTGAGCAGACTTCTTGAGGGACCAATTCTGACTTAAGGACCTGTTTCCTGGGGCACTGAGGGAGCTGGCAGAGACTGGAACACACATTTCCATTGTCCTCTCTGTGTGGAGGACAGAGATAAAGCAAAAACATGGGTACTGCTGGCTGCAGGCTGCCCGGACAAGGTGTTGAGGAGCTGTTTGCACTGAGTGAGACGTACAGTGCATGAAGAAGAGTGCTGGGGTCTGCTCACCATCTGTGAACGCAGCAGATACCATCGCTGGGAACAGAAAGGGTTTTCAGTCTGTGAGATGAGTTTCTGATTGTTTTGCTCCGTGCACACTCCGCGGGGCTGCTGCCAGTCTTTGGCATTCCAGCGGCATGGCTCTGGCTGCATCAATCGATCCCTGCCTGCTGTATTGACAGGCAGCTCCAATAGTTCTCATCTGAAGAAGTGCAGCATGGATAATTAAGCAATGCACTCTGCAAGTTGGTGATCAGCTTCTCGTGGAGGACCAGTAATGAATAAAAAGTACATTAAGTAAATTAAACTCTTGATGCCTGTAGGTCTGTAACTGCAGAGTTGCCTTTCTGAAATTCATTACAGTTTATAGGAGTTCTGTTAATCAAGAGACTCCTGCAGAAAACATTCTGGGAATTAAAGTTTATTTTATTTCTGTGTTGTTTAGGACAGAGAGAAGCGATGTTGCTGCTGCTCTCTCTGAATACTGAGCTGGGCTCTGAACCTGGGCCCATTCAGTGTGGAAAAATCAAATTTAAGCAATTAAATGGTCTCACCCACCACCCAAATATATATATATACCTATGTATAATGGGACTTTATGCTGTTTGTTGGCGACATCTTGTCTTTGGAGAGACACCCAGGCTGATGGGCTCGGTGTCTGCAAGCCAGCCACCTTCATGTTCCTTGGTGTGTGCGTGGAGTATCCGGGCGCTCAGCAATGCCCGGGTTCTGTCCCGTGCTGGATGGCCACCTGTGTTTGGTGTGTTTAGATTTCTTCCTCTGGAGCACTGAATCTTTGTTACATTCTGTAAACGAAGAGAGCGCCCGGCCGAGCAGGTGCCCTTCTTACTGTCCAGATGTAGAAACATTCTCCAGCGACATGAACACGCTGCAGAAACCGTGTTTGCTCTCTAAACTTTTTTTGCGAGCGGCTGCCAACTGCACGCTTGGATGGGAGCCATTTATTTGTAGCACAGTCAATCTTCCCTTAAAGAAAACCACCAGTGAATTAGCTTTTGCATAGTGTTTCAATCAAAGCATTTGATCCTTGTTTCTGCGAGATAATCCTAAGAACTTCTTATTTGGAGAATAGAAGACCGTGATGGATTTAATTCATAAAGGGAAGCAGCCGTAAGGAATGTAAATGTAAGAGGCTGATAAGGTAGGATTTCCTAGTTGCTATGACAACCCCTGGGTCATGAGCCTGAGAAAATATAAAGTAAGTCCTGGAGCTGTGAAGATGATTATAAAATTTAACTGTCATTCTTCATTTGGAGTTGATGGCAAACATTATTTACTTAAGTTTATCTCCAGGCAGGCGAGGATCCTTTCTTCCTCCCTTAAATCGGAGCCTCGGATCACAAATGAGCGTGTTGTGCGCGGCCGACATTATAAGGCGAAGCCACTATTTATTATTCTAACCAGACAATTTGCACGGAATATCCCTGTAGATTCGGTCACTCTCGTACAGAAGCAGAGCTTTTATCCAGCGTATCCCTGATAAAAGGCTCCCTGACGCCGCTCAGTGCAGGGGGATGTTCCCAGCAGGGGGGTGCCGTGCTGAGGATGGTTCCCCCACCCCAGGGATGCCCTGATCCCTGTTTTCTTACCCTGGAATCCCGAGTTTGGCTTCCATAGGGGAAGGGATGCTCAAAGCTGATTATTTGTTGTGTGTCCCCTGTCCCGCTGCCTGGTGGGCTCTTCCCTGCCTGCGGGAGGGAACAGGGAGCCACAACAGCCTCTGCATTCCCCACGCGCATTTCTGGCGCTCTCGGCACCCGCTGCCACCTCAGCCGTGGCAACTTGGCTTCATCTTCTATTCCTTATTGTTGCTGTCCTCCAGTTTCGGACCAGCAGATGAATCCTTTTCCAGCCCGTAAACATTTTGTGGTCTTGAGGGCTGCAAGAGCAGTCCCAGCTGGGATAGAGTGAAGCATAAAATAACCCAGCGTGAGCTGCTGGCGTTCCTGGGATTAACGGCTCCCGCGATTTGGGCTTTAGGGGGGGCGCAGAGC
>NW_008238838.1:6421322-6425803 GCF_000691975.1 Corvus brachyrhynchos
CATGTGGGGGTGTGGCAGAGCCTGCAGCTGCCAGTCTCCCACTGTCCCAGATACCCAACTGCTGCAGAAAGGTGGATTAGTTCTTTAGCAGCCTGTCTTACAGCTCTGCTCCAGATGGAAACCAGGGAGTTCCTGGCTTTCAACAGCACCTTCTGTACTGATGGGTTCTTCACACACTTTAAATGGTTTCAGCCATTCCTGGTGTCACATAATTAAAAAAGACATATGTGATGAGCAGTTGTGTGTGTGCTCTAAGGGATCAGCCATGACCCCCAGCAGTGGCCTCAGGCCTTTGAGGGAAGGTGGGAGAAAAAATTCTTACAATTACTTAAAGGATGTTCCAGTATCAGAATGTCTGACTTGAGCACTAAAAATCATTCAGCACCTCCCTCTGAACTTTATTTTACTGCGTTTGGAAGACTTTTCTCTCACTGCTCGGTGGACTCAAGGGGATGAAAAGGGAAGTTACTGGATTCAAAGAGTCCACGTGCAGCAAATGCCTTTTGAGGCTTTTCACTGGCTGCGGGATTTAGTGCGATGCTATTTTCGAGGCCACTCTCACCATTTCAGTTGGGAAACTCTTTCACCTTTGCAGCTTTCATCCTGAAATGATGCTGGTGCGGGCGAGCCAGCGGATTGTGGTAAGGATCAGAGTTTGTAGCCATTACTGAAGGGAAGTAGCTCTTGTGCAAATGGAACAGAGCATTATCACTGTACTGGGAAAACCAGGATCCGTTACTTTTCCTGGGGTGGGAACTTTGTGAGGGCACTTGCCCAAATGAGAATTGCAGCAACCCCAAGTTTACTGGCAGCACCTGTGTTGCCCATGAGCTGCATGACCTGTCTCCTTGTGCACATGAGGGGATGGACTTTTAAACATCTCTTTTGTTCGTGACACTGTGTTTGCTCTGTGGGATGTGGCAGTGGCTGGTGGCACCTCCAAGGCAGTGTCCCGGGCACTGGTGCTCAGCTGAGCTGTTCCAGGGCTGCCGTGCTCCCTGTCCCCAGGTCCTGCTCCAGGAAGTGGCACAGCTGGGAACGGGCTTTGAAAAGCATGAGGCATCCGTGTGCAGGAGTCCTCCTCCAAACAGGAGCTGACATCGGGCCCTGCAGGGCCACGTGTGATCCGTGGAACCCGCTCAGGTGGGCACAAGTTGTGATGAGTCTGTATAAAGTGGGGAGCTTTGTCCTGAGAGAGGTTTTTCCCGGTTTGGTGACACAGGCGTCTCAGCAAGATTTGAATCCTTCTGCACATTTTGCACATGCTTAAACACAAAAACAAGTTTTCCCTCTGCCTGTTTTAAAGTGTTTCCAATTGCAGACAGGAGTCTGTTTCTATTTTCAGAAGAGAGTCATTCTGGGAAGGTGGTGGTGAGCATATCGTGGTCCTCGACATCACCTTCGTCACAAAGGCTGGTTCCCAAATCTTTAGTGTTTTCCCATTTTTATTTTTGATAGCCAGAGTAGGCTGAGCCTCAGCAGCAGCTGAGCATTGTCTGGGGAAGGTGTTCATCCTTGGACCTTCCCTGAGCAGGCACTGGGGTGTGGTTGTGTTTCTCCGTACAGTATTTAGTCATTCAAGGCCACGTTTCAGGAAGGCACATCAGAAGATCTGGTCCAAAAGGCTTCCCCAGGACAGACCACTGTGCTGGAGCTCTGAAGCACAACAGAGGATGAAACGTTGGAGCGTAACAGGGCTGATGAACACAAAAGAGCATTTTTATTTGGTTTCTCATCAGTTCTTCGTAAGCGTTGCAGTGTCTCTACATTGATTGGAGATTTAGCCCTACTGCCCTTGTTATCCCTAGTTTAAGATGTAAAATGCTTTTTTTGCAAGTGTGGAGGCAAAAGGCTTTTGAGTTAATTAAATCTATGAAGAAATGAGCTGTGAGCTGAGCATTGTAGTCAGCCCTTTCCAACCTGAGCCTGGACCCCACGGTGCTGGCCGCTCGCTGTCAGCGTGCCGATACCTGCCAGCATTCAGGTAGCATCAGATCCCTCTATAAAACGGAGATTTCAAGCAGCTTGCAGGAGACTGTGCATGTAAACCTAAGCCAGAAATAGCTGCTCTGACAAAGACTGACAGGTACGTGCCATTCTCTTCATCTGGCACATGCTGTCGGCGGTGCCGCTACGGGAGCTGGCAGCAGCCTTGCAGTGGTGGGTGGCAAACAAAGGCTGCTCTCAGAAATATTTTCCAGACAAAGTTAGGATTAAAAGCACAGAGCCAATATAAAATACCAGTGATAACGATATGGATGAAGGGAGTTGCTGGCAACACACAACTAAACTGAAATCTGTAAAATGAGGCTTTTTCTTTTGTACTGAGTTTTCCAGCGTTGCTTTCGCACAGGGTGCATTGCCTGTGATCTCCTCTGCCTCCTGCAATTGATAGAGCGACTGGGATCAATAATTCATGGACATATGGAACGGCATTAGCTCTGGAGACGAGGTCGCTCAGTGACTTGGGGAAGATGCTGATGTTGCTGGTCGGCCTCAGCCGAGCGTGGTCGTTACGTGCTCACCTCTGCCCGCAGCCCTTGACTCATCTTTGACTCACCTCCAGAGGACTGGGGGTGGAGAGAATTGCAGTCACCTGCCAGATCCCCTTCAAGAGCTCCCACAACTCAATGCAAATGTAGTTGTTCCCCTCCCACAGCTCCTTACGTGCTGCCTTGGGCTGTAACCGCGTCGCTCATCAACACTCCAATGGTGTTGGTCCTGATGGCTCAGCAGAACCCACTCACCGCCCTCCTCCGCGAGCAGAGCCGAGGGAGGGCTGCTACTACCTTCCCATTTTTGGTGGTAGGAGGAATACGGGGTATTTTTACAGAAGCTGCTTGTTAGCATGACCTGGGTGGACCAGGATGGTCATCTCTTCACTCTGCCTTACACGTGTGCGAGGTGAACAGCTGCAACTTCAGGTGCTCTGCTGCTGTCCAGCCTGGCATGCACTGACAGGATAAAGTTTTCCAGGAGATGGTGATGGTTATCTCATGCCTGAGAGCATGCCTTGGGAGCCTTGGTCATCTCCAGGCTGAAGGATGGTTTCTAGGACAGCATGAGCCCCTTTTCAAGCTGATCTGTCAGGCAGGAGGAACTGTCAGGCTGGCTGGGAGATATGGGAGCATTTCTGACCAAGATGAAGTTGGGCAGCAGTGGGTGTGGGTAGAATCCCGTGCTGACATTTCTGATATCTTCAGCATCAGAATGCTGATAAAATTGAAATCAGAGATAATTGCAGAGCAGCCGTGGTGAATGTCGTGGGCTCTGCTCCTGTAAGAGCTGAAGCTGTGCAGGCGAGTGGGCAAAGAGCGTACAAGCACTGAAGGTTCTTACAAGTAAGTACAGGAGTTGAAGATCAACCTCTTCTCCCATTGCTATCATCTGTTGCTGCCAAAATTTAATGATTGTGTTACATATGTGGCTTTTCAAGCAAGTCCTGTTGCACCTCTTTGTGGGTGCATACCGTGTTGTAGGAGGTGGGAACTCTGTTCCTTTGCCTCCTTGGGTGGGAGCACAGGTCAGCACCCCCAGCCCTAAAGGGGCTTTCTGGGGTGCTTCTGGTTTGGGTTTGGCAGTCTGGAATAGTTAAAAACAAACAAGGATTGAAAGAAGGCATGCTGTGATCTGCCCTGAGGGCTCTACAAGTCCTCCAGGTTGTACTCAGCTCCACTTCCTCGTGTCTTCCAACCTGACTCCAGTTTGGATTTGTTTTTTTGGCAGATGTGGAGAAATGCAAAGGTTTGGAGAGAACAGGTCATGTTCTTATTGTCAAGTTTCCTTGCTTTGTATTGTCTTCATATATACCAGGTACCATTAAAAATTCCCATTGGAGAGGCCAGTATCACACTGGTAAAGTGCTGGCAAAGTTGGGGATTGGACTGGCTTCCAGCACTCCTGTGGTGGCAGACACCATTTTTCAGTGAAGTTTTGTTTTTCCCTATTTGCCCATTGAGTGGGCTCCAGACCCTCAGCAGGACCAAAACCAGAGCAGCTGTGGCAGCTTTAGCAGACTGCTGGAAAAGCCTGTTAGGAGGTACAAAGGCTGCGTTTAATTTATGGAAAAGAAGGGAGGGTAACGCACGAGAGTCAGAAATTGGCTGTTCTCTTTGTAAGTGAAAGGTCACGTTACCGAGCACGGCAGGGTGGATTTGTGAAAAACGAGCTCCTGTTTGCGAGGAATTAGAATGAGTAGCTGATTTTTTATTTTTTTTCCCACTTGTGACCTTTAAAGATGCTGCTCATAGATTGATAAGCAGGCTGATGCTTTTAGCAAGCCGATCCTCCATTTCCCTCTCGCAGAAGGACAATCTGTCAAACGCCATGGGTGTCACTCGCAGAAAACCTTCTCTCTGTAACCCCCTGGGGGAAGGAGGGATGTGGCAGCAGGACCCGAGCTGACAAACAAGGAAAATTCAGCTTTGTCTTCAATGAGTAAAGACCTGCATTTCCTGTGGTCTGGAGCCTCTGGCTAAGGA
>NW_008238838.1:6426277-6437806 GCF_000691975.1 Corvus brachyrhynchos
TCAGTTCTACTTTCTCCTTTTCCCCTGTCCTTGGCAAGGTTGCAGTGCTCCTGCTTGGTGGGACAGTGGGGGTGGTTGGGCAAAGTTGGCTTGGCCCCCTGAGCCAGGAGAGCAGCTTTCTCTCCTCTGCTGCTGAGAGGAGGTGCATTTTGGGACTGGAAAGTGTTGGTTTGGAGAGCCCCGTGTACATCACAGGTGGCACACGGTACCTGTGATTCATCTTACGTGTGTTGTGTTTGGTGACAAAAGCAATGGCAGCAGAAGACGTGCTGAACTCAGAAAAATCCTTTTCTTAGTGGTGGACAGCAGTTCTGTGTCTCCAGGTGTGCCAAAGCATCCTGGGGACGCAGAGGAAGCTCCTGGTGCTGCACGGAGGGCTGGCTTTCTGAGCTTGGCAGTCTCCCTGAGAGGCTTCACTCTGTTTATTTTCTGTTCCTGGAGTGCTGCTGGCACTGAAGCGCTGCGGCTGCAGACACCCTGGGTAGTGCCGTTCCTGTGGCAGCACTCTCCTGTGTTCTGCTGGGTGGATGACACGGTCGATGCAGGGCTGTCCTGGCAGGAGCAGGATTCTTACAGGGTGACAGTTTGCTGCAGAGAAATCGGTGCTTTTCTGGTCATACTGCCTCCCATTGCTCTTGGTCATCCCTTCCAGTGCAGGCAGAAACTGGAACGTGGATTTGGTCCAAACCCTGCTCTAAGTGCTCTAAGCCACGTGAGAGCAGTTAACATGGATAATTCCACTGTGTCATTTGGTTGCCCATTACTGGGGGAGTGGTGGTGCACAAGTAATTCTCTTGCTGAAGTTCTGAGGCTGTTTCTGACCTGTTTCTCTGTTCTAAGAAGAGTGCTGTCACTTTGCCTCTGTGATGCTGAAGAGCTTGCCCATTAGGTGTTTTTCCTTGCTGTAACGTGTGTTGGTCTCCTGTGAGAAACAGCTGGCAGGCTGCCCCATGACTCTGACCATCCACACTGCCAAATTGCCCTGAGTTTGGCACATCTGGCCACTACCCCGGCAGGCAGCGGAGTGTTTATTGACCCTGCCCTGTTCTAAGATGTGCTGACTGCTCATTCCCTGTGGGCAGAAGGTGCCTTCATGCTTTCACTCAGGTAAAACTTAAGTGCAGGTGCTGAACTTCTTTCTAGGTCCTGTGTAGGGCACAAAAGGTAAGAGGTGCTGCCGAGAGTCAAAGCTTGTTCCCTGTGAGGGGAGCTGGCCCAAGGCAGCGGTGACAGCGTCTCTGTTTTACAGTGTCCCTTTGTGAGTGCCGCCCTTACATAAGCACGATGCCGCAGCAGCACGATGGAAATCTCGTCAGGCCGGCCAAGTTCCCTGGTTCGGAGCCAGACATCTGGGATTGGGGTTTTCATGGCATTCTTCAGTAGCATGAGGAGCCTCATAAAGCAGCTTCTCTGGGGTATTGTGCCGAGAGCCGCATTCCCAAGCAATTACAGCCGGGGCTGCAGCAGTAATGAGCCCTCGCTTTGGGAAGGGACAGGAAGACAAAAGGGAAATGTTCAATGGAAGCTGCGAAGCCTTTGAACGTGAATAGCTGTGGGCTCGTTAATTGGGATCACCATTGGGAACGTTCCCTGTTCCCTCCGGCTCTGGCAGTGTGACCAGGCTCTGGCTCGGGGAGCGGGGTGGCAGCAAGGGAAGTGGGCTGAGAAGCTGCAGCTCTTTGGGGTTTCACCATTAATGATTTCTGGTGATGAGAACGAGGCGCGATTGAGCCTTCTTTGGACCAGGAAAGTGCTGCAAGTGGTGTTTTCAGCTGAGCGAGTCTCAGCGGAGCAAAGCGCTCGCCCGCTGCTTTGGAAGGTTTTGCTTCTTTGGCCACCAGCACCATCCTCGGTAGCTGTGGGGTGGCAGGAGATGGAGGAGTTGCTGTGACTGAGCTTCTTGTTCCCAAAAGTGCCTGCCCCAGCAGGTCTTTGGGAAGCAGCAGTGGGATAGTGGGTGCAGGCTGGTGCTGGCGACAGACACCGTGCCACGTAGACAGGTAGCTGTCCTCACGTCCTCATGGCCAAGCTCCCATTTATTTACAAACCTGGGATTTGTATTGGAGTGTTTCAAAGCTTCCCTATTTTCAGTGTTTCCTCTGGAGCTTGGTAGGTTCCAAATAAGAAGTGAAGTTTGAATAAGAACTGCTTTGGCTTCTGCAGTGAGTTATTGCCGAGGCTGCTCAGAGATGGGCTGTTTGTGTCTGTGTGGGTAACTTGCCTATCAGAGAACATTTTGTTGATGTTTGTTTAGAAGACAAACCAAAAACCCTCTGAGCCAGAGCGAAACACTTGTCCCTGGGATTTTGAGTAAGACAACAGGTACAGTGTGGATTGTGACTCAGTCTGAGGCACGGCACCAGTACAGTGCCCATAATAACATTGTGTGTCCTTGTGTCTCCACAAGGCTCTGCCAGTTTTGGGTAAATGATTGCAAACTTGCAGTTTCCCACGGAAAATAGTTGGTGCAAGGTTCAGGGGATCAGTGCTTCCCATCCTGCAAGCCAGCACTCCCACAGGTTCCGGTCAGCAGTGCCAGGACAGATTCCTGGGCTCGCTGGTGCCAGAGGCAACCGCACGTGGTTCCACTCTGTCGTGCGGTTTGCAGTTGAGAGTGACAAGTTTAATTCCTTGTATTGCATTTCGGCTGGAAAGGAAGAGTACGGCAGATGAATTTCCTTCTTTTCTGATTCCCTCCCCCTGTTTGATTGCGCTATTGTTTCTTTGGGCGCATTAAAATAGAATTTGACTGGAGTCGTTATCCGCTGTCCCCGCGCTGCCGCGTGTAATCCGCTTGCAGAGCCCTCTGCTTTGTGCAGCGGCGTTTGCTAATGAGCAGAATGTAATTCGTTTTTTGGGGAAATTACATGAAACAGCATACCCATAAAACCTTCAGATTCAAGATGGCTTGTTTTGTTCTCATAAGCAGCCCAAACTCCAAAGCCGTTCATCACCCTGCGTGGCTGCCGCGGGGTATCCACGATGAGGATTCAGCCCCAGCTGGAGAAGAACCTGTTGTGCTCCACGATCCATTCCCATGCACGCTGCTTAGATCCCCATGTTCAGGGTATGAGAGCAGGACGAGCTGCTCCCAAATTAAGTACAGGCAGTAAGAAAAGGAAATTTTGCTGGTTGAAGTCACCTGCCTCCTTGTGGGTGTTGAGCATATGGTGTCTGTGTCAAAGCATTTTTCCACAAAACTTGAGTGTTTTATCTCATCAGCTGAGCTTAATACATTCCATTCACAGGATGGTTATCCCAGGGTAATGACTCCAAGGCGCAGCCTTGAGGAGGTGAGCTGAGGGAGGAGTGTTGCTCCCAGGGAGGATGCTGGGGCTCAAGCCTGGGCGAGTTGTTGGTGTAACTTCGGAGGCGGAACCCAGTGAGTGCCTGACTCCAGTGATTGATGACAGCCGTGCTCCAGAGTAGCTGCCTGCCTGCAAACCCTTCTGAAACGCACAGCCCTGGCAGGTTTAGCAAAAAAAATAATCTCCAACAAAAAAGCACCTTCACTACAGGATCTGCCCAAGTGGTTCCTCAGCAAAAACCCTTCTAACGTTTATAAACCACTTTTAAAAGCCAGCCTGAGCCAGACTGTCATTTCAGTGCCTTGCTAGAAAAATACCCGTGAGGAATTGTCCTTCATTTGTAGCTCCAAAATGTGGTGTGTCATCCAGTTTGGTGAGAGCAGCGTTTACTGGAAGGCTAGGGTTGCTGGGGCTTAAGGAGGGGTGTTCTGGACAGAGCGTGCCCTGAGTTAGAGCAGGTTTTATAAAGTGGTTTTAAATGCGAGTGATTAAGGGGAGGATTTATCTTGCTCTCAGGTGCAAATGCAGCTCCTGATTAAAAGTCAACTGCTGAAATCTGAAATTTTCACAACGGCACTGCTGAGTTATTTATTGTGGAGCATTTCCATTGAAAATGAGCCTTGTTTTAAATATCCTACCCTTGATATGCTGAGTGCGAGGGGGCCAGGCTTACAGTTCATGAAAACTTGGCAAAAACAAGCAGATCTCTTCAAACTGTTGGGGTTTGAGAAGAGAACTGTGAAGAATGTGTCTAATTGAAACTGTTCTTTCAAGAAATGCTAAGCAAATGTCTGGTAGATTTTCTGCTGCTGTTGGCAACATCTGTAAAAGGTCTCATGTCTCCTGTGACATGGCAGCAGGAGGGTTGGAGCCTGCCTGGCTTTGATGGTTGGAGTGTCTTTTTATTTGAAATACACTTACTGTGTGTACAAACAGAAGGAGGGGAGGCTGTGTGTGTGTGATCAGCTGCTCCGCCTGGTTCCACCTGCGGCAGTGCTCAGTGCCAGCTTCGTGCTGGGTGACCGAGCCCCTTGGCCTGGGGAGTCACCAGCCCTGTGCTGCCCAGCTGCTCCCTCGTGGGCATGAGAGCAGGTTTGTCCAAAATTGCAGCAAAAAGTGGAGTACCACATTTTTCTGGGGGCTCCCCGTGTTGCCCAGGTTTGTGCCCGGGAGGATGGGGAAGAGCAGCGGTGAGGGGAGAGCAGGGTTGAAAAAGCCAGTGTTGGGATGTGAGCAGTGACCTGCCCAGCCCCAAATCCCTGTCATGTGCCCACACTGGGCTCCTCAGAATGTTCCAAAGAGCTGCTCTGGGGCGCTGTGGGTGGCACTGAGGTGGTGGTGGCAGCTTGGCACGTTGAGGAACTTTGTCACTGGTCATTGCAGTCTGTCTAATCCTGGCTAAAAGCAGTAAAGCCGCCGTGGGGCCAGGCGTGGCGAGAGCCTGCAGGGGTTTGAGGTGGTTTGTAATCCTGGGCACATCGAGAAGGAGAGGCTTTATTTAATTCTAATAATGGCAGAGATAATGTTGGCTTTGTGATAGTCCCGGGCACAGCTGTTCTGCAATATCCACGGCGGCGCATGCTGTGAATGGCTAGCAAGGTATCGAGCCCCCAGGATGTTTTCCTTGCTTTTCAGTGCCTGGATGGATTGCATTGGTTTATTGGAAGAGCGCTGACTTTGTGCTTGCAGTAATTAATTCCCTTTTCCGGGCTGGGGGAAGGTTGGCTATAATTTCCTGCATTCTTTTATCATAAGGCCAAAGGAGAAGCTCAGAATAGCGAGCAGAGAGGAACGCTGCATACATGCATTTTAAATTTAGTTTCAAGCAGTTAAGAAGACGGATTTTTGGTGGAGTGGCCTCACTGTATTTGCAGTTTTTAGACAAGGTGACCTGGAGGATTGGTGCTGGATGTAGTGTCCATTTCCAAAATCCCTGGCTGTACTGCTCACTCCAGCTCACCTGTAAATCCATACTCTCTTCTCCTTCAGGGCACTGCAGTGGGCTGGAGCTCAGGAGTTTGTTTCCCTGCTGGCAGTCCTGACAGTGCCTGTGGACAGGAGGAGGGTTGTTGAGGGGGAGTACAAGTGTGTACTGACCAAAATTCATTTGTCTCTGAGCCTGGAGACGTGGGAGAGGAGCAGCAGAAAGTGTGTCCTCCTGCTGTCCCCGCTGCCTGCCCTGATCTTAAGGATACCCCAGTGCAGGCTGCCAGCGAGGGCTTCCCACAGGTGAGAGTGAGCATAAGAGATGGCAGATACTTGCTTGAGAACAAGAAGGGCAAAAAAAAAAAATGGGGGAAGAATGAGTTTCTTGGGTATTTTCACTGATTTTGGAGGGGTTTTCCATAAGATGGTAAGCACTGCGTGGCTCTGGTGTCTGGTATCACCTTTGCCTTGTAGCCATTGCTGTTCCCAGCACGTGTCCCATTGGAATGGCATCTGCAGACAGGCAGTGAGGGCAGGCTCATAAGCCAAAGGGCCAGGGTGGGAATTGCTCGAGTTCTGGGCAAGCCCTGGGTGTAACACGTGTGGAGGTTCCAGAGGGAGCTGCAGACAGTTTCCCATGGCTGCTCCGAGTGGTCACTGGCTGCCGTCTGGGTCCCAGCAGCACTGGACAGCCCCGTGCCGGGAACGGCCTCGGATCGTTCTGGAAGGGTCCAAGTGTGGAGCGAGGCAGTGTTTGGGGCACTGCTGGGGCTGCAGCACTTCCCTGCTCCCCTCTGCGGGCGCAGCCGTGGGCTCCCCAAAGCCCTGCGCTCCTGTTGCCTTGCCAACACGGTGCAAGGAGATGTCGGAGCAGAGAGTGGCTGCGGCAGAGCCGTCATGCCGGGGGCTCGGGGTGGCAGGGAGAGGAGGAGGAGGATGAGGAAGAGAGGGAGGAGGAGAGAACCTCACCGCCCAAAAACACCCCTCTGCACCACGGCGGGGAGGGAGAATTAATAACACTTGCAGAGGCATTCAACGTTCACTCCTTGCTACTTCTGAGATTGTACAACAGCATAATTTTTTAATGATGGGTAATGATGAAACATCAATTTCAAATCTGTTTTCTGCCTGGTGCCTGAAGCTGCAGCGTCAGGCTCGGCTCAGGCAACTGGGTGCCTGGATCCCTATGGGTGGAGCCGGTGCCTGCTGGTGTTTGCCGTGTGGGTACTGAGGAGCAGTAAATTGAAAATTGCTTCTAAATGGGCTCAGTTTGACTGTTTTAATGCTTCTCGGGAGAACACAAGAAATGTTGAGATTTTAAAACAGAAGCGGCGCGGCGGTGCCTGGTGGTGTGCGTTGCTGGTGTTTGTCTTTCTTTACAGCTCACGTCCCTTTGGTGGTGGCTCAGAGGCGCCTCACCTGAACGCAGGCATGAAATGCCAGTTATCTCAGCCTTCCCACCTGCAGAACCCTGTGGTACAGGGCTGTGGGGACAGGTGTGAGTCTGCTGGGCAGCCTGGTGCCCCGCGGTGCTGTGACAGGGACGCTGCCCCCAGGGAGGAGCAGTGGCACTGTCCTGCCCCCACCATAAATTCCCTTGGCCGCAGGCTTTGGCGTTACCTTGTGCTCCGTTCTACCTGAGATTGCTCATCCCACCCCTGCCTTTGGGGCTCTCCAGGACATTCTTCCCAAATGTTGGTGCGCGTTGGCTACGCACCACCCATCCTGCTACGTATGGGAATGTGGCAGAAAATGAACATTTCAGCCAAAAGATAAAAATATATAATGGGAAGCCTCTTCTTGCTGCAGCTCTCCCTCAGAGCAGACGCTTCAAAGGCAGCAGCGAATGGAAGTCACTCTCTGGAGCTGTCTCGTTCTTTCTCGAGGCAGTGTTTTGATAAATGTTGATGAGTTTCACTGTAAAACTAAATGACATTTATAGCACGATGTATGCTTTACCCATTGCTTAATTATACCTAATGGTGTTGGATGGAAAAGGCATTTACCATTTTACTTTTGTTTAAAATGACAATCTAAACCTCAAAGCCTGTGGGGTTTTGTAGAACGATGACGATTTAATTAAGAACTAAATACAATCTAATTTTAAAAGGCAATTGCAACTTTAAGAAATAAGTGATAAAATTTACAAAGAGCTTGCTGAGAGAGGAGTGCTGTGCTCGGTGTGCCTGCTGTGGGATGGGGCGGGCATCTGAGGGGGTTTGGGTGCAGATTTGAGGAAGGTGGGATGAGGACCATACCGAGACTTGTTTTCTCTCTCATCATTACTGTATTTTTTTGGTCACTTGCTTTACGGTCCTGTTGCTGCACCTGCAGAGGCAGTGAGAGCATTGGGCTAATGCAGTTTATAAACCCAAGGGTTTATTTTCGTGTGCAGAACACGGTTTCTCTTCCCTTCCTCCCAGCTCTGCCTTTGTCCTGGCAGCCAGCAAAGAGAACAGAGTCTCTATTGAAAACAAGGCGTGAGGAATGAGCGTGGATCAGGCAAGCTGCATCTTTAAAAATAAACACTAGAGCAGAGCTTTGTGCCTTCCACTCAGCTGGCAAAAGCACTGACAGCAGGCAGGAATGTGTTCAGGAGCATCTGCCCTTTCTCTTCTTTTCATGGGTTTAGTCAAAACAAATCCCATAGATGAAGGGAAAAAAATACCAAAATGCATTTTATTTCCCCGAGCCTGGATGAGCCACTGGGCGGAGGCTGAAGGGGGACGTGCAGGATCTGCAATGAGGAGATTAATGTTTAAAGATATTAGCACTGGTCCTATACTAACATTTATAAATCCGAGGGGTGGCAGATTGAGGGCTGATGCCACGTTTTTTCTTCCTCCTCTGTAAAATAATAAATATGGTAAAATAGCTCTCAGAGCTGCCTTTATCATGGGGATGAATCAGGACAGTTGGTGTTGCAAGAGACTTAAAACTTACAAATATGTTGCCCTTTAGGTGAACATTCATCATTATGTCTGATCTAGACTAAAGGCTTCTCGTATACCTTTTTATCCTTCCTGGGAAGCAGAAATTGGAAGGAGTCCTCACTTTGATCATAATGTTGCTGCTGAGATTCTTCCACCCGTTTTTGGGGGGAGTGTGTCGCTGATGGGGGTCTATTTTCTTTGAGAAAAGATCTTGTCTGTGGTCTCCAAAGAAATTTAAAGGGGGGTGGGGACATACTTAAAAGAAAGTGAAGGAAAAGGCCCCTAAAGACAGTGCCCTTCTTTATGGCATGGTGTCCCTACAGGTGATGGGTGGACAGGGAGATGACTGTGGGCACAACAGGGCTCCAAAATCCAGGACTGTGACATTCTCATCTGCGCTCCTGCCCAGGGAGATGAAGAGTGGACAGATAACACCTGTGAGCAAAGCCACTCCAAAGGCTGGGACTTCATGGGAAGCGAGATCAGCTTTCTTCCCCTGGTGGCAAACTGGGAATTTACTTCAAAGGGCAAAAGAAACTCAGCTTAATCTGTGGAGGAGGGCTCATCCTTGAGCATTCAGTGTTTGGTGGGCAGTAGTGAACGGGTCACTCCCATGTACAAGCTCGTGGTCGTTCCAGCTGGTAAATGTTTTGCCTTCTGCTTTCACATCACAGTTTTGGGAGAACAGCTGGGCAGGTGTTTTGGGG
This sequence comes from Corvus brachyrhynchos, assembly GCF_000691975.1. Lineage (NCBI taxonomy): Eukaryota > Metazoa > Chordata > Aves > Passeriformes > Corvidae > Corvus > Corvus brachyrhynchos. Next base: position 6,435,152 of record NW_008238838.1, read on the forward strand.
AAGGCTCACAGAGTCGCTCCTGGGTATAACAGTGCTGTATTTAAGGCTGGCTGCATGCTGAGCCAAAGGGTGGGAATAGGCCAGGATACCCCAAGAAAACACAGTATTCCAGTGTATTCTTTGTTGGTCCTTTGCTTTGAGGACATTTTCTACAGGTTTGCACGTTTCTTATTAATTTTGTTATTTATTCCTTGCTTATTTCAGTGGTGAACTAAAGATTTCAGACTTAAATATGCAGGCAGTTGAAAGAAGGTCCTTTCTACAGGGAAGAGACCAGGCTGATGTTGATCAGAATTCATCATGGGTGCTTTATGGAAATAGAGATTTCTTGGGTTTAAAAGAGATTATTAAGCCGCACGTTGTGACAGATGCTACTGACAGTAAAAAATAAAAAGGATGTGAAAAAGTCTGCAAGAAATGGGTTACAGGTATGGATATAAGACATATCTGCTCATTAGAGTAAAATGAAACCCGTCATCTGACTTGAAACAGGATTCCTTGTTATTGGAAACCCCATCGCTCTGGCTAATGGGAATCGGTGTTCTGGGGTGCACCTGGGGCACGTGCTGTCGGATCCAGGGATTGAGGGTGTACCAAAGCAGACCTTAATAGCAATGGCATCATCCCAGGGGGCTTGGAGAGTATCTGGAGCTGAGGGGTTGGAATGGTGGGGTCTGTGGAAGGACTCTGCTGCTGCACAATGCCATGGCACGGTCCCCCCATTGCGTCCCCGCGGTCCCCGACTGACACCCCCGGGAACAGGGGTCTGTGCTGAGGGGAAGGCGGACAGAGAGCAGATGGGGAGCTCCCTCCACAGATCCATGTGCCAGCTCGGGGTGTGAGCAGTGCTGTGCTCGGTGCAAGGCAGGTGGCAGCTGCCGGCCACCACAGGGCAAAAACAGAGGTGACAATGATGGTGACAAACCTGCAAACATGTAAATTCTCTCCTCCTGTGCTCAGGTTTTGGCAGGGGCTGCTGCAGCTTTACCCCTGTGGCAGAGACTGAAAGGAGTGTGAGGCAGCAGGTGTTGTTCTGGTCAGGGAAATGCGCAGAACATGGTCTTTGGTTGTGAAAATGGAATATTTCATCTGTGCTTCCTCCTCTTAGCTGCAGCGACCTGATCCTCATCAGGGTTTAGCTCCCCATGGAGCAAGTCAAGGCAGGGAAAGGAAATTCCACCTGTGTTTGAAACTCGGGTTTAATCAAGGTCTCCTTCCTTGGGTTTGGGCTGTGGGTGTCCTTGGTAGCGATGTAGCTGGAAGATAAATGCAGATAAGGAATTCTGTATTAGGGCTCCATTAATAATAAACGTGTGTTGATGCTAACTGAGTGTTATTTAAACACACGGAGTGGAGGCAGCAGCCTGCTGAGAGCCTCTCGTGTTGTCAAACCTTCTCCCTTGCTGATCCTGCTTCCAAGCAGTGCTGGGGCATGGCAGTGGTGGATTTTAGGTGGTGTCCTTGGCGGGTGTTGGCTGGCAGTGGCAGCTGAGTGTCAGGGGAACATGAGGGAAGGGTAGCTGACTGTATTTCTGCTGAGGGGCCACTCACAGCTTTGCCCTTTCCTGTCCTTTTGGTCATCCTTGCTTCTGTCCCTCAGTGTCCCCCAACAGCCCCCTCAGAGTCCTCAGCAGCCTTCCCTTCTCGGATCCTTCACACAAGATTTTCTGTCTCCCTGGTGCAGCCGAGGAGCTGCTCACACCGGTGTCCTTGGGGGACGCTTGGATAAATCTCTGACCTTATGGGGGAAGGACAGTGTTTAGTAAGTGACCTTTTACTGTCAAGGCAATGGACCATCAGCTGCTGGAACCAAAGCAAGAGACCAGCTGCTTCTGTTTCTTAGAAACATATTAGAAAGGTGGAATAAAAACCTGAGATATGCAGACCAACAGACCTCTGCTGCCATTCCGAATTCTTCCTCACCGGGCTCCCGGCGCTGCGTTTGCCCAGTCCCCTCTGGTCAGTGACAGAGCAGATGGATATTGATCCTCAGTGTCCGCCAGCAGTAACCTTTGAAGGGACAGGCGACGTATGGCCAGGGAGTTTGATCTATCAATATCTGGGTAATAGAAAGACAAGGGTGACATCTAATCCCAGCACAGGTGACAGATCATAAATCTGCGCAGATGGGGCGATTGGCAGCAACAGGAGTGTGAGGGGAGGGCGAAGGAACTGCTTCAGTCTGAAACACCCTTGGCCACAGGTGCAGAGGTTTTCATGGCAGAAAAAATAATTTTGTTCCTAAGATCCAAAGAAATATTTTAATTTGGGCATAACACAGGATTTTTGTCCCTGTACCATTTTGGTTTCAAGCAGTGGAAAGAATTCCCTGATGCCATTGCATATTCACTATGTTAAAAGTCAGTGCTGCCTCCAGTGTAATTTTGGAGCTATTGTCATCTTTTATTCTTACTTTTTAAGCCAGAAAAGCCATAAAGGTGGCAATGGCATTTTTTTTCTTCACAAATTTAATATCTGTGCACAACTCGCTTGAATTTGCTGTATATTTCTCTGAAGTGGCTGTTTCATAGCATAAACTTGCTCCTCACAATAAGTAATTTTTAGCACCATCTTGCACGTTCCCCCTGAGTGTGGAGAGTAATTCAGGGGAAGTGTGACTGCGGCGGGGGGGGGCGGGGGGGGGGGGGGGGGGGG
>NW_008238838.1:6437859-6456447 GCF_000691975.1 Corvus brachyrhynchos
GGTGGGTGCGAGCGGGGAGAGGAGCCGGGCGCGGCGCTGCCAAGAGGTGCCAAAAGTGCTCGCTCGCGAAAATCTGTGCTGAGAAGGAGGGGAAGTAGGTCCCTGTGGCTGCGGGGGCTGAGCACACCCTGTGGCAAGGGATGAGATCCTGGCGGCAGGAGCTGCTCTGTCCCTGCAGACAGCGTCAGGGAGACTCAAGGAAATCAACGTCTTGGGAACAGTTTCTGTGAATGCTATTTCCTCCCACCCGTCCTTTTTTTCCCTCCTAAATGGGTACTGGGGCTTTGAGCATCACCAGGGGATCCCAAACGTGGCACAGCAAAGTTGTCTGTTGGCAGTGCCCTTCCTCAGAGCAGTTCTCTTAGACCTGGCTGCAGCATAAAGAAAGGGTAACATGCCTTAAATCTGAAGGTAAAAATCCAAGTACCAGGTGAGCGTTACCGTATCAATTTGCTGTAGTCTCTGCCTCAGAGGGAGACATGGAGCAGCCATACCCCATTCCCGTCATCACTGAGCAAGCTCTGCCCCATTTGGCTCTGCTGCACCTTGCTGGAAAGTCCCTGTTCCTCCTGGTGCTCAGCGAGGGATTTTCATGGGCCAGACTCCCTAGTGCTGTATTGCAGCTGACAGACCTGCACAGAACTAACTCAAGAGGGAGATTGTTCTAGAATTCTATTTGTTTGCCACCATCACTTTTTTTGAAGAGCTCTTTGCCTGGGAATTGGAGTTGCTGAGTCTGTTGCTGGCCATGGAGAAGATGCTGAAGAGGGAATAAGAGCTACTTGAATGCAGGAAAATCTCAGAGAGGCTTGACTCAGGGTCACAAAGCTGATAATTACATCTTATTAGAAGAGAAAGTTGCTGTTTCAAAAGGTTAGTTGTGAATCTTGATGGAAAACAACATTTTCCTCTGGGACTGAGGGCCACACTGACAGAAGAATTGCTCGGAGGTGCCGCGTCTGGCCCCAGGCTCCGTGGCCTTGGAGGCTTCCCTTAGGGACTGTGCATGAGTGGAAGGAGCAGCAGCTGCCTCTTCTGCCCTCCCTGCACCCCAGCCTCTCACAGTAGCCTTTATGTGAGCGGGTGAGAGCACCGCTGTCTTGGTGTGCTTCGGACACCCATGGAGGAATCCAGGCTGGCTTTGGTGGGGCTGCACGAGCGTTGCCTTCTGACCCAACCTGTTCCCTCCTGGCACAGCACCCTCCCGCTGCAGCTCTGCCCTCCTGCAGCGAGGGCCATGCGTGTGTCCGTGTGCTTTGTGGGCAGCCTGGGCTCCAGCTGTTGCCATTCTCTCGCCCATGAAAAGATACCATGAGATGAACTCCATCAGCAGGGACTGCCTTTCCTTGCCAGCACAATCAGTGTGGATTGTCCGTTCTTTTCCAGAGTTCAAGTGTGACAACTGCAGCTTTTTAAAGCAGTCTCTCAAGACTTGGAGCCCAGATGTACAGAGCTCCAGCAGCTTCTTCCAGCACTGCCTTGGCAGTTCTCCTCTCCCTCCTAGAAGCAAATCTGCAGAGCAGTTAAATGGCCCTTGGGTTCCCTTCTTTTTCCTGTATCTGATCCATGACCAAGAGTCTCTTCGGTTCCCGTTCTCTTCCTGAAAAACCAATTGTGATGTTTGTGTTAAAGGGAAGAGATGAAGCCCTCAGTGATGGATGAGAGCAGAGGAGCTGCTCAGCTCAGGGAGGAGAAGGAGCACAAAAGAGCTTCTGGGGAGGTGGATCCACGCTCAGTGTTTATAAACCCACTTGTCTCAGCTCTGGATTTAACCACCACGTTCCTTTTAGGTACTTGAAACTGATAGATGAATGTTGACATTCAGATTGTGTTAATTCTGGGGATGGAGCCTTGTGTCGCTTTTTTCCTTGAGCACGTGGACAGTTTGTGTATCTGTGTGAGTTGTTTCTTCTGACTCAATCTATTAAGAGGAATTTTGTTTAGGTTTACGGGCTTTACATAGTTCAGGTGTAATGAAAACCCCTCTTCCTTGGAAAGCGTTTGTGTCAGGATCCCTCAGACTGAGCCAGCAGTACTGCAGCTCATGCTGGGGCACCTGTGGTTAGAAATTCCGTAGAAATTGAAAAACCATGCTCCCCAGCACGTATTTTTAATCTTTCCCTCTTCTCTCCCTGACGCTTCCCTCTAGCCGGGTGTCCTACAAGTGGAGAAAGAATTGATTTTGAATGTGACCGCTGCATATGAGCCAAGGTCCCTGGGCTGTGTCCAGCTGAGGGGAACTTGTTTGAAACACAATTTACTCATCTGTGTCTGTCTGCAGCCTTAAGAGGAGAGACTGCAGTGGTCTAAGACAGGAAGACAAGTGCAAAAATTAATTGTACAGGTTGCAGCCGAAGCGTCCCTCAAGCATTGTGTCCCCCCTCACTCTCCCTTCCAGTAAGTGTAAAGCACGGTGTCGTTTTTCACCTTGCAAAGAGAGATTCAGTAAATGAGGCTGGAGAATTGCTTTGGGTAATGAAGGAAGCATACATTGTGTTTTCCTTCCTCCTGGCACTGCAGGCGCCCATTTTGGTGTTTCCCTTGCTCTTTAACACCAGTGCACGTGTTGCCTGTAGACAGGAGCTCACCCTGGAGACCCCCCCCCAGAAAGTGGTTTCCTTTCTGTTCCTGTCCCACTCCCTCTGGAGCAATGCCTTGTCCTCCAGGTCAAGATTTTCAAGACTCCAAGTCCAGCCCTGCAGTCTATCTGTCCTGCAGTCTGTCCAGCCAGTCACACACTGGGATGAGGATTTGTCCCTTGTGTGGGAGTCCCAACAGGAAGCTTTGGTCTGATACATGGGCACTGTGCTGTCATAGTCCCTTCACGTGTAATAGATGAAAATCTGTCCCCTGTCATTCTGTTGGGGGCTTTCTGTTGGATCTGCTTGTGCTGGGCCCCTCCAAGGCATTGCCAAGGATTTAACGTTGGTTCTCGACAGTAATTTTCCTTTGCTTCTTTCAACTCCTGAGATTCCCTCTTGGGTCCATAAATTTCATCTCCCCTCCCCAGCCTGTCCTTCTCTGTTCCAAAATATTGTCATGCTGTGCATGTACTTTAATGCTCCTCAAAATACATGTACACTGACAGTAAATATTTACTGAGAAGCTTCCCGAGCTGTTGACAATGAGGATGGGTCTAAAGAGTTCTTGCTTTGTGTTGCATTTTTATTTAATTTAGAGTTTGTAATCGATGCTGCTCATGGAAACAGCTTTCCTGCCTTGGTAAGCAGGAGCAGGTAGGAATAGATGCCCCAAAACCTGGAGGGGTGCACGCCGGTGCCTGTGGTGAAGCACGTTTAGGTCAGCAGAGCAGACGGCGGCCGATCAGACACCCTTTGATTCAGAACAAAGAGGCAAAGCCCAGGAGGCTGTGGCTGCTCCAAGCCGTGGAGGGGCTCAGCGTGTCCTTATGTGCTCCCTGCCCATCATTAACCCGGATAAGAGCCTTGTTCAGAGGGATCTGGTGCCAGCCCAGGCTGAGGTGCTGGACTCTGCGGCCATCCATCGGCAGGTTTAATGCAGCAGCATCCCAGCGTGAAAAGCTTCAGTGGCTTGAACTTCAAATAATTTATTTCTAAATTACTTCTACTGTAATTCTTATTAATTCAAATAGTCTTCTAAGCTGATGTAAAATTCAGTAAACCCAAGGAACAGTTTAATGAATTGAAAATAGGATTGAGTCTTTTAAAGTAAATGTAAAAAAATATGCTGGCAATAATTGCTTAGATGGAAATCGAATCTTAATAGCTTTGTTAATGATTTGTAGGGAATATTGCGTTTATGAGAACATATCAAGCTGATCCTTGTGCAAGAACCTTGTTTTGAATGGATTTGATAAAATTATTCCCCAGAAGCAGTTAGTAATGTTTAATATTTTTGCTTGAACCACTTTTGAGATGTTTGATTTCATTGATGCCAGGGCCTGGCTGTGGCTGTGCAGGGCACCTCCACGGCAGGATGTGGCACAGGCAGGGCAGGGCTGTGCTGTGATGGCCTTTGGGATCTGCACTGTGGTTTGGGATTTGAGAACAGAATCATTTAGGCTGGAAAAGCCCTCTAAGATTATTGAGTTCAGCCATTACCCATCGCTGCCAAAGCTACCATCAACGTGTGTCCCCAAGGTTCAAGAACACCACATTAAGGGTGCTGATAGCGTGGTGAGGTGGCTGGATGCTCATCTTCTGATCAGAGGCTTTGAGCAGGACCAGCTTCATCCTGATCCACAGAATGTAGAGCAGGAGCCAGGCAGATGTCTGGGACAGGCTCTTTGCCTCTCTTGAATGGGGTTTGGGCTTTGTGGTCCAATACGGGTGTTACTGTTTGATAATAAATCTTGTTGCTCCTCAAAGTTCATCAATCTGGAGAATCTGTCTAAAATTTACACTGAGAGGGCAGAAAAATGTGCCCAGACTTCAGCTCGCTGCCCATCAGGCGTGGAGAGGAGTCTGATGGTTTACCAATCTTTCTCTTTCCAAATGATGCACCTTTTTTTCAAACATTAGTTTCCAAGGGATGTCAAATAATAAAGGCAAGTTGGAAAGAAAAAAAAATTATGAAAATGCAGGGTGAGAGAAAAACTGGGGTTTAAATACCATCCCCAGATTTCCTGTGTGCAAACTTTACCCTAATCCTGCATTTTTGGGTTTCTCGTGGCTAAGGCAGCTGTGGAGCAGCAGAGGATTCTCTGACCACCCAGCCTGGGGCCAAGTGCCCAGGTGTCCTGGCTGCATTTGGAACATTGCCAATCAAAGTCTCAAAATTTCTCCCACTTTGATTCCCAATGGTTATGGAAAAATTGAAATGCAAGGCTATTCCCACTCCCCTCCCCTGCGTCCTTTGGTGTTCGAGGCGAATATCTCAGCGTGCGGGTGATGTGATGCTTCAATTCATTAGGAGGAGAGTTTTCGGGGTGATGACCTGTAAATGATTACAAGGCTCCCACAGCATAATTGCATGGGATCTTTTTTTTTTCCTGCTGCTGGACATTAATAGCACCTACTGATTACACAGAGTGAGTAACGACTGATTCCCTGAAGTCTGTCTGCTCCAGTCAAGGGATAAGTGCTTCTTATAGCGAGTTGTTCTTTCCAGGTAATTTAACAAGATTTGTCTGTTGGGTGAGGAAGGGAATTTGTGGTGTTTCTGTGTGGGGCAGTAGTCCTTCCTCTATTTCCGTCACAGACCTCCTTTCTCACTGCTCCTCTACCAGCTGGTTGAGGGACCCAGAGTCAATGGCTCACTGGCCAGTGTTTCTCCCGTGGTGGCAGTGGAGGTTTTCATTCCCAAATGAAACCCACTGGTGTCATTTCTGACCTTGAGTCCTGCCTTTGCTTTGTCCTGCAGGTGATGGTCAGAACTTGGTGACGGAGGACGTGACAGTGGTGGAGGGGGATGTGGCCACCATCAGCTGTCGCGTCAAGAACAGCGATGACTCGGTGATCCAGCTCCTGAACCCCAACAGGCAGACCATCTATTTCAGAGATTTCAGGCGTAAGTTTATGGTTCCTCATTTGGCCATGGCTCCTCCTGTGCCTCACTTGCTCTCAGGATACGGTATTTGCTGAGATCTCTCCTGTTTGTGCAATGCTGGGCACTTACAGTTCAGTTGGTTCTGTGGAGGAAGGTGAGATAGACAATCATAATCTTCTCCTTAATGGAAAACTTCATGGTCCCCTCTAAAAGTCAGAACATCTTACTTTGCAATAGGAATTGATTGTTGTAATTCAGGGTGAATTGCAATTGAGTGCCAAATATTTAGCTGACACAAACAAATTGAACTGGGCGACACCAAGACAGCGCAGTGTCGTCAGAGGTAATCTCTTCAGGCCAAAGACTGAAAATTTCAGGACAATCTGTGCTGCTTTTTACCCAAACTAAAATCTCTCATCACTTGCATGTCCAGTGGATAAGTTTGTCCTGTGGTGACAGTGCCATGGTGGCTGCAGTGAGATGCTTTAAATGGTCTGTGTTAGTGCCACTGTGGGGACACAGCCATATTCTGTGCCCAGGAAACAACAGGATGGGAAACCAACTTTAAATTCTACTTTTCCCAATTCCTTCCTCATTCAGGCTGTCCCTGAGTGCCTACAGTCAGTGATGGGGCTGTGTAGACACCATAAGCATTTTACCTACGCATCCCTAAGCCACCTGGTAATAAAACCATGTCCAAAGACTTGATGCTGTGCCCAGTGGTTTTCTCATGTTGATTATGTGAAATGATCTGAGAACTAAAAGATTTTATAGGTCCAGCTTCAAGGTAGGAAGCAGGATGGAAGCTAATCAGGAGCCCAGGGGTGCTCGCCTTGATGTGCTGCTGTCTGTAGGGGTCTCTGGGATTGTGGTGTGGCGGGAAGGGGATGTTGCCTCTCTCTGTGCAGTCACCCAGGCTGTGCTTGCCCCACAGCGCTGAAGGACAGCAGGTTCCAGCTGGTGAACTTCTCCAACAGCGAGCTCCGAGTGTCCCTGACGAACGTGTCCATCTCTGATGAAGGGAGGTACTTCTGCCAGCTCTACACCGACCCCCCCCAGGAAATCTACACCACGATCACGGTGCTCGGTAAGGACGGCTCGGTGCTCGCAGGGAGCTGTGGCGTCCCTGGACACACGGGGTCAGTGGGATGGGGTTCTGTGTGGCCCTGGGAGAGCTCCAGCCACCTGGAGAGAGATTTGAAGCAAGGATTTGAATGCTGAGTGCTGATGGCCGGGCACGTGTGGCCACGGGACCGACGCGCTGGCAGTGACAGCAGCTCCTCTATTCGAGCGGTTCCTGCCAATTAGCAGCAGCTTTTAAGGCTCTATTAATGGGAGAACCTGAATCAGGGAGGGTGACTTAATGTAAGATCTCACTTGCTGATTAGTTTAAATCTTCCTTCTTTTGCCTAATGAGATTTGGGTCTTAGGTTTTTATACGTTGTTAAGTAATGTTTATAAGCAGTTTTACTCCAGCTATTACAGTTATCAACACCTTCAAAGTTTCTGTGCACTTTCCAGCGCTCACAGGCATGCGAAGCTCTTCCAGCTCCTGTCTCTAATCGTGCACAGGCAAAAACAGTTTGTTGGATTTAATTTCACTGCTGGCAATGCTGAGAAGGTGTTTGAAATCAGAATACTCATTTCATTCACCTGTAAGCCAGCACCGCATGTCTTTCAAGTGGGAGACATAATGCAGGTTTTTGTTCGGTTTTTTTAAGCATGAATTGTGCTTCAGAACTGAGGGAAAAGTCTGTTTTCTTGCCTTGTACTTCAGTTGTTTCTGAGAAGCCTTTGTGGCATGGCCAGTGTGTGTGCTGCCTTTCCCCCACATCCATAAAGGTTTTGTGTCACCTTCATCACGTACTCGGGTCAAACCTCAGCTCAGGAAGCAGGCAAGGGTGAGGGAGGTTTATTATTAGAAGATGAAGGAGGGGTCTTAGTACTTGCAGAGAGATTGGACACTGTGACACCAGGGATAGCTTGTCTTGCCTGTCTTTCCTATTACCCTAATTAGGGGAACAAATGAGCCAGGGCAGAGGAGGGGTTCTCTGTGTTGGTGTTGGCTGGTCCTCCCAGGAAATTGTTCCCCACCAAAAATCTCGTGGCCATCACCCAGCCCTTGATAGTTCTGAAGTTGTGTCTAAGACTGATGTTGCTGGTCTGCTTCTAATGCTGCCAGCTCAGGAGAGCAGAGGCGGGTGTCGAGGTGTCCCCCTTTGCAGCCGGCATTCAGAGGGAGCTGCACATTTGCTTCAGCACTTTCATGTCTTCTGTGACACGATATGTAGATTTATTCATGCTTAATTGGAACATGAGAAAGTCTCAAATATGTAGCCCGTTCTGTTCTTTTTAGAGAGAAGCCACAAGTGACTAATTAGTCCATTTGATCATCTGGATGGTATTTATACATATTTGTTCTTCATTAGCTCGAAGACCTGTGAGTCACATCTGAACTATGCAGTTGCTTAATCACATTGATCAGAGCAAAGATGAGTTTCCTTTGGAAGTTCTGGGATTTTCTGAAGCCGTGACTCTGCCATAAGAACTCTCGCTGTTCACTTTTTCCTGAGTTTTGCCTTGCTGCTGGTGCTTTGATTGGGAAGAGATTCCCTTGTTCCCATGTCTTAATTTTTAAGCTCATTTGTCCCATTTCTGGGCTGTGCCGCAGTGGTTGTTACCCCTGAAGTTACAGCCTGTTTCTCAGTATTACTGGATGATTTTTCATGGGATGTAATCTTCCAGCTTTGTGTTCTGGGAGACTCCCGATCTAGGGAAGATGTGTGCCTGGGCAGAGCAGCAGATCTCCACCCCAAAGGATGTGGCTGCAGAGCTGGCTCCCTCCTGTCTTTGGGATGGTTTTGGGGTGGCTTGTGGGGGTGTGATGGGAGGCAGGGCTGTTCCCAAGGGATGGTGTTCCACTCCAGGCTTGTGCTCAGTGGCTTTAAGAGCGCCTTAAATGAGGTTGATGCTTGCTGGCCTGCTTCCATGCTCATGGCTGAGCCTTGGAGCTGAACAGCAGGAGAGAAAAATTGCCGTGGAGGTTAGAGGCTTGGTAAGTAATGCAGTGCCAAGTGTCAGCTTTTGTGTTTCCTCTCCTTGTCAGAGAAGTCAGGAAGTGTGCACGGAGTCAAGCTGGATTTTTAAATAGCACCACACACCCGAGTAGCGCAGGAGGCTGCGGCTCTCCCTGGAACGGTGCCTGCTTGGGAGAGGGAACAGAAAGTTACAACCCTGATAAGTAATAATTTGTGAGACTGCGGTGATTATTAGGTGGAGAGTGAAAGTGCTCACTCCAATTACTGCAAAACCACCTATCAAAGGGTTTGATTGATTGAAAGATCAAATAAATGCTGGTCCTTGTTTCCTTCGGCAGATTTTACAGGTTTTCCTCAAGGTTTTGTCTTGTGTTAATGATCAAAAGGTGTTTTTTTCATCTGGTATGTGTTGTGTTGTGTTTCCCATTCCAGTCCCACCACGCAATCTGGTAATTGACATCGAGAAAGAAACCGCCGTGGAGGGAGAGGAGATCGAGCTGAACTGCACCGCCATGGCCAGCAGACCAGCCACCACCATCAGATGGTTCAAAGGCAACAAGGAGCTAACCGGTAGATGTGTCCTCTCAGTCCCTTGCTTTGTTCAGGGAGTTGAAGTGATTTATGTAATGGCTGGGTGTTTGTTCTCTGCTGCCAGTTTAAGGGGAAAAAAAAGAAAAAAAGTAGAATGAGCTCCTTTGAGCGCCAGCTAAGAAACAAAGCACTGTGTGGGCAGACAGATAATTCCCTAACGCAGGGGGCTGAACTCCATTTGGTCCTCTGCCTACCTGCCAGCCTCGAGTGCCGGGTTCTGGAGTCCTGCTGTAACTGCAGGTGACCTTGAGGAGCCCAGAGCTGTGCACTGAATTCATTTCTGTGTGGTAGCTTTCTGCCCTGTTTTAGGTACAAGAGGGATTGTCTGCGCTTTGGGCTGTAAAGATTTGCAATTCACCTTCACGTCTAGCTCCCTTGTTTGTGGAGCGTTTTCCCTGTGTTCAGTTGAATATTCATCTAGGATGGGTTTCTCTGACTCCCTGAAGTCTGGTTGCTCCTGGTACTTGCACATTCAAGTCACTGACTCTGATTGCATGTGACACGCTGTTAGTTTAAGTCTGCATGTGGATGTGAGCTTGGTTGACAACACCTTTGTGCTTTACCCAGTCTGAGACACTGACGGACTCTCTGCAGAAGTCCAGACTCATTACTTCAAACCCACCCCCCTGCAAGAACAGGATAAAATCCTCTCCTTAAGCCCAACACTTCAGAGCATTTGAACAGGCCACATGCTGGGAGGATGCTGATGCAAGTGGGATGCAAACCTGCTGCCTGGCGAAGTGGTGCCCCGCTGAGTCCCAGCGCCGTGGTGTGCAGGGAGTTAACGATGCTGCTCTGGTTCCCTTCCCCATCCCAGTGGGCAGCAGGACAAAGTGTTTGTCCCTTTCTGCCTGACCTGTCCAGCTTCTTGATTGAGTTTTCTTGTGTTAGCAGTCGAATCCCAGCTTTGTGTTCTCTGGGAAGAGTGCTGAGCTTCATGTAATACCACCTCACCCTGCTCAGTCTTCAGATTTTTTTTTTTTAACAGAGTAGAGACTGAAACACTTGGCTGTGAGTTTGTGAATTACAGGAAGTGTGGCTTTGCCCATGGGAAAGCTTTCCCTCCAAATATCAAGGGGTGTCTGCGCGTGTCACCTGTTTCACTCTCATATATTATACAGCAATATTTGGTGTCTGGAAGAGCTCTGCTGCAGAAGTTACTCTTAGCATTTTGCCTGTGAATTCTTAAATAAAAAGGCACAGATCAGAGCAGAGCTGCACTGTCAGCGGGAGCTTGCTGGGTTCCTGGAAAAATCCTTTTTCTCCTGTCTTGTCTTGTCTCGTTTTGTCTTGTCTTCCTGCTCGTTTCCATCACGGCATCCCTCAGGCAGCCGGTCCAGAGCCGGGCTCCCCTCCCTCAAACAGAGCTCCCTATCAATACTACTTTTAGTTAATTTAATCTGTTAAATCACTTTTGTAGCTAATTGTTGATTCAGGAGTGGGAGGGGATTTGTACCTCATTGGTTTAAGAATTTGGGGGTTTGGGGACGTTGTTAAGGGGATTGTTAATCATTGCGGTAACATCGCGTGGACTTCACTTGGCCGGAACCTGAGGGAGAGGAGGACGGGATGGGTGTCCAAAGGGAACATGGACAAGAGGGAGGTGGCCTGGCTGCAGGGGGGGCTCATCCTGTCATCACTCTGCTCTCTCTGTTCCCTGCCCCAGGCAAGTCGGAGGTGGAGCGGTGGTCCGACATGTACACCGTGACCAGCCAGCTCCGGCTGAAGGTGGGGCGGGAGGACGACGGGGGCCCTGTCATCTGCCTGGTGGATCACCCTGCGGTCAAAGACTTGCAGACACAGCGTTACCTGGAAGTCATGTGTGAGTAGCAGAACCTTTAATTCTCTTACTATATAAAATTGTGTGCTTGAGCATTCAGGAACCCTTCGCTACATGTTAAAATTCCAGCGTCGATGAGGATTATATCCTGTTATGTAGAAATCGTAATCACAATGTAAGGTAACACTTCATGGGCGAAGCCACGACTTTCCCAGCCCTCTGTGATACCATAAATACTTTGCTTTGTTCTCTGATGAAATAACTCTCTGTACATAGAATTTGCATCAAAGGTTTCTGGCTGGGCTTTTTAATTGTCAGAACAGATTAAATCTGAGTATTTTTCTTCTAGCAACCTACTTATCTCTTTGAAAAGTGCTTCTCTACTCCCCCTTCAAAGCAACTGGCCACCGTGGCGAGTTTACTGGCAAAAACTGGGTATTGTGCAAGAGAAACCCAGTGCTGTGCACTGTGAACATGCAGCATCGACTGATTTTGTACATCAGAGTATGGAATTATGTGGAATCTGTAGTAGCAGCACTGATTGAAGCCAGCCTATTTCCTGTACTGCTCCTGACATGTTCATTGTTAATAATGCATCTCACTTCCCTTAGGAGCTGCTCCACTGTACATGACAGCAGCAAGCAGGTACCTGGAAATATCTGTGGTCCCACATGCACCTGGTGGAAATTTTGGAGCTGTGTACATGCATCCCTCTGTTCTGAAACCGCTCCCAAAAGCAAAGTGGGATGGTGCCTACAGCGAGGCCGTGTGCTTGGAAAACCAGGCCCTGAGACAATTCAAAGTCCTTGTTTCCGTAGGATCCCTTCAACTACATCACATTGAAAGGAGGAGAGGAAGTTTTGTATTAATTTATTTCATCTGCTTCATTATGTAGTTTCATTATGAACATCTTGGTTACAATTCTCGTATCTCCGAAACTAGCGGGAAGTAATGTTCCTGTAATGAGGAAAACAGGAATGATCAGATACTGCCTAAATTGACAGATACGAGATTTCTTGCGACTGTGCTAATGTGTAATTCATTTATGCAAACTTAATGTCCATTAACATTTCTTGTAGAGCTCCATTAGCTTTAATAATACATTAGCACCTTTGTGAGGCTTGATCAAATACTTAACGGGGAAGAGCAAAAAATCCCATCTACCCTGTTGTGTGAGGGGATTGGAACTCACTGGGTTGAAAGGGCGTTGGACAACCTTGAGGCTTCCTTTCAGAAATCTCTCTGGAATCCTGGTGATTTGGTGGAATAGGAGAGGGCCACTGTTCAGGGGGGAAAAAGCTAACATTTTCTCTCTTCTTCCTCAAATAAATCCTTCCTTGGCCGCTTTAGTTTGCAGCCTGAGGGGTTGCCCATGCAGTGAGGGCAAAGCACCCCTAAAGCACAGTTCTTGTTCAGCTCCTGCACTGGAGGCCCTGCTGCATCCTGTGCACACGTTTCTGCCCTTATCACTGATTTTAGCATCTCCTTGGGCTGTTCCAGAGCTGTTTGTGGGAATGAAGCACGGAGCTTCCTTGGGAGGGAATGGAGATGAACAGGAGAAGGGAGTTCAGACTGATTTGGTTTTATGTTCTGAATTAAACTCTGAGCTTGTTAGAAGTAATTATGTTCCAGTGTGGGGACTTGACCCCGTTAGGCCGGTCTGTTCCTTGGGTGGGCAGCAGCAGATGGCCAGAGAGGAGCCCCGGCCCAAGAACTTGCCTGTGATGTGACCTCGTGGCTCCAGGACTCAGTGGGCTGGAGCATGGCCAGACACCTGCATTTTGTACCTGCTGCAGGGCTTTAGTTTAAAGAAAAGGCAGTTTCAGAGCAAACTCTTACCCTTGAGCTTCTCCTGTCTCACGGTGATGATTTGTTGGCCACTGGGAGAGCGTGGGCAGGAGGTGGAGGCTCTTGTTCATGCACACGGGCATCTCCGTCAGTGCCCCCATGGAGCTCGGCCGTGGGGGGAGCTGGGGCTCCTGCACTGACACCTTCTCAGTTGATTTTAGATGTGGAATGTGCAGGTTCAGCAGAGGACGCTTCTCCAGCTCCTGTCCCTTCCTGCCACTGTCCATGGCGTTAACCTTGCAGGTACCCAGCTACCGGGTCTCCGCTGCAGCGGCACCTGGAATTCCTTGCTCATCCGTGTGGATGTTGCTGCTTTCCTTGCAGCAGGTCGGTTATTTGGGCTGCATGTTCCACTCTCTGCTCTGACGTTCTCTCCCCACAAATCCTGCCCGCTCCCCCCCACGGGCACAGCAGATCCGCCCCTTCAGAACATCAGCAGGGCACAAGAAAATGTTTTTCTCAGCAGATGTTGTATTTCTCTGCACTTAATGTATCCAACTGGAGCATGAAATGTGTTGGGGAAGGACAGGAGGATGATGGATGGAGCCTGCTCGGATAATGAGGTATTTTTTGTCTGACTAAATTTCAGAGTAGGGAGATATTTTTTCTGAGATGCAACTCAAAAGTTGTGGCATTTGTTTTCCAAGAAAAAAGCAGAAATCAACAGTGCTGGGTGTTAACTTGTCCTACTCGTGGACTAAGCCTTTTGTTGCATATCTACCCTGGCACAGCATGGCTGGTGGTGAAGTTTGAGGAGAGTGCTTTCACGTGGCTGCAGGGTGTGTTACTGAAAAGAAATCTCTGAATCTCTGCAAACAAGCAGAGTAATGTGCGTGAAACCCTCCCCTGACACTCCTCAAAAGCAAAGCAGGATGGGACCAAGAGTGCCGTGCACTCGCAGTGGCCACAGCCCTTCCATGCCTGAGGAACATCCCCAGCCCTGTGCGGTGGCACTGGAGTGGAAATGTCCCCAGTTCTGCTGCAGTTGCTCTCTTCCCGTGGCTCGGATCCGTCAGTGAGCGATGGGAGACCGGTGCGTTGGGTGTAATTTTAGAAAGGAAATGAAGCAACAAAATGCATTAAAATATCATTAAGGAACTGAATGGAACCAGATATTCTGGGAGACATGCTAGTTGAGCCCTTGTGGTGCGTTTGCTGCTCTTATTACGTGATACTGGAAGTGAGTGTCAAAGCCTGGATTTGGCCTCTCCTCTGGGCTGGCTTTTTGTCCTTTTCTGAAATTATAATTAACTGTGCATTCATTTTTGTTATATCTACACGTGTACCTTTCAAGTCTGCCCCAATGGAGTCTTGTTGCAGCCTCTGCTGTTGTGATAGGAGAACTTTTTGTGCCCAATTATGTTCAAAATCGGCCTCATACGTTTGCTGCCGCATCTCCAGTAATCCTTACATTTCCATCCAGTACAAATATTAATTGCATAGTTTGCAGTGAAGTGATTAACATCAATGTAATTTATCATCTGGAGATTGCTAAAAGCGAATAAATGAGTTGTTTTGTTCAGCGAGGTGTTGACCCCTTCAGAAACTTTGATTTAAAGCTATTTTTTTTCTTTTAGCGAATATGAAAAGTACCACAATCAGCCGAGTGTTCAGTTATTTGATTTTCTGGGGCATTAGCCACTCTTGTTTGTGACATTTCCCAGTTGGGTGCTCGTTTGTGAGCTCATTAATAAGGTTTTCTCGGAGGAATGTTGTTGGGAGCACGGAGCGTGTGGGGCGGCCGGGGCTCTGCCGTTTGCAGGCATTAAGCAGCAGAGTGTGCTTAAATATTAAAAGAGAAGTGTTTATCCCCAAAATGCCTGTCGGGTTCTGGCATTCCTTTTCCCGCAACAAGCAAAATGATTAAATTGCTTTTGTTAGGGGTGAATTTTGCAGAGTTGTGTTTGGGGTTGACAGGCTCTTCCAGACAAGCTGTGATCTGCCAGTCCTGCTCATTCCTTATTTTAGACACGGGATCTATTTATTGAATAGATTTCTGTATTTTGGCTGAAAATCAGCAGTGCGGCCTCTCGTCCTTGTCAGAGGTGAGGAGCAGGCAGGGGATTGCCAGGCTGGGCTGGCTCTGATGCAGAGCGCATTCCTGATGAGCAGTCTCGCTGGATTTTGGAATAAAGGTGGCTGTTGTTTACACCTGAGGATCAGTGTTAACTTCGCTGACTTCTTTTAATATTGAAGAACACATTTTTCCTGCTCTTCCCCAGGCAAGATCAGAGACTGCCACAAGTCAGTTTTTTGAGGAGCTCACTGGGGCCCAGGCCAGAGCAGGGATGAGGAGCTGGATGAAGCAATGCCCACCTGAAGGGAGGTGTGTGAAGCATTATCTCGGAAATGCTGAGGCTGGATTTACCTACAGTGGGCAGGAGCACGGCTTGGCCTGCGGATCCTGCTCCCAGGGATGCCATCTGGTGTCAAGTTTGCCAAGAGGCACGTCAGCAATTCATGCAGGGATCAGAAAACGGATTTTAGACTTGGACCTGGCACCTTCTCACCTGGCAGAGGCCAGAGCCTGCTCGGCTGAATCACTGGCAGAGTCCGTTTTGCCGGCTCCTCTCTTGGCTGGGGTCTGGCGCTGCCAAAGATGCCACGTGCTGGTTTCCCAGCACAGCACTTGGGAAGAAGCTTTTTGGCTGTTTTCAGCCTCAGCACGGAGCGTGTTCTCCGGGAAGGGTGGGCTGGGTTGTTTCTGGGGGTGGTCAGCGAGGGTCCCGCAGCCAAGACCCCTGGAGCATCACGGTACCCTGGGTGCACGAGGAGCCAGGCTTGCCAAATCTGCCTGGTGCCAGGCTGTGGGGCAGTGAGCTCGCCTGCCTTGGAGATTGTGGGCTGGCCTGATGAAAGGAAACGGGTGGAAATAATAGGCTTAGGCTTTTGTAAGGCCCCGAACTCAGTGTAATGTTTTATCTCAGCTGATTAATGACATCTAAGCATTATCGATGAAGTGCATGTTTAAATGGATTAAGAAATCACTAACTGGCAGATCTCAAAGGGTAGTCATTAGGGAGTAATCAGCAGTGCTGGTATTTTTAGAGGGAACGCAGGGGCCTGGGTGCTTGGCCTGATGCTGTTCAGTTGAAGCATTTGAAGTTCTTAAAAAGTCACTGTTAATAATCTTTGCTGATGGCACAAAAATGGGGCAAGCAGCTAAAAAAGGAAGAATTGGGACAAATGCAGAATAACTGGAGTGGTTTGGTAAGTTCCCAAGCACGGAGCTTGAGAGCTGTGAAAGTCAAGGGGTGCAGGCTTCAGTGGCCAGTGGCATCCTGAGGGGAGGTGAGCGTTTTGGGGTGCATGGTCCCTCTGGGGGCTGCAGCCCCCAGCAGACCCCAGCACACAGGCACGCGCCTGTTGTGAGCGAAATCTCATCAAACGCAGAATGGCTTTGTAATAAGTTTTTCAAATTGGC
This sequence comes from Corvus brachyrhynchos, assembly GCF_000691975.1. Taxonomy (NCBI): domain Eukaryota; kingdom Metazoa; phylum Chordata; class Aves; order Passeriformes; family Corvidae; genus Corvus; species Corvus brachyrhynchos. Next base: position 6,454,010 of record NW_008238838.1, read on the forward strand.
TGCTGCTACAGTGTAACCTTTAGACGACTGGTATTTAACCTTGTATATCACTCTGAGCTTTTGAATGAATTTAGCTTAATAAAGGTGCCTTATTAAATTACGAGGCTGTTTTTTTTAAGCTGCTAGAAAGCGGCGTAGTAGGAAATAGCTGTGGGTTGTTGGGTCTAATTGGCTGCCATGGAGCACACAGGGCCTTGGGTGCACAGATGCAAGTGTTTATTTTTATGTAACAATCCAGTGGTGTGATGTTATGAAGTTCCAAGCTGAGGATTTCGGGGCACTGGAATGCACTAGGTGGTGAAAACTGCCACTTCTTGCGTCGTAATCCTGTTACCATCCGAGGTGGTCATCACCCCACGTTCCAGAGCCGCAGACATCACTGCTGGAATGTGTGCCTTGTAACAGGGCGGTGGCAAAGGGCTGGAGCAGACCTTGGAACCATCGGTGCTCTGTCCATGTGCGCTGCTAAATGTCACAGGAGCTGGGCTCGGGGTCCCACAGCGCTCGGCATTTCACAAACCTACACTCAGAGTCCATAATCTGCAGGAAATACACTGGCTTGGTGTGAGGCAGGGTGTGAGCACTGGAAGTAGAATTTAAGATTGTCTAAAGGCACGTCCTTAAACAAAGGGAAAAGACATTACTGCCCCTCCAGATGCTTGAGTGAAATTTTTTCTGTGTGCCATGAGCCTAATGCCAGCTGGTTCTCTGGAGTGTCCAGCCATGCCCCTGAATCCTTCAGGCTCAGGTACATTTGCCTAAGTGCCCTCTGTAATTCCCAGCATGCTGACAAGTCCTTTCCTGTGGTAGCTCCATTGGGAAACTCGTGGCTTCAGCAGTGCAGGCACATGTGCTGATAAACCCAGGTTCCTCTTGCAGGTGACGCCTCGACAGCACCTGGATCCAAATGGGATGGGTCCAGTTCACTGCCATCGTCAGTTTAATGAAGCCCATGGGGCTGGAAAGTGGCAATAGAAGGGCTCACCGAGCTTGGTGGGAGCTCATGGAGTTGGCACTTTGTTCTCCTACAGTGAGCCTGGGTGTATTCCTCCTGATTTCCATAAGTAATTGTCATTAGTAAACAGCTCTTTAGGAGTACTAAACTCACCTAATGGAAAAGGAGTAGTTTCAGTCCACATGTGCTGAGTAAACTGGGCTGGGAAGGTTTCCTTCTCCTTCGACTGCACAGATATAAACCATCGATGTTCCTGGCACGGGCTGGTGGTGCTGCTGCAAAGCCCATCAGAATGGGGAGCAGATGGCTGTGGGGGTGGGAGCTGTGGACGGCAGTGCTGAGCGCAGTGCTGAGGATGTGGCGGGTGATTTATTTGCTGCATAACACTGGGGTGAACTCGTCCTCCCGTGCTCCTTGTGCAGTGCTACTGCCATTCCAGGGCTGGAGTGCGTTTCCAAGCACACTGAAGCCGCCCCATTTCCTGCGGGATTGGGATTTGTCCCCTCGGCCAGTGACACCCCAAAGCACTGCTGTCCCACAGCTGCCACCGCCCGCAGCCCACAAGGACACCCCGGTTCCAGAGCTGCAGGAAGCATCTGTAACAGGGATTAGTTGATGAAATGTTGTGGTAGAGTCATCTTGGGAGAGGATTTACTTGTGTAGCTTATTCCATTACTGAAAATTATGAGAGTTTAAATTGGTTCAATCCTGACATGCAAGTTTTTTTCGTAATCTCTATTATTCCATAGGAGGCATGTTAATGAGTTAAACACAGTTAATAAAATGCAGCCAGCCAGTATTTTGGGTAGCAGTTACTCTCAAAGGAAATAGAAACATTTAAATGGTTTCAACCTTTATGCATACTGATTTTTTTCTTTCCTTTGTTCCTTACAGTTGAGTAAATTCCTGAAAAATATCTATGGCTTAATGGCACTTGTAGCCTTGAATTGATTTCCTGCGCTGATAATGTTTTAGCTACAGCTCACATTGCGTTTTTAATCTCTGTTTCAGTCATGGGAGGTAATGAATTTTTTAATTGTGGACTCTAGGTTTGTGGTTTGGCTCTTTTTTTCCTGCAGGGTCTTACTAAAGTGTTTTTTAGTTGGCTCCCTAACTATCCATGCTTTAATTCTCTGTTTATTGTAGGATTTAGAGGAGCTTTGTCTGGACGAAATACAACCTCCTGTTGTTTACACAGAGGCAGCGGTGGCTGTGGCTCTGTTGGTGTCTCTAACAAGCGTCTCTTGTCCAGCTCAGCGTGTTAACACTCATGGACTCCGAGTGTTGTGGTGCAGGAATCGCTGATACACCACAAAACCCTTCAATTCTGGACACCACGGGTCTCTCCAGCTTCCCCTCAGCATGAAGGCAAATGAGTTCCTTTTAGCTTGAGCGAGCTCAGAGATGAACTGTGCAGCAAAAGGCCCTTCCTGGGCAGCGCGGTGCCGCGGCGGGGTTCGCGGTGCCGCCGGCTCCACCTCCT
>NW_008238838.1:6456495-6483659 GCF_000691975.1 Corvus brachyrhynchos
GGTGCCGCCACGGAGCGGGGGGGGGGGAGCGGCGGGAGCGCGGCCCGGGGCTCACGGAGCCATGTTTTGTGTCCTGCAGATAAGCCTCAAGTGCGGGTTTCTCAGAATTACCCCTTGCAAGGCCTGACGAGAGAAGGGGAGCCGCTGGAGCTGACGTGCACAGCCTTTGGAAAGCCACAGTAAGTTGGACCCTTCCCAGGGACGGCCCAGGGTGGCCGGTGGTGACGGGACGTTGCATGGCCACTGTTCCTGTTGCCATTCTCTGCTGCGAAGACCATGTCCCAGAGTGAAGGAGAGAGATGCTTCCTGCACCCAAACATCTGTTGTCCACTGAAGACATCTGGTTTGATTTGCATTTATTCCTGTGCGCCTAATGGCCCAGGGATTTCCACTGGAAGAGCTCCTAGGAGAGCTCTTCCCGGCCACCGTGCAGCAGCCTTCGGGTGCAGAAGGGAAAGGCTCCCAACTGGACACCTCTTCCCCCAGGGAATGGCTTGGGTGGCATTAATCTGCAATTAATCTTGGTTTGATTAATCTGCGAAAGCAAGGTCAGGGGCTGCAGTTGTGGCCCAAGGAGGTGCCGGTGCGTGGACGCCAGCCCAGGACCCCGCACTGAGCCCTTGGGGAAGTGGGATGGATCCCCAGGTAAGGCAGTCCAGCCTTCTGCTCGTACTCACTGTGTGATGGTTTTCCTCCCCCTTGGTGCCCCGTGTAGTTTTTATAGAATACCAGTTTTATTCTCTCTCCTCTTCTTGCCAAGCCCTTGAGGCTTTCTTAGGCAGTTGAAGAAATTTATGCATCAGGAGAATCCTGGCAAGGGAGGGTAGATTTTCTCTCACACTTTCATTGCTGTTCTAATTTAAGTTTTGTCGGCTTTATTTTTTCTTTTAAATACTTTCTCTTCCACTTGGATTTATGGCTGTCAAGTATTTACTATCCTTCTTTATTTTCATCATGTCCATAAGATTTCTGCAAACATCCCTGAGATCTGTCAGTGCCTCCTTGGCAGCATGCCCAGAGCTGGGGCGTGAGGAGCTGGACCCCATCCAGCTCAGCAGCGTGGGCAGGGCGGGCACCCAGCACCGAGGCAGCTCAGGCTGCCCTCATCCTCCCTGGTAGCCTACATCCCCTTCCACAGTATTTTCTTGATTCCTATAGTATTTGCTTGATTCCCACTTCCCAGTTTCTTCTGTTCGGCACGAGGCCAATCCCTTCCCTGTACATCAGAGGCTGGCACGTCCCTGCTGAATTCTGTTTAGTAGCTATTCCCTGCTCAGAGCCTGCCAAGCCCCTTTGCATTCCTGTTCCCCTGGGTACCTGCAGTGCCTCCCATTTGCTATCAGCTGGGGATCTAATGAACAGGCTTTCTACATTTTTTTCCTTGCAGGCTATGAGTAAGACATTCCCATGTTAAATAGGACAGACACATCTCCCTGGCAGCTTGCTGATGCTGCTGATGTGCTGGGAATTGGCTTCTCTGGGTCACTTCACCTGGGTCTCCCAAAGCTAAGAAAATATACAGTAAAGTAATGAGCTGGGTTTAGCTCCATCTTTTTAAGATAAAGAGGTTTCATGAAATCTTTTACAGAGGTTTTAGAGGAAGGGGGAGGTTTCTCCAGTTAAGCAAAGTAATTTCTCTGCAAAATTTGGCAACATAAATATTGGGGGAAGGAAGCTCAGAGGGAAAAAAGACCAGAGAGGAGAAATTTCTATTTGGTATTAATACAGATATTTTGTTAGATTAGACGCAACCCCCTAAGACTATGACGGAAGTGGGAAGATGCTGAAATGGTCACTTCTGGGGATCCAGGGACACACTTCTCTGAGCAGCGGCTGCTGCATCGTGTACCAGCTGGGAACCCTGGGGACTCCACAGCACAAAGAGCCCTTTAAAAACTGTAGCCAGGAGCATTCAAACCTTTCCCACCCACACTGAAGTTAAACTGCATTTGGGCTCTCTCAGGAGCTGCTGCTGCTGCCCACACCATGGTTCGTGTGCCGATGCCGTGGCAGCGAGGGACAGAACACTGAGCCCATGTCCAAAACCAGAGTCAGCCAATGCCCAGCTGAGTTTGCTTGGTGCTGGATCCATCCAGTAGCATGGCTGGAATGTTGAAGCTTCTGCATCATGGCAGTCATCTACTGTTTGGACCCAGGGAAAAGCCTGAGCTGTGGGATACCTCCAGCATCATGCAGTCTCGCTTGCCAGCCTTGGAGCCAGGCAGGCTGAGAGAAGCTGTGCTGCAGGAAACTCCTCTTTAAGAGCTCACTGTTGAGTGGCCTGAAGGATGCTGGAGTTTTCTTGCTGAGAAGGAGCTGATCTGTCCCCTTACGGCCGCTTAAAGACGTAATAGTAATAGATGTTAAAAACCTCCACAAACTCAAAAGACCCCCAAGCCCCTCAGCGCTCCTGATCTTTACCACCTCTAACAAACCAGGCTCATTCCCTGAACGTTGCAGACCCACTGCCCATGTGGGTTCCATCAGTGGTGGGGTGCAGGAAGGGGCTGCCAGGCGGGCTGGGGGACAGGAGAAGGGCTGGAACTCCCTCAGTGCACAGCACAGCGCTCGCTGAGGTCACCAGGTCCCTGGCAGCTTGTGGAAGGGTTCAAACTTGACGAAACCTTACTTGTTCTGCTGTCCAGCTCTGCCCTCAGAGCACCCTGTGGATGAACACTGAGTCTGTAGCCTCAGAGCTTTCAGGTTTGCTGAGTAAGCGAATGATTAACCACTAATGAACTTTCTTCCTGCTTGCATTAGTGTTTTCAGAAAATTTAAGCTCTGGATACAGTTTCCTGTTGGGTTAAAATAAATTTAAATTGAGGAAGCCCGAAAGCATCTGGGCTTGAGTAGTACAAAAAAGTATGTGTTGTTTCTTTACAGTTTTTCTTGGTTTGGGCTTTCTGTCTGTGGATGAACTTTTGAAGATGCCATCTTGACCATAGGAAAATAGTAATGTGACTGTTTCTTTTTCTCCCTCCTCTGTAGGCCTACGGACATGAGGTGGTTAAGAGTAGATGATGAGATGCCTCAACACGTTGTAGTGTCTGGTTCAAACCTTCTCATTAGTAACCTAAACAAAACAGATAATGGTACATACCGCTGTGAGGCTTCCAACGCGGTGGGGAAATCACATGCGGATTACATGCTGTTTGTATACGGTACGTGAGAAAACCACCGTTCTTCTAGACTCGTTTACACGTAATTGCAACATGCCCTGCTCGGAAAGCTGTGACAGAACTTAACATTTGCTCAATGCCAGGTTTGCAGGCAGCTCCTGACACCCCGACGCTGTGCTGGGCTGGGGTAGGGGCTGGGAAACCACTGGGGTGCTGCTGGGGCTCTCGGTGTGTGCACCAGGCACAGAGCCTGTCCCGGCTCTGGGGAGCTCCCACCCCGTGCTGCCAGCTGAAGCCTAAGGGAAAGCCAGAGCAGGGGCATGGGGAGAACTGTGCAGTTCTCCTAGGACTTCTCCAATGATTTCTTGTCCTTCTGGTAACACCTCCTCCAGTGGCCTGAACAATGGTCTGAGGAGTTTCGAGCCTTCCACTAGCAAGTTAATCAGCCAGCATCCCCAGACAATTACAAACCAGTAAATAAACTGGAGGAATGAGATGCTTTAAGCCTGTCTGAGCGGCTGGGCAGACACTAAAACATGCCTCAGCATCTTTTAAAGTGCTATTAAGTACCTGCTTTAATTCTTCATTTCCTCTGCTTTACTTTGGCATTGCTGTAAACCTCACGCTCCTGCCATGAGGTGTTGCATGGAGTGGAGATTCAGGAGGCACTTGCAGAGCGATGCCCCAGTTTAAAGATGAGCTGTTCCTTGGGCTGAGTATTTAAAGTTTCTGTTAAGAGAAAAAAAAACGGTTGTGTGTGGCTGGGCTGAATTCATGGTGGGTCTTGGTCTTTTCCGACCTGAATGATGCTACGGTTCCACTCAGGTGGGACAGAAACTTGGTTTGAAGTTTGTTCCATGCAACAGCCGCCTGAAGCTCTGCAGTCTGAGCTCTCTGATAGTTGCTCTGATACAGTCAAAAAGTGGAGAACCTCCCATACCTCTCCAAATGCCACCTCTGCAGGAGTGATTTTAAGCCCAGTCTTAGAAACTTGCTCAAAGACTCAAGATAGCGACAGCTTTGAGCTTATACAAAACTCATGTACACCATCATATGGGTAGTTTTTCTAGTGCCTCTCACTCCACAAGACTCCAGTTTACAAAATGAAGTCAGATATGCATTTATGATTGGTAATTTGCATGCTCACAATATTAAAAACCCACTTGTTTACATCAGTGTTTAAAGAAACAACCAATTTTGCAGAGAGCAAAGCAGTTGGAATAGGACACAGGCGGTTCCCCACGAGATGGAAACCATGAAAGCTGCTGCCATAAAGCAGCTGTGGGGCAGGTGGTTTCCCTCCTTGTGTAGTTGTATGTACCCATCTTGGGCCAAGGCAGAGCTGGGGGAACCTCCCCAGCATTACTGACCTGAGGTTTAGAGCTCGTGGGAAATCTCACATAATTACTCTGCATTTTGGATGTGGGCGAGAATAGACAGCGCAGGACTTCCTTGGGGTTGCTCCTTCTTGGGATTAAATCCACAGGAGGAGACCCAAGACAGCATTACTTGGAAGGAGGATGGAGACCTGTGGGTTCCAGCTTAGGCATCTGGCCAATGTGTTGCCCATGTAGAGAAGGGCTGCTCGTGGGCAGAGAAGGGTTTTACATACCCCATCATCTCCAGTTTCTGCATGTTTGGCAGCATCCTGCTAGGCTCTGGCACTCTGGACAGCATAAGGGATCCTTTTAACCCTTGATTTAAGAAGAAGTCCAGAGTGGGGAGGGAGTGGTTGGGCTGTGGCCATCAGCTGAAGCCTCCTGGTACAGAGCCCAGCTGGAGCTGCCGTTGGGGGGAGGTTCAGCATGGAGGTCTCATCCTGCTCAGTGGTGGGGCACTTAACACCTCTTTCACCACCAAAAGCAGCCAATTCCACAGCAGCACCAGGGTCTGTGTCCGTGCAGCCACGTCTCTGTGGGCATGGCGGGAGCCTTGGTGGCAGGACGTGCCTAACGCATGTTAGGGTGGGAACTGGGGGGCTACAGACACAGAGCAGGGTCTGGCACAGCTCCAGGAGAGGCAGCGTTCAGGCAGTCCCATTCCAAAGGGACATCTCTGCAGGTCGGGGGTTTGACGCGGTTTCCAGCAGCTGAGCTGTGCCCAGCACCTTCCCAGCTGCCCACGTGGGATGGGGATGTATAATCACATTGGCACACACTGAAAACATGTTCATTTCTAAAATTCATTTTATGCTTTCCCTCCCCATGGGCCTGGGCAGATACCAGATACATTGCTAGAAACTTCCAGCTCCATTAGCACACCAGCTTTTTTTTTGTTTTTGTTTTTATGGAGGAAGAGCCCACAACACAGCCAGTCCCAGGCTGGTCGGTGTGAGTCTGGAGGCCCTTCCCTCAGTGCTGCTGTGCCTCAGCTGTGAGGGTCCCCACTGCTCTCACGGAGATGTATGGGTCAGGAGTAAGAGAGAAGCACAGGGGCTGGGATCCTTGGGATGTAGGGGAAAGACAGTGACTGCTCACAGCATAGCGAACTATGAGGTGACATTCCTTAACTCTTGGGAAGTTGGATGGAATATAATAAAGGTGCAGTATATAATTAAAGTTCAGATATCTTAATTAGGGGATCCAAGGGAGCTCGCTCAGAGATAAAAGAGTAGCAGATGTGTTAGTGAGGAACAGCTGACGTGCTACGGAGGAAACCTAAAATCAAAAGCCCATGAAAGGTTTCATGCTCTATTATTGCCGAATGAATCCGTAGTTCAAAGTCTTTCCAACTACTTAACGCATTCAGTTTGATCATCTGGGCATTGATACATATTTTTTCTTTTACATCTTCTCATATCTACCTTCTCCTGCCCGATAGTTTTGATAAGGATGTGTCCCTGTGTGTAACATCAATCCCGTGACGAGCAGCAGGGTTTGAATCTCAACAGGTCCAGTCCATCTGAGAAGTGGTCACAGAGAGAAACATCTCATTAACGATGCCCTAGTAGCAAAAACAAGAGTGCGCAACTGAAATTGTCAGAAAAATACTGATTTTTCTTTTTTTAAATTAAAAGATCTTGGTGGAATTCCTCATACCTGGAAATTGATATTCAGCAATGATGTTGTCGTTTCTCTGTGTTCGTTACCATCTTTGAAGTAGTTTTTAACATCCTGCTGCCATGTGTTTATAGAGGAAGAGCAGTGAGGTTCACGGCCCTGGGAAGACAGTGAGATCTGTTCATGTGCTGTTAATGCTCAGGCTGTGAAGCACAGCAGGGCCCCTCACACAGCCCTCCCACCTGGGTTTGCAAATGTATCCGTAGACAACCACCAAAAGCACCACTGTGTCTCTCCTTGTATGTGCAAACTGGTCTTTTTGTTGTGGAAAGTGTGCAGTTTATTTTTCTTATGCCTCTCCCATTCCATTTCTCTCTCTCATTGACTAATTTATGCTGGGTTTTATTTATTTTTTTTTAGCATTGTAGAAGGCAGAAAGGGGGGAGAGGTTGGGGCCAGGTTCTCCAGCCGGAGTGAGCGTGGGCAGAGGATCTGGCCCCGCTGTCCCTGCAGCTGCTGGGCTCTCCCCCTGGGATTTAGCCAAGGAAAGGCCCCCAACCCCCGCGCTGCTTCTTAGCGTCCTTGTTTTCCTCTGATCACGATTGACCGCTGTTGTGTTCTGCTTGTTTTTTTCTTAATTTGCTTTTTTATTATTTTCCTTTTTATATTTTATCCAGATCCCCCCACAACTATCCCTCCTCCCACAACAACCACCACCACTACCACCACCATCCCTACCACCATCACAGGTATGGTACCTTCATAACCATTGGAAATGTCCTGAATGTTTATTGTCTTTTATGTATATAAGCAGAGCATGAAGCCTGGGGAAAAACAACAAACCAATCACTTGCAGTATTTTTTTTCCCTCGAATACGCCCACCCACAGCACAAGCCCTGGTCTGGCATCTTGACGTGTCAGACGGTCCTTGCCGTGGGTGAGGGGTGTTCCTGAAACGTGGGAATTGTCGTGGCAGGAAAAGTGATTAATTCAGTTACTGGTGGCCAGTATTGGGTACTTCAAACACGGGATGCAAACAGCCCTAGAGCTCTCTTAGCACGGGCAGTCGTTTCAGCCTCCATCCCGTCAGTATCAATTTCTGAGCAATTTATGGCAGAAAGTTTGGTCTTCGGCAATTCAATTCGCCTGGTGAGACTCAAGATGCTTTTTCTCACGCTGAGGTGTTGGTCTTTCTCTGTGATAAGCTTCTCCCTCACTCTCCCAGGAAAGGGAATTCCACCAGTTGTTTTTATTGAGTGAATGCCATCCATAGGCCCCTTCTTGAGGAGCTGCCTTTCAGCTTGTGAGATTTTCCTTGTCTTTTGAGAAAAGATGAATAAAAACAACCAGCAAGATCATGACACCTCTCTCTGACACATCCTCATACCTCCTCACAGACCTGACTCATCAGGAAAACCCTTCTGATTTATTTGTAACCATCCGCATTGTCATTTCTCTGACCTTTCCTATTCCAACCGCTGCTTTTGCTTTTGCTTGCTGCTTTTTGTGGGGTTTTTTTTTTGAGGTAGAGGTGACAAACGGCAGGTGAGGATGGACCATTGAATACCTAATGGCACAACATTTACTGTTGCTGTAAACCACCCCTTGTGTAAATGCCTTCACGTTTTATTTGCTTTTATGATGCTGCTCAGCTGACTTTCATCATCCTGTCCAGGGCGTTTCGTGGCTTCTTTTCCTTTCGAGGTTTTTTGCACCCAAGCCAGGCCCCGCTGGCACGGACACGCAGGTGAAGCCTCTCTCCCAACGTGCCTTAACGCGCTGGCGGCCACCACCACGCTGCCAGCCCTCGCCGTGCTCTGCTTCCTCCCTCCAGGTGCTTACCGGTAAACCCAGCTCCAGGCACCCAGCTTGGGATGCTCGGGATGCTCTGCTGTGAACAGTCTCCCTTCTCCCGTGTTTTTGATTTCTAGACTTAACCTGCTTTCGTTTCAGAGGAGGTTTGAAGCTTTCTCAAAGCCTCCCTAAGAGCTGTTTGCAGAGAAGCTCGGCCCGTGTGTCCCACAGGCTGTACGTGGATGCGCTCGCAGGTTTCTTTGTTTGACGGTAATTGCTCGTGCTTTCAGTGACTTTTGGAAGGCTAAAAGGAGCAATGTATCTTGATGCTTGGATAACCCCTTAACTTAATAGTGGTGCCTGCGAACATTAATGACAGTCCTTTGCCTGGGAACTGGGTTGTTACCAGCCTGTCATTTTAGGGGTTGCCCCAGGACTGCCTTCCAAAGCTTGCGCTGTCCTCGCTTGTCCTCACCTGCTGTGTCAGGGTGCTCAGTAGTGGTTGGTTCTTCCCAAGGAATAGCAGTTTGGTTGTTTGTTGTCCTGCTGTGAGTGCTGCGGCTTGTCTGTGGATGCTCAGTAGCTTCTGGGCTCTCCTCCACATAGTTTTTCAGCTTTTTTATATTAAAAATAAGAAGGGGGAGGGGGGTGGTTCTTGCAGTCACAAATGGCCGTGTCATCAGCCTGGCAGAGGTCCCTTGGGGTAAGGAGCACGGGGCTGTCCAGCATCATTCTCTCACCTTTGTTTGCAGTGGTGGAGGATCTCAGACCTTGGTGGCAGAACCCAGTGGGTCTCCATCGCCTCCTTGATGCTTTTCTGTGTTGGCTTTGAACTGCTGAGGAGGCTGGAAAAGTAATGAAAATGTGATATTGCTCCCTGATTCCAGCAGTTCCTGCTCACAATCTGTCGGAAGAAGATTCGTTAATGCTGATAAGAGAAATTATTATTTTCTTCCCTGGCACTGAGTCTTCTTGACATGCGTCTTCCCGTCCTCTGCCCATGAGTTCGGTGTGCTTTTCCCACCCAGAACAGTCAAGTCAAGGCTTCCCCCTCTGTTGTGCAGATGTGCATGTGTGTCCTCTCCAGTCAGTGCTCAGGAGCATGGAGCCACACCAACTTTTGCCCTTTGATAGTTAAGAGACTTTGTGGCTGGAAAAAATTAGGTCAAATTAACATAATCTCTAGAATTACATAGCAGAATAGTGTTGGAACACTTTTCAAAGCCTCGAGAGACACCTGATAACTTAATTCCCATCCTCAGCTGAATGCTCCAGCATTCTTCCTGTCTGACAGAGGAGCAGTGGGAGCCAAGGGGGCGTTCCCTGAGCTGCTGGCAATCCAGGCATCTAGAGCCAGCCCAGTGGAATCCAATCCTTAGGATGAGGTGGACTTGAAATCTGCTTTATTTTGCTTTTCTCCCCCTACTTCTAGTATAACCCTGACCTAGTTCATGTCCCCTGGAACCATGGAGTAGTTCTGAAAAACAATTGTCTTGCCTTAATTGAATAAAACATGGGGAGAGAGGCTGCACTGAAGCAGTTTCTAGCAGGTGACCCTAGAAAATTCTGCCCTTGGAGTTGTCCTTTTGATTTATTGGTTCAGGGAGTTTCTGGGGGAGCTCTTGGAAAGCTGACCTGATGCTTTCTCCAGCAAAGGACAAGCTGAGCAGTGAAGTTTCCAGACACCACGACCTTTAGAGCTTTCCCTCTGTCACTTTAGTGTAGGTGCTTGAAGAGATTTCCTGCGTGACAGCTTGATCTTTTCCACGTAGCCTCCAACAGCATTGGTATTCCAGCCATCCTTTGGTGTTTCAGCCGTTATCACTGCCAAGCCCTTCTTTATCAGTTAAATTGTCCTTGTGGCTTTCTTCATTAAGATGTACAATACGATACAGCAGAGCAAACGGCATCATTTGAATTACCCTGGAGTCGCTCCTTGAAATGCTGGGCTTGGACAGCTGTTGTTTCCTGGGAGATAAAGGTCCTTAATCACAGCCCAGCTCTCATCTTGGAGCACGGCGCGGAGCCTTTGCCTGCCTTTCCCAGCCTCCTCGCTGCCGCCCGGTCCATTGACACACCCACCTCCAGGATCCACGGCATCATTCCTAGCTGCACATTTGCATTTCCCACACTTTCTCCACAGGTGGAATTGCACAGGTGTCTTGGCAGCAGTTTTGGTGAAGAACTGGGGGTGACACGTGCAGGTTGCCGGTGTTGCCAGCCCTGCAGTGGGTGCTGCTGACTCTGCAAAGGTGCTGCTCTCCACCCTTTGTGGCAGTATTAGCAGCAGGCTGGGGGCTCCTGATGTCCTCCCTGGAATGCCCATTTAGAGCATATTTTAAATCCCACTGATCCCTTGGAGGAGCAGGGAGGTGTGTATGTGGGTGTGTGTGTATATTTCAGGGGGCTCTAACACTGCAGGTAGTGGTTTTCACTTGAGAATTCCCAGAGGTGCTCCAGCCCCCTTGGTGAATGCATCTGGGAAGCACCGAGCCCATCCTGTGGAAACAGCTCTGAGTTCCTTCCTGAGGCTCAGGATTTGTACAAGCACAGGAGCAAGCTCTGCTTGGCTTGGAGGTGTGTTGGAGCCAGCAAGCTCCAAAGCAGGAGCTGAGAATTGATGCTGAGTTGGAATATCAGCTCTTGAGCAGGGGCACACCTGGTAGTGGAAATCTCCTGTCACCCACGGGGCCAGGCACTGTCTCCTGAGAAGCATGCTTCTGTGTCATCCCAGGTGCCTTAAAAATAATAGCGCATGGAAATGTGAACTCCATGAGCAAAAATAGTGTTGCAGGTTTTCAGAGCATTTCACATGCCAAAAAATTTCCTCAATACAAGAAAAATGATGGTTTTATTCTCAGTAGGAGTTTGTCCTTTCCTGATTACAGCTGGTGGTGTGAAAAGCTGCAGTTGCAGGGGGTTTATTCTGACAGTAATCCCAGTGGCTGGTGGGCAGGAATAATGCAGTGCCAGTCATCCTTTTCTCAGATTTCCTTGCAGTGGGTTCGTGGGAGGCAAAGATGCAGCGTGGGGATGACTAAAGCACAGGCAGGATCATGGCGTCGGCTCAGGTATGGCCACTTCTGCCTGGGGCTGCTGCAGGTGGTGACATGGAATTTAATCGTAAAAGGGAAACACATTTGCTGCCTGGTCAGCTCAGGGTGGTCAGCTTCAGCTCAGCAGTCTGGATTCTCTTACAGTCTCTGGCTTTTCCGGGGATGTGGAGGTGCCCGTGCTGCCAACGGGAGATGGGCACGTCAGCAGGAGCAGCCAGGGCTGCCGGTTTGCTCTCAGCGTTCCCAGTCTGCTGTCGAGTTGTGGCACGTTCTGATGCTTGATGCCGCTGTGCAGGGACGCAGCCCAGGGATTTGTTCCCCCAAATTATTTATTATTTAACTTTTGCTTTCTGTTGAAAGTTCTGCTTGTCCCTGGTAAAATGTCAAGTTAATTTAAAGATGATTCTGTGCCTTTCTGACATTTTCATCCAGGATGTGTCCACATTAAAGGGGCTAAAGGTAGAGCTGACAGGCCTGGGACAGGAAATAAAATGAAATAAAATTCAGTCTTTCAGTCCCACGTCCAGCCAGTAGCAGACAGGATCCATCATATCTGGCCTTGCCCTTGGTGACACAGCATAAGCAGCGCACAAACCATCATCTTGCTGAGCAGAAGCATGGGGCGCATGCAAGGTTGGGCTTGAAATCAAACCAAAATCCTCCCAAATCTGTATGGGGAAACATGCAAAAGCATGGCTGGAGCCACTGTGTTAATTTCAGACTGTTTTTGTTCTGGTCACACACAACATGCGTACAGATTGTGATGATTTTTGTGAAACATCTGGTCCGCTAATCAAGCTGTCTCCAGAGCCCATTGCAGCACGCCTGGACAGGGGCACTCAGAGCCAACCTGGAGTGCTGTATGGAGTAGGCTGGGGGGCTTTGGAATGCAAAGGACATCTCCATCCGTCCTTGGAGGAGCACGTGGTGAGGGAGAGGGTGACTGTGGTGAGGGAAAGGATGGACGTGCCACTGCGCTCTGGTGTTTGAGCCCCATCACCCCTCAGCTCTCGCACTGCTGGGGGATGCGACATCTGTGCTGGTGTCCCACAGAAGTTTGATCCAGGGGAACGCCGGGAAGGGTTTTGTAGGGCTTTTCATCAGCCCCAAGGAGCGGAGCCAAAAATCTGTTTGCAGTGCCCCATGCTGTTCCCTCAGGCTGCTGCGAAGGCAGCAATGTGCAGGAATTCACACTCGCCCTGGTCAGTACATGTGAAGTAGTCTGGAAAATCAGGAAGAATAAGAGCTCCACGCGTCAGGGATCAGATTGGCTTTTGGTTTCAGTTCAGAAAGCAATTTAAAAAGCAATATATTGAATGGATATCTATACTTGCTAAAGCCTCTTTAAATTTAAAAGGCGGCAGCGTGTTCTGCCGTTATTTTGTGGATGTGCTGCTGTAATTCTGTGTGTGCTCCTCAGCCCCAGCACCGAGTACCTCTGCGAGGCTGCAGCACTGCGGCTCCAGCATTCAACCGGGGGAATTTAATTTTGCTGCTGGGGTTTTAATATTCCTCCATCGTGCTTGTTCTGTTTGAGGCTGTGGACTAATTATGGCCAAGTTTAAAGGGCCTGGTCACACTCCGCAAACAGTTTGGAGTTGGAGAGAATCCATTTGAGAAAACGAGGAGGCTCAGCGATGGAGCTCATAACACTGAGAGATGTTGCCCAGCTGCCTCCACGCAGTAATTTTATAAATATGTGTGTGTGTGTATGTGTATGTGCCCTTATGTGGCTGCCTAATGAGGTGGTGAGTGCCTAGAGCTTGGGTGTCATCTGAGTTGTCTTAGCTGGCAGCTATTTATTTCTTATGGCCAGTGCTACACAGAAATCCCAATAAAGTGAAATTTGCAGCTTTGTAGAGGCCAGCAGCTGCCTCCACGTAGTAATTTTATAAATATGTGTGTGTGTGTATGTGTATGTGCCCTTATGTGGCTGCCTAATGAGGTGGTGAGTGCCTAGAGCTTGGGTGTCATCTGAGTTGTCTTAGCTGGCAGCTATTTATTTCTTATGGCCAGTGCTACACAGAAATCCCAATAAAGTGAAATTTGCAGCTTTGTAGAGGCCAGTGGTTACTCCCTTGGGTACCTTCTGTAACTATAAACCAGGCCTCTGAGGAGCTTTTGTACATGGAGATTTTGGAAGGCCATGGCATTGTTCTGCTTTGCCCAAACAGCACATTTAGTTCTCTTCCTTACTGGCATTGGGAAGAGAAGCTTTGATATTAAGGTAGAAAATCCCACATTGAGTTGAGTCTGTTTGGTTATGTGATTACTACGTCCTCTTGGCTTTGCTACACCTGGTAAACCAGCTCATTCTTCATCACCAGCTTTCCTTTTTAAATGATAGCTGTCAGCCCGGGGTGGTCGTGTAGCTGTTCTGCATGTCGATGGCTTGGGACCAGAACAGTGCTTTTTTGTGACGGCAAAGCCTTTCCTTGGCTTTCTTTGTTCAACATTAGTTAAGTCAGGAGTGTATCAAAGACTTCTTGTTGGTCAGCATTTAAGGAGAAGAGATGGTTTTTGTTGTAGGACATGGGGCAGAAGGCTGATCCCTGGGGTGCTGTGTGCCTACTCTGACATGGAAGTGTGGCTGGTCTTGAAAGCAAAGCAGAAGCTGGTGGCACATACCCAGGATTCAGGAAAGCACCTTTGAAGTTATCCAGTGCAGCTTGAAGTTACGGGTTGTGTGAGCAGCAGCACTGCAGGGCCAGGATGTTCCTTCCCAGGTGAGGAGTGACGGCGGCAGGGCCAGGACACACACGGATTTACAGGAATGCACTGGTTTGGTACCAAAGCACCAGGGACCACTTTTCTCTCCTCTGCCACACGATGATGTAGAAACACACCAGTGTCGGGGTGCTCATCTCTTTAACACGGGGTTGTTCTCTCCGGAATACTGGTGTGTACAGTCCTTCTTCCCAAAGAAGACTGGGATTGAACAAGGCTCCCTGAAAGCTCACTCTAAACTTTAACCAGTCTGTGTTTCCTATTGCAACCATCCAAACCATTTGCTAATCATAACTTTGTCATTCCAGCTGCAGCCAACATGTTGTTTGACGTGGATATTTGTTCGCACTTACAACCGCTTGAGAACTTTATTTTGTGTAACCTGTTGGTCTCTGTCCCCGGACGGGGAAGCGAGATGCACTGTCCAGTTTGCACTGTTTTCTTGACTAATAATTTCTTCCAGCACATCAATACAAGTTTGCTTCCAGCAGATTCTCTATTTAGTGTAAAAGCTGACATAACTTTTTTTATTTCAGGAAGACAGTAAATTGAGACTATTTATAGATGTCAAGATGCTATCTCAGGAATTAATGCTCAGTTTTACAACCCCTTCTAAACAATGACTTTCCCCCCACTTCCACCGCCATTTCCCCTTCCACCATTTGCTTGGTTAAAACGAATGGGAATTGCTGCCCAAAACCAAAGCAAAGCCCCCGCTCTTGGTCTCCTCGTGGCTTTGGAAGGTTTCCCTTACAGCCCCCAGAGCTCCCGCAGGAGAACAAGGGCTGGCCTCCTTGAGGGTGCCTTAGATTTGGTTGCCAAGATGAGAACAGCCTATGTTGGCAGTGGAAACAGGCTAATGACAGCTTGGTAATCTGTTATGCAAATCTTGGTGCAGTTTGTTAAACTGTGCAGGGTTTATTTGTTTTGCTTCCATAATTAAAGCATGTAGACCTGGTATCTGTAAGTATTGTGTATTCCTTGTATGATTCTTGTCTTTGCTGCTGCTTCAGGAATTCGGCCCTGGGCTGTCCTCAGCTAAATTGCCAAGAAACAGGTCCTCCTTTTTCCACTGCTGCCTCTGCCCGCGCAGGGGACCCGTGCCCGGGTTCTCTGCCAGCATGTCACCGAGGGGAAATGCCGCTGTGAATTGTCTGTCGTTGCTGCAAAACCCAAGCTCCGGCTGCTGTGCAGGGACACGCAGTGCAGCGCTTCTGTGCGCTCACTCGCACGGTGTTACTCGCTCAAACACTGCCTGCCTCGAACCACGCAGGGCTGGGACAAACCTGGGCTGGGCTGTTGGCTCCGGGGCTTTATTTCAGTGCCACATTCTGAGGAGCCAGCCCGCTCCAGCCACTGACCCCTGCCACGGAATACCTACCTCCAGATGGAAAGCAAATGGGCTGCAACAACTAAATAAGCCAGGAAATTCGGGTAATGTGGTTACATTTGGTTTAAACCTATTGGTGTGGGGAAATAACTGTCAGAAAAAGCCTTCAGATTTGGGTCAGTCTTTTAAACTGCCTGTTGAAAACACGTGGAAGAGACAAAGCATCTCTCCGTTGGCAAGGCAGCACCCCCCAAGAAATTTCCAGTGGGATGTAGGCCATATGGAGTAGACTCAGCTTCACACTAACCAGCAAAAATCCATCCAGGATATTTTAATTACCCATAGCTGTTCAACCAGGTACCTGCTGCAGCAGAGGGACTGGTAATGTTTGTCCACAGTTACCAGTTCTAGAACATATTTTATGCTGAAAAAAATGATTCCTCATGCAGGTGGTGGCTGGGAAGCTGGAGGAGAGGCAGGAACAGACTGTTCCCCTGCCATGGGTGCTCTGGTGAGGGCAGTGTTTGAGTGTGTAACAGCGATGTGCTGAGCCTCAGCTCCTCATCCTGCTCTGGAGCTTCTGTTTTGTCCCCACCAACCAAACCATTGGTGTCGGTGTTCTCTCCTGTCTCCTGTTCCCCTGACTTTGCAACCACCAGTAATTGTTCTGGCAAGGTCCTGGAAAAAGAGAAAAATTTACTGTTTTCCTCAGGCTCATAGCTTTTGAACTGGAGGCATGTCTTCTAAACAGTGCAACTCACTTCAAATGCTTTTTGCCTTTCATTTTATTATTGCTTGTCACGCAATGTTCTTTGAAAGCTTGCTCATATATTATCTGTTCCATTTTTTCCATTTTCCCTTTTTTTGCATGCTGTTCCTCCTGTTTCTTCCCTTCCTCCAATCCTCTGTTCCCGTGTGTAGACACAACGGCGACGACAGAACCGGCAGTTCACGGTTGGTATCACATTCCTGTTTATCTTATTTCTCAGCGCTGCTGAGTGGCAAGACAAGCCTGGGAAGGGGAAGCCAAAAAGGGAACTGGAGTCTTCAAGGGAGAACTGTGTTTCAGGTGGACTCATCTCATAAATGCAACATGGGTTCTAAGGTCGGAAAGTCTGTCTGCTCTTGTCATTTCTGCTGAGAGCTCCCCAGCTGATCATCCTGGTGCCAGGCAAGCCCAAGCCCCATGGAAGTGGCATCCAGGTCCAAGCGATGCCAAGTGATTCTCCATCCATTGACTTGAGAGTCACTTCACACATGAAAAAGAATTAAGTTTAAAAAAAATTTTTTTTGAGCATTTTTCTTGCATTTTGAGTTAGTTTTTAAGACAGGGCATCCAGCAGGTCTGCTGGCATAGGGCAGCACCGGGGATTCTGGGATGCTCCACAGAGGAGCGCTCGCCTCCAAGGTCGGCAGGGAAGTTTGCGTTATTACACTGCAGAAGGAGATTGGGAAAACAAATAGCAACACTTTCGTCTCAGCATAGCAGTCTAGCAAAGTAACCCTTCTCGTCTGCTCGAGGCAGTCTAGCTAACAGCTTGACAGCTTCCTGAGCTTCCTCCGTTCCCCGGCGAGCCTACGTACGCGCTGCAGGCTGGAAGTTGAGCATCCTATTTTTTGGCACAAGCTTACTTTTCAGCTGAAGAACCGAAACCTCTGACAATTTTTAATTACAGCTAATCCATGTTGGACTTCGCTGTTCTAGTTTCTTTTAACTCTGATAAACTGACTGATTGTTTTACTGACAGAAATCCCTAGCACACAGCACCCTGTTCTCCCGCCTGTTCCCCTTGAGGTGTTGCTTGGACGAGGTCAGAGGCAGGACTGAGTGGGGCAATCATTCAGTAGCAATGTCCCATATCAAGTGAAGGGGCTTGCACTTCTTATCCCAAATTGCTTACCTACTTGGATGCATTTTCCCACTTGGCATAAAGATAGGAAATCTTTGGGCACACTTGTGTTTTGTCTGTGTGACGATCTCCCTGTGTGTGTTAAATGTCAAGAGCCAACGTTGCTGATTTTGTAGCTACGTGTTCGTGGCTGGATGTTGATCCCTAAAGATCAGGTAGCCTTGATAGCACAACTCCCAGCATCCTTTCTAGGTGTCTCTGCATCAGGAAAGGCTCAATGTAGGCATGTCTTAGTCTCTGCAATGAGGACAAGCTGGGCAGATGCTCGATGGTGAGCCCTTATCCCCTTTTTTTAAGCAATTCCTGATGTCTTTCCTCCTCTTTCTTTGTTCTGGGAAAGCCATAAAAAGCCTGTTTTTAACTCGAGGGCTTACCCTCTTTGTGGGGAAGATCGCTGCCAGGGAGGTAGCCAGCTGAAATGACAACCTATCCCAGTCAAACGAGCTGCCACAAACTTTCCTGCCTTAAAACCAGCCAGTTTGTCCCAAATTCCCCCGTGCTTGCCCTTGTGGGGTGCTTTTCCCGTGAAGACTCTGGATTTCTTTCCAAGCTTGTGTTGCTGGAGTGTGTATGGAGTATACCAGGTGTTTCTGTATGTTGGCCATTTGTTCTTTCCGATGTCCGATGGGAGTGAGCATGTCTGTGAATGACTAGAAATGCATGGGCATGAATACAGCCAAATGGATTTTCTCCAAAAACGATTTAAAATGAATTGGGGGAAGAAAAAAGAAAATCAACCAACCAACCAAAAAAAAAAAGCCAAAACCAAAAACCAACCCAAAAAAGAGCTTGCTAGCAAAGAAAATTGAACGTAAGGCCAGTGTATAGCCAGCACAATGCTTCAATCGGGGAAAGAGGGTTTTGAGCCATTTAAAGTTTTGGAGTGTATCCTAGAGGACTGGGGGGAAGGAGTCCTGTATGTGTGTGCATGTCCCAGCAGCAGCCAAGGCCCTGCCATTCCCGTTTCCTCACGGAATGGAGTTGACGGCAGCGATGCATGAGTGACCTAACGCACGAATGTTGTTAACTCTTTTGTTGAAAAATGAGAGCTTAACTGTGAATTTTCTGATGCACTTTCTCCTTTCTCTGCACTGTTCATTGCCAGAGCTCCAATAACAGCATGGTCATGGCCGGCAGGAAGGCTTGTGCTTCCGCTGCACCCCACGAAGCCGGGGTTTCCCAGCTTCAGCCCTCCTCCCTCTCGGTGTGCCCCCATGGGGTCAGGGTGCCTGTGGGGCTGACATCGCAGGTCCCACTGTTTGAGCTGGAATACGGGCAGAACTTGGTGGAGCCGGGAGAGTAACAACCTGGAGTGTCTGCGCCACTCAGTCTGGGGAGAAAGCACTTTTTCTGCCAGGCCTTTTCAATTTTCTTCCCCTGCCCCTGTCCCCACCAAAATCAATGTGCCAGTTTTTAATGACCTGGCCCCTGTTGCTGCTCGGTGGCCAGAGAGCTCGGCCCTCATGCGGTGCTGGCCTTTGTGGAGCCCCTCAGGTGAGATGCCCGGCTCACGTTTGCCCCCTACGCAAGCAGGACATCTCTAAGCAGCCATGACCTTGGACACACTGACCTTGTGTCCAGTTTTTTCCAAATTCTGCCCTTACCTGGTTCTAAGCAGAGAGCTTCAAGAGCTCAGAGTGATTCCCCAGGATGCGGGCGTTGCCCACGCAGGGCATTGTGCTTGCGGCCCTGTCCGTCCATCCGTCCACCCAGCATGGGGGCTCAGGGCTGCTCCCCACTCCCCTGGCGAGGCAAGAACCAGGCAATGCTGCCTCAGCACAGGCAGCATTTCTGCTCATTGTCATGGAAAGGTAGGGTGAAAAAGCCTCCTCTGAAGCTGGCAAAGCAGGAAGCCTGGAGTGAAGGTTAAAATAAGGAAAACACCCCAATCACAAATGAAGAGTGATAAGAAAATACTTGGCCCATTATGCAGCAGGTAAATCATTTTACAGGCTGGAAATTCTTCCCTGAAAGCCCATGTGGGTTTTTAATTGTGGCCTTAGCAGGTTTGGTCCAAGAACAGGTAACACTATTGTGCTACGCTCTTGTTCCTTTTTCTGATAGTGCTCAGTCCCTGAAAATGAGTTTTGCTTGGCTGAAGTGAAAGCCTGCTCACCCCAGAGTGCCGTACACCTCACCAGGTGCCACAGAAAAAGCCTCAGAGCTTTCTGCATTGCCATCATCAAGCATCTCTGCCAGTCCGACTGCCTCCTTCCCTCTTGGAAATGCCCTACTTAAAAGTGCAGCTAATAGTGAATCTGTTCCTCAATGCATTTTAGAGCTCCCATCCTTGGGGCGGTTGAATAAAACATCACAGCGCTGTCTGCGCACGCTGCGGCTCTGTGCAGCGCCGCCACGCACGCCATGAAACGGAATCCCTAATTGCTTATTTAGAGCCTGAGATGGGAGAGAAATTGGCTTTTCCTTAAAACTGGATGTAGTGTAGGAGCCCATAGAAACCTAAATATAGCCGGGGTGCCTGGTCCTCATGTGGGCACCTGGCTGAGCTGCAGGACGCGCTCGCCGTGCCGGCTGTGCCTGCCGAGGGTTTATCATTTCCAGGGAAATGGAGCAGAGCGAAAAGTTCCCTTTCATTTCTCTAACAGGAGTAGTGGCAGACTTTGAGTTCATCCCCTCAGTAGTGAGAAGAAGGGGCTTTAGTAGCCAATATGGAAGTTTAATGAGAAGAATCAAGAAGTAGTGTCCCAAGTGCAGGGAGAAGCGGAATTGTGGAATTGTTGCAAATTTTATTCTGAAAAGGATTTTTTTTGCTTCATAAAAAATGTAACATTGCCCTTTTTCATCAGTGATAAAATGTAGTTCCTTTAAAGGGAACTCTACAGAAGCAATTTTGGAGAAAGAAAAGTTGAAGGGCTCCTCTGCCAAGTACAGCTCTGTATGTCCAGTGCTTCTGTGAGTCAACTGTTGTATTTATAGATCATTTATAGGAAAAAGGCTCCTGAAAACCTGAAAAGGGCTCCCTGAAACCCAAGAGTGGCACACAAGCAAATTTCCTGCTATTAATCTAAATGACTTCCCACTTCGGGAGGTAATTCCAACATAGCTTCCTAGTGATTTGATGTATTTAAAAACCAGTCACTGAAAATGAGTTTGATCTTTAAAGAGCAGTGTGTATTTATAAATATACATATTGCTGCTCTGCAGTGGGGCCAGTCTGCACATTGACCATACTGCACTCACAGCTTGGCTATTTAACAGACAGTCAGCACCGGTAGCAGTCTGTGAGCTGACGATCCCAGGTTCCCCAGTGCCCAGGGATGCGGGATCTCTTCATGGGAATTTTTTTTCTTTGCTTTATGCATTTGCTTTTAGTGGCCAGCAGCAAGAGTGAGTCGTGGAAGTCCCAGCCCACAGGGTAACATTGCCCCACCCCACATTTCAGTAAGTCTGGGTGGCCTCCCGGCACTGGTTTGCCCTGTCACTGGTGCCGGGATGGCCACCCATGGGGATGCTCTGCCTGCAGACCCCAGCATTTCCTCAAATTCCCAAACCAAGCAGCACTAATGCCCTCACAGGCAGCGCTGGCTGCCTATGGTGGCCACGACCATGTGCCTCCCTGATTGCTTTATAGCTTTGGGGACAGATGCTTTTCCCATAAATCCATCACATTTGGGCAAATGAAAAAAAGCCGGTTTGTCCAATGGTTTGGTGGACAACACAGCCCGCAGCTGCAAACAGGCCATGACATGCACTGTGCAATATTCGTATTCTCTCATCGATAAATGTCCAGACTTGTCACCATGACCAAAATAATTGGATTGGGTGCAAAACTGGAAGCAAGTTTTCCATTGCTCTATGTATGCAGGACCAAAATCAGCCTGGACTAAATTGGGAAATTGTCCCCGTGACAGCTGAGTGGCAGAGTTTGGGGGGCTCTGCATGCTGTTATGAGTGGTCTCAATGCCATGTTTCGTGTGCCAACAGTGTAGAGCGAGGAACGTTTCTGTCTGTAATAAAGGCCACGATTGCACTTGTGTCACACGATGGCTCTGCCCACACCGCCAGACGGTGGCAAGTGATTGATGCATTCTCTTCCCCCCCTCCCCCCAAGAAATTCATCCTCAGTTCTTAAGTGTGTTGTTTTTTGTCGCTTGAGAAACACAGAGAAAAATGAGTTTGTTTTTACTTGTAAGGCTTTACTCAGTTGCCCAATTCGGCCGAGGAGCTGGACTATGGGGATCTCTCAGGTAAGGGCTAGTCCGTAGGTAACCCGCTGCTCTCCCTTCGCTAGACACTGGTTCCACTCTGATTTCTGCATCTTGGCCATGTTGCATTGTGCAGTCGCTATGGCACAGCCATTCCCCCCACGCTCTCGCAGCTTGGAAGTGCGCTCCTTTCTGTTGGGGTTTTCCTCCTTTTTTTCTTTTTTTTTTTTTTTTTTTTTTTGGTTGTTGTTTTGGCACCCATTTCTGTGTGGCGTCCTCAGACATGGGGCAGGAGGTGCAGGGCACCGAGGCCAACCACTGTGGTTCCCTCCTGGCTGGAATTTTTTGAACGCTGATTTGGAGACCGGTTGAGTTGAATCTTTGTTTGTAAAGCACTTGACTCTGCCATGTTGTGTGAAACCCCCCTTAAAACAGGCAGCCAGCACTAACCCTTGGCTGCTTGGGGATTCCTCATCATACCAACGTCAGTTTGGGGGCAAAAAGGAGGTGATTGTTTCATCAGTGAGGCCAAACCAAGTAAATGGTTCGAGCCTGTTTTTATCCACACTGGACTGAAAGGGGTATAAATGCATCCTCTTGGCTGGTCCTTGCCAATTAGCAGCAATTGAGATTAAAGCATAACAACATCTTCAGTGGGTGCAGTTGGGTACATTCAGAACAGGGTCTGTACCAGTGGTACAAACCTAAATCTCTGTTCTTCATGTTTTCCTATCGAAATCCACCCTTTTTTTTTTTTTTGCTCCTACTTGCAGAGCATCCCTGCAGACCCCTGGTACCTGCCGGGCTCTGTTGCTGCATGCGGCCACTCCAACGCAGGGTGCGCGATCCTGGCCACAGGGCCAGAGCAGCCATTTGGCCCCCTGGGAAGAGCCCAGCCCAGGGGGGTTGGAACCCAGTGCTGTTCTGTCAGGGGTTCAGCATGGAGCAAAAAAATACCCCAAAAAACCCCTGAGTCGTCATCTTATTCTGTCAAACAGTTCCGTCTCACCCGATCAAATCGGGAACATCCCATCCCATAAGCCACTACAGGTGTGCTTTGGCCAAGAGGTCAGAAATGATGGATTCATTCCGGATGTGTTCTGAGTGATGCTAACAATTACTATTGCAGGCCTGGGACAGATCCCATAGGTAAGATGCACCAGGGCTCTGGTGAACATCCCTGAGTGGATGGGGAAAATTGTTTTGCTCTGATAAGTTCTACTTTTTGAAATTCTATTTTTTAAGGAAAAATACACTTTTTGGTGAATGAAGAGAAGAATAGGAAAAAATCCCTTAAAGGAATTGCCCAGAATGGGTGTCTGCTCCCCAGCCTGTGCTGCCCAGAGGGGCTCACACATTTCCCGGGGCACATAGCTCAGTGTACTCTTTTTTCTGAATCTGGAATGGAAGCCAAAATTTCCCCCGCCTTTACAGAGCACAGTGCAGGCAGAGCCGCTGCCCACAGCGAGCACCTATCGTGTGCTGCCAGACACCCATTTTGGAGCATCTGGTTTGGCTACTGATTTTTTTCCTAAGAGTTTCAAACTTTTGCTTGTTGCTCTTCAGATTACTCCTGCCTGCCCAAAGGGTGATCATTCCTGGTCAGGAGTGGTCAGGATCTTACTGGGTCAGGTATGGAGGAGGCACTAGAGAGAAAGCCCCAGGCCCTTCTCTGCTACAAACAGAGCGGCCTCTGCCCCATAGCCTCTGTTTAGAATGTCAGGAAACTGAAACCAGGTCGCATTTTTGGCCCGGAGTCAGCACACTGGGGCTCTCAGATGGGTGGTCCCAGGTGAGTGCTGGAGTTGAGCTCTCTGTCGGGAACACCGCCCTCCGCTCCGGCAGGAGTGGGTGCTGGGAGCCCTGGGCACCACCCTGAGGGATGCAGGGCATGTGCCCACCCCCACGGGGACCATAGCGTGGCGGGCGTGGGGGCTGCTGCCGTGTTTGCTCAGTGTGCTGTTCCTTCCAGGTACACCTGTCCCGCCCACAGCTTCAACCGAGGCTCTGCCGACCGTGCAATTAAGTAATGCCTCCCTTGCCTTCCGCCCAGGTAGCCTGAGTCCAGAGCCATCCTCGCTCTTCCCGGCCGAGTTCTGTGTGTCCGTGCCTCTCGCAATCCTCCTCTTGTTCCTCACATCCTGAGCCCTTAGGGTGCGGAGAGGGCTGGCCTCGCAGCTCTCTGTTCCTCATTCCAGCCCGGCGCAGACCGACAGGCAGGATTCCTGCAGCACCGGGAATCGCGAGGGCAAGCCCTGAGTGTGTGTGTGTTGTGCACACCTGTGCACGCAGGTGCACGCGAACAGACACTGCCACGGGCTCCGAGCACCGCGCTCTGGGGACCTGCCCCAGCACTCCCTGAGCTCTCCTGGCTCTGCTCCAGAGCGTCAGCACCTCCTGTAAAACAGGGAATGGTCACGATGGCTCCGCGCAGCCTCCGCATCGGGCCAGGTTCCCTGACCGCAGTTTGATCAGCACCTTTGTGGAGGGGGTGCTGGTGGATCAATGGCCATCGGCTGCGAGCAGGGCTCCCTTCTCCAGAGAGGAGTCAGTGGGAGCAGCTGCTCAGCTCTGAGCTCTGCCGGGGTGAGCACATTTATTCAAAGAAAGCGCGTTATTTTTTATGAAGCGATCTTGAAATGGGTCGCTGAAGGGGAGCTTATTGATTGAAGAAGGATGAACTCCTCAAATTTCTCTGGTTTAAATTAGACCAAATTCAATTACGATACGACAGGCAGGTTAACACTGCTGTTTAACAGCCCCTCAATAAATTTGAGGAGGGGTAGCCTGCTCCACGCCACGCGGTGGGAATGAATAACATTATTGCTCATCCTGTCATAGGCAGTGATTTCTGTCCTCCCACGTTGTGGCTAAGTGGTTTATAGTGTTCATGGAATAATGGCAGCCTGTTCTTCCACCAGCACCCCCTGCCAAGTCCAACCTCTAGTGTTGCTCCATCATTTCAAAAACTTCATTCCGCAAAAGAATTGACCCCAGATTCAGTTGGGAGGTGTCAGTGCAATCCTGATGTTTCTTACCTCCAGGGAAAATGAATAATTGGCTCACAAGGTTTTCAGGAGTGCTCAAGTGACTTAAGGCCATTAGTGCCCAAATCATGACCTGTGGGATCTTCAGGTGTGCTGATGTGATAATCATTTAATAAACTGAACTATAACCAGATTTAGAAGAGATCACTTGTTTAGGAATTCTTCAAAGCCATTGGCATAGGTTTCCTTTTTCCTGCTGTGACACAGATGTTACCTGCACATCTGGGAAGCTCAGGAGCTGTCAGTGGGGTCGGTGTGTGTAAGCTTGCTCATGATTACACACAAGTTTAGCCCACACTGTCCAATGTCAGGAGCTTGACAACCATTTTCACCCAGAAATAAAAGGCAAATTTTTGTGCAAGTGCAGCAGTAAATCCAATATGCCAAAATTAATGTCTAAACTACATTTTCATAAAAATCTCCCTCTGTTCTCTGCTTTTACAGCAGAAATGCTCATAGAGGAGGGTCAGGGCTGTCCAGAGATACCCCAGAATGTTACACTGTTGGGCTATGCAGAGTGTGAAGCCGGAGGGAGGTGAGGAGGAAGGACGGGAGACGGGAGCACCACACAGCAGGGTTCCATAAAACCTGGGCTTTCCCACATCATCCCATCAGGACAGGCTGCATCTCCCAGTGCTGCCTTTGCTCTGCACCTCTGGCACTGAGCCGAGGGAGAGCTGTAATCAGCTGGAGAGGGTGCTGGAGCACAGGGAAGGAGCTGTTGGCAGCAGCAGTAATGTCAGGAGCGGTGCCAGCGGCGGTGGAGAGGTGGGGGCTGGCTGGTCCTGGCTGCAGGAGGTCACTGGAAGGAGCTGCTGCCTCCGGGCACTCGAGGATGCTCGTGTGTGCAGAGGGCTCCCGTCACCAAGGTGAGCCCAAAGCCGCCGCTTCGAGCCTCGCGGGACCCGCTGCTGAGAGCATGGGGAGCACTGAAGGTAAACATGAAGTGGTTTGACCCAAATAGGTCTGAAGCTGTTAAGAGTGGGTAGAAAGGAGATTTAAAATTCAGGCAGCCCAGTCCAACTCAGTCTTGCTTTTAGTCTTGAGATGCTGCTGCCGACGACAAAAAGAGTGGAATATTCATAGATACATCTATATTTAAAGCCTCATTAAAATGGAACTGAGTGGAACCTTTTCATTGAGAAGCTGGGAGCAGAAAAGTCTTTCCTCTGCTAAACCTCGGTGTAAGCGCTGACCCACACTGTCAGGGTGCTGCTCTTACCATCACCAACATTTTTCTTGAGAGCCCACAGAAAGTTGGTTTTAGCACTTATATTGGCAGAAATGTTGGAAACCTGGAGATCATTAATATATGTACCTTTAAAGAGAGTCTCCCCCAAAACCCCCATAGCTGAGAACCTGCAGGTGTGAATCACAGATGATGGTTATCAGTACTTAGATGGACAATCCCTAGCTCAGCGTCTGCTCCGTACTGCTCCTGACCTTTGGAATTAGTTCCTTAGTTCTGTGATGAGTAGCAACCAGTCCCAAACTCCTTTCTCTCCTGTCTGTGTGCTGTTTGCTGATCCGCACTTTCTGTTTAAAGGAAAACTTCAGGGTTCCCATTCCAGCAGTGTAATCACTATTTTGTTGATTACGTGAGCAATTGGTTAAAATAATCAGCAAAAATAAGTTTAAAGCAGCCTAAGTCTCTTCCTGGCCACCCTAGAAGAGGCTCTGGAGCGTTCCTGCTGCTCTGCAGTGATCTGCACCGTGGGCAGATGGACCCAGTGCGGCATCCCATGAAACCCTGGCATCCCCTGTGGTGGGGTGCAGCCGTGCCAATCCCTTGGGGAACAGCACAGCACTTGGAAAGAAAAATGGATTTTTTTCCTGCATGAGTTCAGTTCTGGCAAGTGGATTGTACCATTGCTGATGCAGTTTTCCTTTAAGGTGCTTTGGTGCCAAGCAAAGCATCGACTCAAAAACGGTTCAGCCAAGGTGCACCGTAGCTGCAGAGTAGCCCTGAGGGGGCATGTTGGTGACAACATGCTGTGATGTCTTCCTTCCCTGCCCTTCCCTCCCTCCTTCTGCCCCACCCACAAAAACTCGCAAGCAAACCCAAAACAAAACCCCTAATAGGAAAATTCCTGATGATTCGCTGGAGAGGCCAGGATCCAGCTTGCTCCAATATATATTAACATCCTAACGGGAAAGCTCTGCATGTATACATTTACTGCACCCTGACAAGAGGGAATTAAATGTCAGAAGGATTTGTAGCATCTGTAATTGAATTGGTGCTGAGAAAAGCAAATCTTGAGGAAGAATAACATATTAGGATTAGCAAATAATGTGGCATTTTGTCAGTTCCTGCCATCTTGACTGTTCCCTCTTCAGCAATAAAGTTGTGATTTCTGGTTTAATCAGAGATAGGAGGCGGGAATAGCTTGGGTGAATTGGAGACAGCATTTAAAGCAGATTTCGGTTGTTAAGGTCAAGTCTCTCCTTGGCTTTGGGGAATTAGTCTTTGTTCTATATACCTGACACTTTGTTAATTACCAAAGAAATAGCGAGGGACAGGATGTGGAGGGGCTGGTGGCACACAGACAGGTTTGCTGGGAGCAGTGTCGGAATCGCTGGCAGTGGAGTCGGGCTTTGCTGTGCCAGCAGGCAGAGCTCTTGGTGCTGGGTCATGCTGCTGGAGCATACGGGGTTTGATGAGGTGCTGGAGGCAAGGAGAGGAGATCCTGCAGGAGAATGTTTTAGGCTGTGTGTAAGCTTGAAGATGTATTTAGCGACGTGTAACAGTGTGAACTTGGGGCTGTCACCTCGCAGGGGTCTTCCTGAAGAGAAACAATTGAGAAAAATGGCCCTGCACGTCCCAGTTGAGGAACTCATGCTTAACAAACTCTGCTGAACAAACCTGGCAAGGCTTTAAGCCAAAGTCCCTTCTCAGGGGAACCCTCTCTCCCTGCTCTTGGCATGATGCCGATTAAAGGGAAGACATGAGGGATGTGTCAGGCACAAGGCTCTGGCACAGCCCTGTCTCCGCGGCCGTGGGCTGGTGGGACGGTG
>NW_008238838.1:6483796-6522670 GCF_000691975.1 Corvus brachyrhynchos
GAACACACGCCTTTGTCTTTCCAGAACCTTAATTGATGATGATGAAGAAAAAATGCCTCTTGATGCAAAATCTTGCTGGAAGCACATTACAGAGCCGTAACTCAGTGCGTTTATGCCCCTCAGCTGTTCCAGATGTCAACGAGGCACTCATCCGCCCAGGCTGGGCTGCTGC
Source organism: Corvus brachyrhynchos (assembly GCF_000691975.1). Classification (NCBI taxonomy): domain Eukaryota; kingdom Metazoa; phylum Chordata; class Aves; order Passeriformes; family Corvidae; genus Corvus; species Corvus brachyrhynchos. The sequence goes on from NW_008238838.1 coordinate 6,483,969, forward strand.
TGGCTGCTCCGAATGCAGCCGAGCGGAACTGGGCACAAAGTTTCTAAAAAAAATAAGAAAAAAATGGAGTGAAGCGTACCTAAAGCAGCTGCTCCAGCAGATGAGCCAGTTCAGTTGCTTTGCAGAGAGCAGGTTCACAGAGGCCAGATTAGCTGAGCTGGAGCGGCAGCGGGAAGGCTGTGTTGGATTAGGAGCTCCCGGGGTGCTGGTTTTCCCCAGCTGCCACCCTGGGCAAGCAGCAGATCCTGTGCCTGGGCACGGGGTCAGCTCAGCACCCCACAGCGTGCCGTGTCTGTGGGCACCTTTCCCATCAGCATGCAGGGATGTTCAGGCAGTTGCCACAGCAGCAGATGCTGGGAAGGGATCACAGCATGGTCCGTTCCCACTGGAGATGAGACAGAAGGTCCCCTTTTGCTGTGCTTTTGGATTGCTTGGCACACTCTTACCACAGTGCCATGGCTTGGGGTTCGGGGATGTGACAGTGAAGGCTTTTGGTTTGCAGGGGAATAATCCTTTTTTGGCTGCAGTTTTTTCCTTATCAGCCAAGCTGCTGGAAGGGTCTCTGCAGTGTCCCTCACCACACCCCAGCTCATCCCAGCATCTCCCTGCCCACGCTGAGGCTCCTGCTCTCAGAGGTTACTCAAAGGGGCTTTTTTTCTTAAATTGTTTTAATTAAAAGGTGCTTTATGGTGCTCTTGGTCCCGAGTTATCTACTGGGGTCCCTCAGTCCTTAATCTTGGAGCAGAATTGGAAATATCGATAGAAAGCGTAAATCCCAGCTGCTGCTCGAAAGCTTTGTATCAGGTCTCGGCTCAAAAGAGCCCCATTACCTTTAGCTGTCACGGATCTGTACGCTTGATCGATAAACTTCAAATATTATTAGAGGTGGAGGCTTCAGAGATTTGCTCTGTTCTTTGGAGGGAGACGGAGATAAATCTTTCTTAAAAATTGACTTGCATTTGCTCTCTCAGTCGTCCTGGCAAAACGCATTTCTCCGAGGTGTCCGGGCAGGCACAGGCAGGGCAGATTTATGGGCCATGTGCTTCTTGTAGTGAAAGATTTAAATGGTAAATCCTTCACATATGACTTCACAAATCATGTAAAGTTAAAAGATTTTTACCGTTTCTGTTGCTGCTGTGCTTAAATTGTAAGGTATGGCCAGTAAATCATTTTAATGGAGGTGTCGTGCTTGACTCACTAAAAAAAAGAGACAATGGTTTAGCTTCTATTCCAAAATGTTAATGTATTAATCAGCAGGAGAATAATTGTTTTTTACTGCGTTATAAATCTCAGTTGCCATTAGGATTGCAGCGAGGGTTGATGTAGCTGCGTTCTTAAATTAAAATTGTTTACACTGCTATACATTCATTTTACATGGCCATAGCTCATCCGGGGTTCATTCCGGAGCTGTTCCTCCACCACATCAGTCATCCCTCTCCCAGGTGACGGCGTCCCAAGGGAGAGGCGCTGCTGAAAGGAAACTAATTGTGTGGTGAGGAGTTAAATAAACGCAGTAAAGCAGTCAGAGGCACTGTACAGTTACTGCTCACTGTCGGCCTCGGAGTAGGTGTTAGCGTTTGGGTCAGGAGTGTTGTGTCCTTGTGGGTTGCAATGAACAGCAAAGGTGGGGCTTCATGGTGGAACCCAGTTCAGTCGGGGCAGAGGATGGTTGTAAATACATTTTCCGTGCTGGGCGGGTTGGGTTTTGGGTAAGGAGTGTCTTGGGAAGTTGAAATGTTTTCCACAGGGCATTCGTTAATGACGTTTCTCAGAGCTATCAATTAGTATTCCCATATTGTTCTTGCTCTTCTTCGTGCCCCATCCACCAGAAAGGCTGAGATCTGGGCAGCACTGTAGGGAAAAAGGGAATTTTCCAAAAATAGGTCCCCACCAATGACTCCATGTGCCCTTCCTCCCCTCTCCCAGCTGTCTCCCACGTGCATAGTCATAGTGCTGCTGCTTTTAGCGGAAAACACCTCGCGAGTCGAGCCGCCAGATCAGTTCGGCTCCGGACAAAGCTCCTCTGCCCGAACTCATCTGTCTAGTTAGCTCTGCGCTTCACCCCTGCTCCTCTGGAGAGCCTGAGGGCAGCTCTTTCCATCCTGAGAGCAGCTGCAGCCAGACCCTGCCAAGAGCATCGGAGTAAGTCCCCAATGCTTATTCCTCTTCTGATCTCAACAGATTCCCGTGCAGGTGAGGAAGGGGCCATACGGAGCGTGGACCATGCCGTGGTTGGTGGCGTCGTGGCCGTCGTCGTCTTTGCGATGCTTTGCCTGCTCATCATTTTAGGGCGATATTTTGCCAGACATAAAGGTAAGACAGAGACCAAAGCTGGAGGATGAAAGGCCAGGCACATGTGTCCCCTCAGTCACGGTGTTGGCATGTCTGATGCGACAGACCCCCCCAGTTTCTCTCCCAGTGGTGTTTTGTTTCCTTTGTCGGTCGCTCCCTTGGCACCCGCACCAAGACCCCCAAAGAGTCACACAGCCTCCACTTTCCTTGCAGGTACATACTTCACTCACGAAGCCAAAGGAGCAGATGATGCGGCCGACGCAGACACAGCCATCATCAACGCAGAGGGGGGACAAAACAACTCCGAGGAAAAGAAAGAGTACTTCATCTAGAGCAGCCTTGGTTCCCATGAGGTGTCCAACTGTGGACGGTTACTACTGGCCCTATTTAAACGCTACAAAGACAGTGATCTTGGAAGTTGCAACCAGCTTGTGTCTTTTTTTTTTAAGGAAAAAAAAGCAAATGTGTGGAGAGCGGTGAGGCCGGGAAGGTCCGGGATTTGCTGTGTAAAAATATTCCTCGTAAAGTACACTCTGCTGTTCGACACCTCAGTTCGTTTGGGTTTTCTTTTTTTGGCCAAGTCCAGCTTGGATTTAGTTTAGTGAAGTCATTTGCAGAAGATTCTGTGCCTTGTTTAATTTCTGTTTGTTCGGGTCGGGGGGAGGCTGGGAAGAAGAGGGGCTTATGTGCGTTAATTCCCTTCGGGTTTCTGTGGCTCTTCGTTTCCCCTTTCCTGTTTCTGGAGTTGCCAGCTGGGACCCCGTGGAGTAGGTGCGTTTCTCTGAAGGTGTTTCCCCTTTTTTCTCTTCACCGGTTTCCGTTCAGAACTCAAGCTCATCGGAGGAGAACCAGCACATTTTAGATGCGTAGTTTGCAGTTCAGTGTGCCCATGTCCCGTTCCCCATTTGCCGTCAGGGCTTGGATAACACCCCCCGAGCCCCCCTTTGTGGCTGTTTCAGGTGCTTTCGATGGTGGCGGCTGGGAAATGGGCTGAAGCTCGGCAGAGGCGCTGCTCGGCCGTGGGGATGCAGGAGCAGGGTCCTTGCTGGGCAGGCGGAGCTCTCCTGGGCGCGGGGGCTTCTCCTCATCCTCTCCCTGCTTGGCAGCCATGGGAGCAGCAGGTAAAGCCCCTCTGACGCGTGGGGCCAGACCTGGAGAGCGGCTGGATGAACAAAACTGCCTTTTTTTTCTACCTGCTGAGTAAAACGCGGGAATTCGTGTTGAAACGAGCGTGCTAATGACCACTAAAGCCATAGGTGCACAGGAGACTCTGGCTCAATCGGAATTGTAAGCGACAGGTAGCAAACCGCAGCGGGAAGACAGTATAAAGTTATATATGCTGACTTTTTTTTGGTGAGTAATCATGGATTTCGAGCGATAATTTTTTATTGTGTTTACGTGGCAAATGTATCTGATTTATTTAAGGAAAGCATTAATCTTAGTGTCAGGTTTGAGGATTTTTTAGGGGTTTTGCGGGGGGGCATTTCCGTGTGTTTGTTTCTCAGTTGTTGTTTTTGGCAGAACCATTACAATGTGGGATTCCTTTGGGAACAGGGTGGCCTGGTGCAGCAAGCAGGCCCATTCCCCAGCAGTATTCCGTCTTTTCCCTCTTCACAAGCAGAACCTCACGAAGCACCCTTTTTTCTGAGCAGATTTTGTCGAGCGCAGCTCTTTTCTGAGCCCTCAGCACCATTGCCAATCCCCATCGCGATGAGAAGCAGCCAGGTTGGAGCCGGGGGCTCCGTGGCCCGGCGGCGGCGGCACGGGACGGGCATCCTGGCCTTGAGCAGCCCATACTTGTTTGGAAGTGTACCGTAGTGCAGTGTTACCGATGTAACTTTGACTTACAATGTTGACATGTCTCAGGTTCATGTGTTTGATTGGTGTTTTCCGTCTCAGGTAGATTGCAAAATTTCGGCCCCACGCATTGGAAAAATAAAAAACCCACATAAAAAACAGGAGAAAAAACAGGAAATTATTAATTTTAGTTGTATATCGGTTTATGTATTTTTTCTTCAGTATACAGTGCACTGTTGAAATGTATTGTTGAGTATTACTTTGTACAGCTTTAGATCATTAGGACTTTGAAGCGTGAAGAAAGAACAACCTTGTTTAAAGGAGGATCACAAATGAAGGACGCGGAACTGATGATAAACAACCTTGTTCTTTATTTACCCGGCCTTTTTATTTTTTCCCCTTAGGCCAGTTCTGTTTTAAGGTGTCCATGGAAGATGTTACAGTGTAAGAAAATACATATCCATCTGTTCCCATTCACATTTTGTATTGGTTCATGTATCCCATTTTTACAAAGGAAAAGAAGTACTATGAAATATCTGTCTTCTTAATAAAAAAAAATTAATGTTACAAAACTAGATCTTGTTTTGCACTCTTTATCCTGGCTGTTACAGAGCCCACCATTGGAGCTCCACTGGTGACATGGGCAGGAGGAGCTGGGGCCAAGCAGGTAACACCCAGCACTGCCTGGAACAAAAAGAGTTAAACCTGATGTATTGAAGCTGCATAAAATACGGAGCAGATTTCATAAGTTTCTTGTTTATAATTGCTAAATTATTTTCTTTGAGGAGTAATGCCTTGGAGAAAATTGATCTGTCACTGATGCTCCAACCTTCCCAAGCTGGAGTAGGTCAGTACACAAGGTCTTAATAGCAGACAAATATTTAAATCCTCCCTTGAAAGGCGAGTGTTAAAATATGTGACCTCCTTCACCCCGTTCTTGTCTCCTGTTCCATCTTGGTGCTGCCAGATTTCTTGGCATCTCCCCTTAAAACACTTGGCATTTCCAGGTTGTGACACACAAAGTCTGTTTGCCTCAAGACACCCAACTCCAACAACCAGCGCTGCTGGGGAGGATCCGTTTGGCTCCACTCGGCCTCGGGCAGCTGTCGATGGCAGCAGCACACGCTTCTCCTCCCGCCTTTCCCCCCACCACAGCCCCCAAATCAGGCTGCGAGGCAGCTGCGGCGCTGAAATTACAATCATTAATCTTTTATGTTTTGCACAAAGGATGAGGAGAAAGACAATTGCTTTTCGAGGAGATCACACCGGGAACAACCATGCAGAAGCAGCGTGCCCGGTGCTGGAGGAGCCGCGCGGACCGGGGTGTGTGCCGGAGGCGGTGGCTGCCACTGCTCCAAGGCCACTGTGCAGCTCTTGAGCACTCGGTGCATCTCGTATGGTTACGTCACAAATAATGTTTTTCTGAGAGAAATCATGACACTGAGGAAAAAACCGTAGGGCAGAGCCAAAAAAGCGGCTTGCTCTTTTCTTACCTGAAATGAGCAGAGCTCATGATGGTTTCCATGGCTATTGCAATTATTTCAATGCAGAAGAGATTTGCAGCTCACAGGTCCCCGATGCCGGCTCACGATGGTTTTCTCCTCAAGCCAGCACTAATTGTGTCTCACACTTGAGGTGTCTGTAATTTATCCTCTCAGGGGTCCACATCTTTCAGGGTTTTAAGGTTATTTACTGGTGCTTTTCTTCCCAGTGGATCTAAATACTTGTCCTTCGCTTTTCTGGCCCTACACAGGCCTTACAAGTGGGTGGCAGGAAACTGTACCTGTAGCATGCAGGATCAGGTACCTGATGAATCCCTGTGCATTAACTTTTCAGATACTGAGAAAGAAAGAACTGGGGAAACTGTACCTGTAGCATGCAGGATCAGGTACCTGATGAATCCCTGTGCATTAACTTTTCAGATACTGAGATACAAAGAACTGGGGTAGGGGAAGCTGGAAAGGGTAACAATTGAGCAACAAGACTGAGTGACTCCCATATCCTAAGTGTCCAGCTGCAGAAACACACTCCCCAGGCATGACCCCCCAGCTGCTGAGCCTGTTCCATTACATAGAGCTGAGGACACTGCCAGGATTTTATGAAAATGAAGAAAATTATCATTATTTTTTGCCCTGAACTTCACATTTTCATGAGTTGCAGAAGTCATTTGGTCCTAATTGCAGAATTATTTTATTAGGTCAGTAATACAGTTCTTAGTTTTCTTCCCTTTTTAACCAAATACAGGGAGGAATTATTTTAACTGGGCATCTGAGTCTGACTTGTGTAATTACAGCCTTTTCTGCCAGGCTGAAGTTGTCAAAGAGCTTATGCCACGTAAAGTAATTAGCAATAAATGACACTTAAACTCACATCAGGTAAGGTGTACCTGGATCCTGGGCTGGGTGATTGAAATACACGGGAGCAGGGACGAGGCGTGAGCTGGCAGCATCGATCCACGCCAGCCAGTCAGTTCTCATCAGAGGGTCCTGACAAGGGGCTAATAGCTTTTTCTGAAGATCCAATCCCATTTTCTAGGCAGCGTCTGGTGCTGTGCCACCTGGGATAACACCTGCTCCAGGTGGCATCGATCGGGTGGGGGCACATGTGACACCCCAGTGCTGTGTCCCGGCAGCTTCATCTGGATGTGTAATTTCAGTGAAGGGAAAACCCAAATTCCATCTAAACCCCAACGCCTGGCTTAAAAATTTACATCTGAATTAGTGTAACCAGGAAAAGAATTTCAGTCTACTGACCATTAAGAGTTTAAACTGGCCCTGTCCTGTTTTAACCGGCCAGAGTCAGTGTGGAGATGTGATCCCTGCAGCACGAGGTCTCTCCTGGAAACCTGTGTACACGGTGAGCAGGGCAGGGGCTTAGCAGGGTCCTGTGGGGAAAGGCAGGAAAGGGGATTCTGCAGAGCTCTGCACTAACCCTAACCCTAACCCTGCAGCTGGGCTGCAAACTGAGGAGCTCCTTGGTCAGTTTGAGTAAAATAAACAGACTTTGCGTAAACAAACAGGTTTAAGGAGGAAAAATAAACTTTAGATGAATTAACAAACATTATGTGAAAAAGTAAACTTTACTTGAATAAGCAAACTTTAGTGCAATAAAGAGCTTGAGTTAAACAAGCAAACTCTGCTCAGGGCCAGCTGTGCCACTGGAGCCTGCGAGGAGAAGGATGAGAACTCAGGGATCCATCCCAGCACAGGCTCTCCTGGAGAGAGAGCCCCAGTGACTGGGGACATCATCAGCTCCTGCAGCCCTGCTGCTGCCAGAGGGGTGCCTCACAGGATGTCTCCCTGTCCCATGTCGGGTCAGTTCCTCGCTCACCCCTCCAGGCTCATCCTGTCCCCTCGCCCAGTCTCCGGAGGTGGGTGGGCTGACAGGTCCCGCTTTGCTCAGGACTCGTCGGTGCCTCGCTCAGCGGTGCCGGCGCTGGTGGCAGAGCTCTCCATCTCTTTTCCCTGCCAGCCCAGGCCGAGCTACATTAATATCAGCTCTAACCCGTGTGCCTCTGCCTATCTGCCCACAACCGTGTTCTCCCGCTCCAGTTCCTTATCCTGTTCTGCAGGACAGCAGCAGCCCTGTAAGTCACAGACCTGGAGTGATGTGGGCAGCATGGGAAAAATGTGTACAGATGGAACGGGGATGCAGAACGTAGATAGGAAGGGTACAGAGAGATGCCATTCAGCAGTCCCTCGGCTCTGCAATCCAAAGTGAGCAGGGTTCAGGCACTGGGCAATCTGAGTGTGGTTGGGGGGGCACCCTGCACCCCAGAGGCTGGGGAAACTGAGCCCCTTTGGAAGATTGAAGGGATTCAGCAGCCCTGGGAAGTTTCGTCTCTGTCTTAAGATTCTGCTGTGAGCCAACCCACGTCTGCCTCCAGACTTCATTCCCTGTGGTGGCTGGCAGAGTTGCTCTAAGCTGTTCTATGCCCTGTCCCCAGAGAAATCCTGGAAATCCTGTTTTCCTGCTTTGTGTCCCAACAGTACCAGTGCTAACCCAAGTCCTCAGGTGCTGGCTCTCAGCATCCTTTGGGACGAGTGGGATCCCCTCTTTGTCCTCAACAAACTGCCCAAAAGTGGGAATCCCTCACTGCAGTGGTACCTGTGCAGCAGGGGATGCTCGGTACCATGTCATACCTGGGATTTTGAGCCCTGGGCTTCAGTGCCCCAGGTTAAGCATCTGTCACAGCAGCACCATTCCTCCCGGGACTCCTGCGGCTCCCTCCTGGCTGCAACAAGTGGGGTGAGTGGTGCTGGCATCCCCTCGCCTGCCGGAGCACTCTCGGAGCAGGCACGCACGGAACGAGCGAGCGGGAGATGTGAAGGCTGCCAGGAGTAAAGGGAATATTTGATCAGACGCCCTCCTCTCTCCTCTGTTCTTGGCTCTCAGCCTCCCTCGGGACAGCACCTCACTGCCTCCAAGCACCACAGCTGCGACAGGTTGGCAGCATCTCCTCAAAATGGGACCTGCATGGGAATCTCAATGAGATGGAGAAGGTAATCTTCAGCCTGTGACTCTCCATGTTCTTTTCTTCCCCTGCACCTTTGTTCCCTTCTCTGTTCCAGCTCCTCTTTGCTGTTTTCCGTGCCCATGGTCAGCTTTCCATCCTCTGTACCTGGTCCCTGTGTCCATTCCCAGGACAAGGAGGTGCTGCCCCGTGCCCTGTGCTGGGGTACAGCTTGCTCAGACATTGTCCTTCCTCAGACATGCCCCTTGTCCACGCTGTGCTCTGGGCATTCGTGTTTCTTCCACATAATGTGCTCCAAGCCAGGGGAACACGGTGCCCAGTGCATCCTCCAGTGGTGACTGGGATCTGCCGGGAACCAGGCTTCTTCCCACATCCACTGGCCTGGCAGCCCTTCCCTGCAGCCCCAGAGCCTTCCTTCCCCCACTGCTCCTGTCCGCAATCAGCCCGATTATCCCTGGTAATTGTCCCTTCTCCAGGTAATGCTGCTGAGCAGGGACAGGGAGCGTGGCAGTGTTTTTCTGTGACTAAGAAAAGGTGTGTGCGTGGCCTTGATTGCAAATGAAAAATTAAGGCCCCGTGTCTCGCATTCATTCCTACTTGATTACACACCAGTACGTAAACAAATCTTCACCCAGTTGCCTGAGGGGTGTCAATGATCCACCTTTGCTTCACTCGCCTCTCCTCCAGCAAATCTATAACACATTTAATCTTCACCACTCGCTCTCCTCAGTTTTTAAATGTCTAATTTGCTGCCGAGAGCGGCTCCAATTCTCCCTTTAACTGCCTGGTGTTTGCCTGATTGCTTGGCTGCTCAGCTGGAGCCTCAGGGTGCTCCTGGTCCTGGGGAAGGGACCCACTGCAGGGCACAGGGGCAGCAGCCCTGCCTCGAGCTGTGCCCTGGCCACAGTGCTCATGCCACAGTTAATGGGATGCTTTGGAGCAAACCCAAAACTTCACAGGTTTGCAAGTTGAGGGAGGGGAAATTAAATCTGCGGTGGCTTGGCCAGCTCCAGGTTCAGGAGCTGGGTCACGGGAGAGCTTAGACAGTTTTCAGTGAGGCAAAGGGAAATGAGGAGCAGGGAGCAGGGTTTGCTGAGGCTGTTGGACCCTTTGTGTGTTCAATGGAAACCCTTGGACCAGCAGCTTCCCCTGCAGAGACTGGCAGGGTCAGAAGCAGATTGTGCCAAATGTGCCCATCGAAGCCCTCGAGCTCTGGAGGAGCTGCCATCAGCTCCCACCACTTCTGTGCTCCCACAGTCTGCCCCAGCCTGTTTGGTCCATGTGGACTGGTCACTGTGTCCGGCACTGGGAGTGCTGCTGGGGGCCTCTCTGGGGATGGGGACAGAGGCTGCCAGCCCATGGATAGGGTGAAGCAGAGCCATGTTCTGCCTCTACTCATCTCCTCAGCCTCCTCAGGGCCATGTTTGAGCTGCATTCCTGAGGTGAGTCTGCTTGGAGCAAAACCAGTTCAGATTATCAAACTCCCCATAAATCTTGCAGCACATCTTCTTGTGTCTGGGTGTGTGTATATGTGCTGCTTTCTTTTTATTTAATGCTCTATTGAGGTCTGAGGCTTTTCCTTCCACTGGCTTTTATCTAGTCATGACTCCTACAATATTTAATCTCTATCAGAAACTGTAAGCCCTGTATTTATTTTATGGGTCAGTTGTTCATCCTTTTCCCTTGATGTTCTCACTGGCAGTGGAGAGCGTGGAAGGTGGAAAAAGAGAGAAAAGGGGAGGGGGGAAAAGAAAACCCTGCTTGTTTCTGCCCGTCAACATTTGTCCAAATGACAGGCCGACAAATCAGAGCTCTGAAGGCTAATGGCAAGCAGAAAAATCCAGCGGAGAGTAAACGGGTGCATGAAAGGGATGGTGGAAATTTCCATCCCCAGGCAGACTGCAGGCTATGTGCTCCTCTCTGCAAGCCCTGGATCTCCCAGGGGGAGACTTGAATATCACAGGAGCTGGAACTGAGGCGCCTGCATCCTTACTGATGCCAGTCCAAATCCGGCATCGGGGTCCTGCACAGGTGGGGAGCTGCAGGTGGCACCAAGAGCATCCACAGTCCCCATGTCTGACCAAAGGGTGACATACCCAGCAGTCTCATTGTCACTTTACTATCTAGAAAATCTTTGCTCATATTTGAGATGAATAAAAGATTAGAGTTACAGGGGAGAGACAACACCAAAGGTTAAGGCAATCCACTGAATTTACAGTGTCTGCTGCAGAGACATAAATTGGGAGGAGATAAGTGCTGCCTGGGCATCCCAAATCGGCTTAAAGATCCACCTGCAGCCTCCAGTCCTCCTCAGGGTGCAGAGGAAGGAGCAGGTGGAGCAGCATCCTTCCGTGGAGTCCTGGCTCCTCCAGGGCAGGCAGCGTGGGATGGTGCAGGAAAGAAGCAAGACCCAGGAGCTGCTGGCAGAGCAGGGCCGGGGAAAACGAGATGATCTGTTATCTGGGGGTAGAGAGGTGGCTGCCAGCTTGTTGATCCTGCCTGGTTGAAAGGCAATGAGTATTTCACATCTCCAGTGCTATCTGGAGTATGGGCAGACAAAGGGTCTCTTTCTTCTTCCCCTCCACCCCTCCTGGGTTTTTGGGTTTTTCCCCCCAAGTAAGGAAAATCTGTCAAAACATTTATCAGAAATCCGTATGAACTGGCTGAGCACCGCAAGGAGCTAATCTGAGTGAGCAAAGTCACCGCAGGCTTGCCATGGGCACTCAGATAACGATTCATCATAGGGGATTTGGGTGAAACGTAAATTGCCCCAGGAAAGTGGGATGCAAACGTGGTGCTTTGCCAGGGGTCTACGTGGGGGAGCCATTTGGGAAGGGAAGAGCAGGGCTCCCTGCCATGATCATGGGCAGCTCCAAGTAGCAGAAAGATGTTTTCCCTGCAACAGGTGGAATTTGGGTGCAAAGAGTACGTGTGTTGCTCCTCAGGCAGAATAGACAAGGCCATTCTTGCAGCATTGCTTGAGGTCACCCCTCCAAAGCTGAGGAGTTTGTTCCTTTGCTTTGCTCTCTTCCTTTTATTTGGGGTGGTTCAAGCCAAGTTCTCCTGTCAGCTGTCATCCTTCGGTGTATTTGTGCAGAGAAATGGGCGGGTGGCTACGGAAAGTGTCAGGTTGGGAAGTGGCATCTCCCAGGCTGTTGATTTACTGATTTGCATCAGAGGAGCTGGAGCCAGGGCTGGTGGTGCTGGGAGGGGGTGGAGGTGCTTCCTCCGTGCTTCTCACTCATCATCAGCACCAGTGGTATGGGGCACAAGGTCCTGTCCCAGCTGCTGCTTCCCCTCCACTGTGCTCCAGCTGGGCTGTGCAGCTTTGGCAGCTCTCTCCCGGCATTTCGAGTGTTGTGTGGAGGCTGCCTGTGTCCCAGACTATACAGGCTACTGGGAGGATGAGCAGATCCTTGGAGATGCCCACCTGTGTCCTGAGCTCTACTCGGAACATCTTCCAAAGCAAGGAGTGGCTGGCCCTGTGCTCTTCATTTCCTTGTAAGAGATGCAGGGTGGTATAGCACAAGCTGGAAGAACATTCCAAGTGTTGTCTGGAGACAACTGGCCCAGATACAGCACAGAGACAACATTTAAAACCTCATTTAAGTGAACACAATGAGAGGGCTCTTGGGTAGAAGGAGAATTAATTAATCTCATTCCTACGTAGATACTTTTAATTAAATGGAAGTGCGTGGTCTTTCTTTTTTTAAAAAAAAGACATATGGAGAAGAGCTGGTGCCTTTGTGCGAGCCTGCAAGAGGAGGATGGGGAGCAAGCTTATTCTTTTTTTGAGTGTTTTCAAGAGGAATGAGCATCAGATCAGGAGAGGTTTGTACTGTCAGAGTGTGCACTGAACATTTTCTTTCATCTGGGAGGGCGGCAAATGCGTTTTCCTTGTCAGCTGCTTCAGAAGGTTGCTTCCTCCAGTCCTTGTTGGGTGGCTCCATGCAGGGATGGGACCCCCGCGTGAATCTTGGCATGGCCATGCCCTCAAATGGGCTGGCTCTGGATGTGTTCCTGTTGCCTGCTTGCCTTCTGTACATCTCTGTCTCCTCTCCCGGTGGCGATCCCTCGCCCTGGCCACTTTTCCCCAGTCATCCACAAAACCACTTTGCCATCAGAAGCAGTGACGGCTGTGGAGAGCTGAGAGCCCTGGGGAGGGCTCGGGCAGCAGTGGCTGGATGTGCTGGCTGCGTGTTCACAGCTCAGACGATGCTGTGCTGCAGCTGAGGCTGGCAGGGAAGCCAGGAGGTATCCAGGGGAGAGGAGTGAAATTCAATCAGAGAAGTGCGAGGTCTCTGGTGCTGTCCAGGCACTGCCAACACGTGTTCGTCTCACCCTGCCTCAGAGCTGGGGCCCTTGGCATTGATTGCTGCTCAGCTGTTACAGGAAGGGAGGCAATGGGATTTCTTTTGGATTCAGGAAGCTGACACAGCCAGGGACCTCCTGGCTGCTCTGTTGTACCGGCATCTGCCAAACTTGCTGCTCATGAGCATCTCACTAAAAGCAGATGCTGCCATTCAAACACAGGCACATCGTTCCACCTTCCAAAGTGTAATTTAAATTTCCTAGCTGGAATGCCCTAGCTACAGGTCCCCACCAGCCCATGTTACTACTCCAGCAGGCTTGGTCTGCCCTCCACAGGATCCCGTCATGCTGAGTGGGATTGGGTCATGCCCCAAACTGCAGCAGCTCCTCAGTGTCTCCAAGAGATCCTGTCAGAGGAGGGTGAGTGCCTTGTCTCTGGTGCAGTGAGGGAGACGTGGCTCATTCCCCTCCCTGTCTGCCGAGGGTGAAAACAAGCCCCAGACTGAAAAGTGGCTGACTTCTTCCCAGTGTCCGCAAATGCATCCTCTGGATTGGTTTATGGCTCTATCCCAAATCAGCCAGACAGGTGGCTTTGGGGGTGAGCACAAGGTATATTTTACAAGGCTTCGTGCCAGCTGTCTGCTACCCTTGGCTCACACTGTGCTGCTGTTATTCCCAATCGGATGATGGAGCCACTGTCAAGAGAACAGATATCAGCAAAAACTGCGTCTCCCAGATTTAGTGAGTATTTGCATGAGCTTCACAGCTCATCTGAATGTTTGCTGGTAACAGATGACACACGGTCAGAGCAGAGACGTTGAGTTTGGATGTCACAGTGATGGAAACAGCATGAAAGCCTGCCCAGAGCAGAGCGGGATGCTCACAGCTACGATAGAAATCTGCCTTATCTATTACCACGTTACCTCAGGCACCCATCAGATGGCTCGAAGGACTGTGTTTTCTAACCTAAAGCTGGTTATGGCACACTGCATCTTTCTGAGGATGTGGTGCGATTTCACACTCTGATTTCAGTAGTGAAATGGGCTTGTTTGTTATGTGGAGCTGCTGGAATAAATCTGGCCTACCAAAGGGGTACCATTCACCTGGCGTGATGTGGAGCACAAATAGTAGGGGACATGGATAATTGTCTGGTTGGTGGAGCACAGTCTGGACCTCAGATCCAGAGATTTGAACTTCACCTGTTCTGCATTGCTGCCTGTTCCCTTCTCCATATCCCTGCCACCAAATAAAGAGTTTGTGCAGGTGTGAGAGCATCAGCACTGCAGGAGCTGCCTGTCCCTGCCCTCAGCTGCCAGGGTCTGTCCTGCCTTGGGACACCCACACAGATTTTCAGGCTCACTCCATGCAATTCCCTGCTCCTTGCCGTGGGTGTAGCAGCACCTTGTACTGAGGAATGGGGCTGCTGGACCTGCCTGTGGGTGCCCTGCCAGGGGTGCAAGGCAGTTGGTTGTTGCTCAGTTGGGTTCTGGGGTTTTGCTCCCTTTTTTTTGTTCCCAGTTTAAGGGACTCACCGTAACAAACACTGAGCTTAAGGAATGTACTTGGCTTTTCCCCAGTAAAAATAGTGTTGCTTTATTATCCTGTCATGTTTTGGTGAAAGGTGGGAACACAGGTCTCTGCGGTCGCCCCTCGGAGTGACAGGATGCTAATGAATTGAGAAATGGCTGCGGACGGTGCTGCCCGCATCACATCTTCATTAGCATCCTTCTCCCAGAGACTGCTGTGATTAACACTGTCACCACAAACGGGACAGGAATGAATAATAATGGCCCATCTTCCACAGCAACTGCGCCTTTTGCTCAGCAGTGGAGCAGGGATCCCATGGAGAACTTCCAGCCGCAGTTTGGATCCTGCCACATTGTCTTTACTGGGGTTTGTTAAGCAGCTGTTGTTGCTCTGTCTGCAGCTGGAATGTTCTTTACGGCTTGGGTTAGAGGGTGGGGAAAGCAGTGATTGCTGTGCTGGGAAAAACTCAGGAACAGGGAGCTTCTTCGTTCATCCCGTGAGGGGTCTCGTAAAACATCTGCGCTCCCCCAGATGTGTGCTTGGGCCCAGGCGGAGCTGCCTGGGCTGTAGGAAGGTTACTGCAGAGGTATAGATCTGTTAGAGAGTTTGTATCTGGGGGCTGGCAGGGGGGAAGCACTGCTTCCCAAGGCAGCCTCATCCCACTGGCTTCCCAGCAGCAGCACAGCTCAGAACTAACCCACCGCAGTTTGTGAGAGAAGGCGACTCGAGCGCCAGGTGTGCCATCCCCAACACCTCCTGCTCACCCAACAGCCTCGATGTCCCACTCCAGGCTCGGCAGAGGGACCTGTAACAGGTCTCTCATTTCCACAAGGAGGTTTTTACAGGCTGGCTGAGTCAAACACTCTGAGTCGCTGTACAGAGGCTGTGTGTACAGGTGGGGAGCCATTCGAGAGGCCAGGGGAGGGGAGTTGCTTTTCGTGTGCCACCACCTGCTCCTTTGAAGTGCCCTGAGTAGGGAAGGAGTCTGAAGCTGTATAAAACTGAGAAACTCGTAGAGGTCAAAAGAATAAATTATAGTGATTTTTAGGGTTTTGTGGGTTGTTTATCTCCCCTGTTTTCAAGTCAATCTAATCAAATGCGGATTTGCCACAATCACAGCTCATGCTAACCTTCACCTGGAGAGTATTAATATGCATGACGCTTGTTAAGTGTTTGCTTAATTTTTATTTATGGAAACTAGACTCTGTGAAGTGTAGCTGAGCTGGCTGGAGAGCATGTGTGCAGGGTGTGCTGGGGTGGGAAAGCAGGAAGGAGGTGGAGGCTGGGGGGTGCTGGCCAGGAGGGCTGGTCCTGCAGCCCCTCTGTCTGGAGCATGTGGTCAGCAGGTCAGTGCTGATCTCTCAGTGGACTAAAGAGCTGGCAAGGGGAGCTCACTCATCACCAGAAATGCTTGACCCCAGCCCTGGGTGCCTGTTTAATGCTCTGAACCTTGTGTGCCACTTTTCTCATCTCTTGGAGATGTGCTCGCAGGTCCCTTAGCAGCAACAGTGTTGTGTCCTGGGAAAGAAACGGGGAAAAGGAGGCTCAGCGGTGGGGGATTTTCCTGCAAATAGCTCTTATTTTTAGCCTGGCTTTTGGGAAGTCAAAAGGGAAGGAAAGGAAAGGATTTATTTTTAGCAACTATTCTTGCCAAAGCTGATCTGAGGTCTGCAGGCTGCAGGGCAAGCTTCTCTGAGGCCCAGTTCCTCAGTGGCCTCTTGTGCCAGGATGCAGTGAGCATCACATCCGTGCTGGCGGCAACACGGTCCCTGTGGCTGTGTCTCGGGAGGAGTCCGTGGAGATAACACAGGCTGAGGTGTTGCCAGAGGCCACTGTTGTGTTTGCAGGCTCCCCAGCTGCTGCAATGCATGGAGAGGCTCCTCTAAAGTCTCATCCAAAGGACAAAAGGGATGATCAGGGCTCAGTTCCAGCACAGCGATGACAGTCTTGGGCTCAAGAGAGGTGTTTTGGGGGGTCAGGGTGGCCAGAGACCATTTGGGGGATCTGGGAAGATGTTTGAGTAATTAGTGAACTGAAAGGGGCCTAAGCCTGCAAGGAATCAGGTGATTGAAAATGGATGAAAGGTTCTGCTGCCCCATCCTTTGAATCAAAGAGAGATCTTCCCAAAGCCTGCCCCAATGCATCGCAGCCAGCCCTTGGCACGTGAAGGGATTGATCCGAACTGTAATGGGCTCCCTCTCTGCCCTGCCTCTGCCGCGAGTCTATAAATAATCATTTACCGTTGCCCTCTGATCCGTAGGCTTTATTGAAATCTGCAGCACTGAATGTTTTTACAGCGACCTGGGTGTGTTCCGACAGTCAATCCTAATCTCAGCATTGATTATAGCATCAATATTTGCTCGGGTTGTTGTTCTGATCCCTCCGGAGCAGCCGGTGGGTGGTGGCCCTGTCTGGCGCATCCCGCCTTTCCCAGCCCCGGCCCCTCCGTCCCGCACAATAGCAGCTGATGGTAACGCTCTGCCAGCAGCCAGCTCCCGAAACAACCCCGCAAGCCGTCTCCTGGAAACCCTTAACGCATTCATAATATGCGTATTTATGTATCTGAATTAAAAAAGAAAGGAAAAAAGCCTTAACCTTGGGGAGGGGGGAGCTCGGGGACGGCAGAAAGGTTGCGGTGATTAAAGAAAGCTCGGAGCATTCGAGCAATATTAAATCTGACGGGCATAATGACGACTGAGATCTGATAGAACAGAGAGAAGGCTGGAAAGAAAGGGCTGGTATTTTTCCCTGATGTAACATAATGGTCACATTTTTCTTTCACAATGGTTTTTCTGAGATAAAGAACAAATTATACTGATTTGATTGCTACTTAGAAATACTTAAAATTGAAAAAGACAGCAGGTGGGCATGGTTAGGAAGGAGGGTTATTTTAGCATAACAGATGCATGCATAAAGTGTTGCAGAGCCGATTTTTTAATCATGAGACCCCCTCCCAAAAAAAGCCTTTGGGATCTTTCTGTGCAAGGTGGGGAGGTGAGGAGGAGTGTGGGGGACACTGGGGGGATGGAGGAGAATGTTCCTCTGCCAGCAGTGTTCCTGCTGGGCTGGGATACACCATGGGAGCAGTCCTTGCACCAACTGGGGCGTCTCCTGGTGGGAGACAAATCTGACAAATGATATTTTGTGATGGAGAAGGTGATGATTTCCCAGGGCAACTGGTACCTGGGATGGCTACACCAGGAGGTGGCACAACCCAGGGTACCAGACTGGGGTGAAAAAGCCTCCTCAAACACAGCTCTGGCAGGGTGTGCTCTTCAATAAACATATGTGGCCATTTTTAATTATTCTCACAATTAAAAATTACTTGTTTACTCAGATTTATGCAGCGCCAATAAATATGCCTTGGAAATTACTTAAGTAACTAGGGTTTGCTAATAAAAACACCATATATAAAGCAAGTGCATTGCTTGGTAAATCAATTAATTCTCATTTAATTACTGGGAATTGCTATCGGTGACTGGCCATCACTCCAATTTGCTCACAGAATGGACATGCTTGTTTACAGCTGCAGAAAAATGATGCCAGGGAGGGCTGTGGTCTGGCGAGGCCAGGGCTGTGCCTCTGCAGAGCTGTCCCTGCTGGAATTGGAGTGGCAGAAGGGCTCCCATTCCCACAAGAACCAGTGGTGGCTGCTCATCTGCCAGCTCAGGGGTCTAGGGTGGGCACAACAAGCTGTGACAGAAGCAGACCTGTTAATTCCAGAATTTTGTTTCCATAATATCAAGGAAGTCTCATTAGGTGATAAAGTGTATTTTATGTTTCTTTTCTAATGGTATTTTAAAAACATCTTGGTCTTTCCTGGGATTCTCCTGAGCTCCCTGCCCAAGTCTTCCATGATCACTACTGCAATGGGAAGAAGTAGCCCCCCTTGCCACAGAGGAGAAGCTATGCAGCTTCTGTACTGACCTCAGGACTAATTTTCAGCCAAAAAGGACTATTTGATTATCTAACCTGACCCCTTGTTAAATATTAAACACGTAATTCAATCAGACCTGCTGCTTTTGAGCTTCTGTTTGGCTAAGGGAGAAGAGTGGTTTATAAACAAGACCTTGTACCCTGGAATGCCTGAGCTGCTGCTGCAGGTTCATCAGCTCTCAGCAGAGCTGCTAATGGCTTTGGTTTTCCAGGTGTACATTTCACCAGGGAATAAGCTGGGAAAAGTGGACAAGACAAGCAGACAGCATCCTGGCTGGGGATGAGAGCAGGATGCTGGCACAGGGGCAATGCTCCTGGCATGAGCAGCACCAGGCAGATCCTATGTGAGTCTCTCTCTCCTCTTTCCTTTTCCCTTTTTTCTTCCCCTAATCCTGCCTGTCCTGGTGCATCCACTGGGACCTCCTGTGAAAGTATGGATTTGTCTGGCTTTTGTGTTTAATCCCAAATCTGTCAAGCCCTGTTAACTTTGATGGTGCCTGAAAGGTCTGGTGTTAAGCAAATAGGTGGTGACCAGAGCCTTTGATGAGAATCAGATGGAAGCCTAATCCTAAAGTAATGTCTTTTCCCTGTAAGCCAGGTGGGCCCCGGGTATGCAGAAGGAGGAGAGCTGGGAACAATGCTGTGCTGCTGCCTGCCCTGCTTGGGATGGGTATCTGGCAGCCCCCTCTGCAATCCCTGATGGGCCATGTGCTGCTCCATTTCCATCCCTCCTGCCAGTGGAGCGGTACCCAGCCGGCGATGGGAGGCATCCATCCATCCCTCCATCCCTCCCACCAGCAGAGCAATGCTGGTGGTGGATTTTGCCGACACACTCTGAATGCCCAGCTCCTCAAATTATATCACCCCACTGAGATTCCGGAAGATCTGCCTGGGACAAGTGTCCCCTGCACCGCATCATCATCTTGGGAGTGAGGGAGGCACTGGGACACAGGCAGGCGAGGTGCCTGTCCACAGGAGTGATGCTTAATCCTTCTTTTTCCTCTCCTTCCTTCCTGCTGCAGCCCACCAGGCGAGGATGGTACTTTTCATTAAGTGAATATTACTGGTCATGTAATTGAAATTCAGCTTTAAGGCTGAAACTCCAACGCAATGAGCCTTGAAGGAAAACGCAAAGCTCACCTTCGCTCCCACCTTGCTCCTGCCTCCCAAGAGAGGAGGAGCCACGTGCCCCAGGAACAGCCCAGCCCATGGCTTTGCCTCCAGTGCTCCTGTGCCGGGGCTGGTTGATGCTTTTATTTTAATCTCTTTTTGCCCTTTTTCATCACACAGTGTTCCCCTTGAAGTTCATAGGGTTAGTTTGAAGTAGTGGCACTTACTTTTCCTTTTTCTCTTCAAAATAGCAATAATTATCAGGATCCATCTGCCCCTGTCCTTTCTGACTGTCACCTTCAGTGTGACTGTGGGTACAGCCAGACAGTGTCAGGGTCTGCACTTTCTGGCACAGCAAGGGAATGGGAATGGCTGGAACCTTGCCTTGCTCCCCAGCTGCTGCTGCAATTCCTAAAGATGAGCAGAAATGAAGACGTATCTGTTCCCATCCGCAGATAAACCAGGCGCTTTTGGTAAATTAAAGTAATTCATTGTGCATCTCCAGACAAATTCGTGTGTGCGCGTTGTTATTAATTCAGGCTCTGTTTTTCATTCGCTTTTTTCTGCAGCTAATTACCTGTCAGAGAGTTCTCTGCTGGTCCATGTGCCGAGTGGCTGCTTGGCGAGTGAGCCAAGGGAGGGGAGGTGCAGGGTGTCCTCAGAATGGTCTAAGGACAGTCAGGCACCCAGGCGATGCTGGCAGGAAGGGGAATGCTGGGCTAGCATACTGGAAATTTTGCATCTGTGTTTCCTTCTGACCACCCCAGTGCTTGCCAGAAAGGTGGAGAAGGTTTGGATTTGTGGCAAGAAGCTGTTGACCAGCTGAGGAGTCCATCAGCTGCCCTTTGCCAACATCTTCACAAGGGCGAGGTGTTGAGGTCCAGTGTTTTTCACAAGGTTTCTGCTGGAAAAACCTGCTCAGCTGAATCCTGGCTACATCAGGAGTGTCTGCTGTGTTTTCTCTGCCCTGTACTGCTTTATGTGGGGCTGACAAAGGGGTGAGTAGCTGTTGTGAGACACAAGTGGGTACGTGCGAGGTTATTACAAGCACATTAGCAGAATGAATTATTTATACATTTGTAAGAAATTATCGATCCGTTGGGTCCTAATCATGCAGTTACTCATCAAATGATCTATTTCTCACACATTAACCCTTTTCAACTCACTACAGAAGGATCTTGTGTATAAACTCTGAAAAGTGGAAGTAAATGTTTTTCCTGGGTGTCACTTTGGGCCATTGGGATAACCACAGTGGGAATATGCGAATCCTGCAGACACTGGCAGGCAAGTAAGCAGCATCTAGGGGGTGAGAAATCCTCATAAGACATGAATTTGCCAGGCCTCAGTGCTGCTGGGTCAGCTGGATGGTTCCCTTGGCTGCGGGATGGGGCTGGCGATGCCACCAACACGGCGCGAGTGCCCCTCACATGAAACACCTCCCGCCCTGCCCTCCCCGTCCACGACCACAGACACGTGGCTCCATGCCAAGCTCGCTCCGAGTTCGCTGATGGAAACAACTCTGGAGCCAGCCTCCAGGGACTCCATGAGGTTTGTGTTGCTTTCAGCAGAATAATGCAATTCCTCATCTTTTATTAACCATAATAATACCAGTCTCTAGCCGTTGCTATATCCCCATCCACATTTTTTTCCAACTTTCCAATTATTTCAGCTCCTTGCATCTTGCTGACAGAAAATATATTGTGTGCAGTTTCTTTGGGGCACAGTGAGCCTGGCACTGCATGAACCAGTGGCGTGGAGAGGAACGGGTGCTCCTCATTGCCCACAACCTCTGTGACACCCCAGGAGCCCTCCCCATGATCCTCTCACACTCCAGCAGAGTCTCCCAGTCCCTGCACGTCCCTCACACCCACCTCAGGCCGTGTTAGAAATTGCAGAAACTGTTGGGGAGATTTATTCTCCATAAAAAATGTGTGACTGTTATGCCAAGTTGTTGCATTTTTCTGTCTTTGCTTTAATGGGTGCTAAAACTGATTGACTCTCTGGCTTTAGACAACTCCACGGCGTATTCATTGGGGCAGGATTGATTTTTTTTTTTGGCCCCCCACTTTTTTAACAGAGCAGCCACCTGATGACTTCAAGTTACGAACTTTGAGTTAAATTATGAACCTTTTAGTTTTGCATTACGAGGAGTATCTGAAACCTGATTTGCTACATCAAACCACATTAGTTGTGTTATGTTATTTTCTAAAAACACATTTCGGAGAAATAACTCCAATCTGTGTTGCATTTTATAGACCAAAATAATTGAATGGCGGCTGTTTGTAATTTTAGCAATCTCTTAACCTTAATCATATTTAATGGCTTTTCTCTTCAGGCTAACAGGAGGGAAAAAACATATTTCAGCTCCATCATGGAGCAGCACTACAGTAATGCACTCCCGGCTCCGGCAGGCACTGTAAATTCCTGCTTTCTGAATTGTTGGTTCAGGACAATCATTCAGCAGGGAATTACTTTCTCCTCTATGAAATAAATGAGATGTTAAACTAGTTTTCTGCTTTCTGCAGTAGGAGCAGGGCGGCGTGCAGACCCTGGGAAGGCAAAAACAAGAACCTGACCCCCGGCTGGTCGCTGGGGAGCGGGGAAAAGGACGGGGGCAGGGGCTACAATGGGCACGCTCAGACCAAAGGAATACACCAGCTGAAACCCCAGCAGGCAGAAACATCGGCGAGCCGGGATGCTGCGGGGGGCTTGGCTCACACTGCGCTGAGGTGCCAGTGCTGGCTGCGGGGATGCAGCGAGGGGCTCGCGGCACTGCGGGCCCCTTCTCCTCCCTCTCTGTGCCGGGGCTGTCCCCGGCAGCTTCCCTTGCACCCACCTGCCGGGCTCTGATGGCTCTGGGAGCCCCAGGGCCAGCTCACACCGCGGGAGGAGTGATGCTGCCGAGAAATCCCTTCGTCTCCCCTTCTAAACGGGGATGGCCATTCGCAATCCTCCCAAGGGTTTCATTTTGGGGTTATTTGCATGATTTTTACACAGGCGACTGAGTCAGAAACACTTCCGTGGCATTGCTGATTAAAATTCCAATTGCTTTGGTAATTGCAACATGTTTCAGGGAAGAGGGCTGGAACTTTTTCCTAACAGGTGACGCTGCCTGGCTGGTGAGGAATTGGCTGGGTACCTGTTGTGTGCGGGCTGGATCCCTGCCCTGTGCTTGCCCCGTGTATTACTCTCGTTCTGTCGGCTGTTCTGCTGAGAGTTATGGTGCCACCGGGAGGAATAAACAACCATTATATCCCGGCTCAGGGAAGGAGGTTAATTTCTCCCCATAGGAGCGCTGATCCTTCGAAACTCTCTCCCATTGTACTCATGAAAAATAGGTTAGTGTAATTAGGGATACCAGCCTGGGCAGCAAAGGAGAGGCATGACGGTGATTAACTCGGTGCATGCGGGAGAGGTCACCTTCTCTCACCCTGCCATGGAGGAAAAAAATCCTTCTTTTTCTAGCCCCCCACCAGACATGCTGGAACTATGTGAGTGACAGGGTATTGTCCATAACAATACGCAGAGTTTTGTATGAGATGGAAACCTTCAAAGACTGAAAGAAATTCCCCCAAATCTCTGGCTTCTATCAGGTGGAATACTGATGCTGTTTTAACAGGGTCCTTTTTGTGCCATTTCTACAGATGGATTTTTTACAAAATAGTAACATTTAAAAAGCAGATTCCTCCCTTGTGTCCTCTCTGGTTCTGGGTCCCACCAGAGCAAGCTTCTGAAAAGGTCCTTGATATATCATTTGCAGTAATGGCTCCTGCAGTCAGTCTGTACCGTGGAAAAGTCAGTGGACAGATCTGTCCTCTTAAGCTCTGGCAGATGCCTCGCAAACCAAAGCCGTGGTCCATCTGGAATTTGGGAGGGATGGAGAGCACCCAAACCAGATGCTTCAGCTGTGGGACATTCTTCTCTCCTAAAGGTTCTGAGTGCATGATGCATGGGAGGTTCAGCCAGTGACTGATATAAGGGACAGGGAGACTGAGGGGGAAAAAAACCCAAAAGTTCCATTTTGCTTTTTCACCTAAAAGGTTGACATCTTTGAAGATGCCTCATGTGTTTTAAAATCTTCAGCGAAGTCGAGCACAAAGTTCCTCAGCCAAGGAGCCCACGCCCCTTAGCACTTGGCAACAACTGAGGCTGGAGGAAATTATAATTGCCTTTTCATTCTTCTCAGTGGCACCAGGAAACATTAAAATTGAGTTTGGTTGGTCACATGGGAGTGTCATCCATCAGCAGCACGGTGTGCGAGAGCGCGATGGAGAGTTTCTCCCACTGCAGGCAAAAGGCATTATTAAAGAGACTAATCACTAAAAAATATAGTACAAATAACCCACTTGTCTGGTGAGCTTGATGGCTTTATTTTCATATTCTCCAGCATAATAAGCACAGCCTGGACTGCTTGGATCTGCCTCTCCAAGGGCCTGATTGGTTTTAAATATCTTTGCTAACCACTCCACACTGAGCCCATAAATCTGGGTTTGGGTAACTGAGAGCCAGGCTCCCGAGCTCACAGTTTGGATGAGGCGTTAATTAAACACACGCTTAGAAAGATGCAGAGATGCAATCCTTCAGTCCTTAAACTTGCTGCCATTTGCTGTTCTGGATGCTGGCTTCCATCAGTGACGGCCGAGAGCGTGGTAAAGCCTCTGATACCGTTTCCCACGGGATTCTCCTGGAGAAATTGGCTGCTCATGGCTTGGACGGGTGTACTGTTCACTGAGTAGAAACCTGGCAGGGTGGCTGCGCCCCAGGGTGGTGGGGAATGGAGTTATAACTGGTACCACCCTTTAAAAACCAGAGATACAGCCCTGAAGGAAACACAGCCCGTGTTTTCCCCTCTTAAATTAAATGAGGTCTGAAAAGTGTTGTGACCTTGACCCCTGGGCTGCATTTAACCTCAAGCAGCACAAAAATATGACTTCTTTTTTTCAATCTACATACCAGGTTTTCTTCTTCTCAGAAGACAAAAGATTAACTCTGTCTGCTTTGAGCAGTTTTGATTCAATTGGCCCTCTCCCTGAACTGCAAGCTGGAGCTAATGCACAAGGATGGAAGTCAAGCACGACTTCCAAACTGTTTTCTTTTAAGCAGCCCGTTACACATTAACCTGCAAGATTGTGTTTTAAGGGAGCCTTGTTCATCACCTCAGAAAAGTCAAATTAACATAATATCTGGAAAAGAACAATGGGGATAGAAACTGTTAGTCATTGTTGATGGAACAGGTAAGTTTCATGGCATGATCTGCTGAATATTCATACCATATTGTTTTTGACATTTAAGAACTCAATTATCAGCTGACTAATCAGTCTTTTACAGGACATTATTTTTGTGATGGAAAACGCAGTGCTGGTAAGCCTCAAGGGAAACACTGCTCAGAGAGATCTTGGATCTTGTTTTATTCTGAAGGCAGGGTTTTTCTTTATTAAATGGATTAATTTAGCCCTTCTGCCAGCAAGAGACTCAGAGCC
Organism: Corvus brachyrhynchos; assembly: GCF_000691975.1. Classification (NCBI taxonomy): domain Eukaryota; kingdom Metazoa; phylum Chordata; class Aves; order Passeriformes; family Corvidae; genus Corvus; species Corvus brachyrhynchos. The sequence goes on from NW_008238838.1 coordinate 6,508,896, forward strand.
CTCTGGCGGGGTGGGCAGATTTTATCCAGTCTTTCCAGCTCCATGTGACGCTGGGGCTTGGAAGCATCCTTCCCACCAGAGCCAGGGCTGGCCCAGCTTGAGGGTACTCAGGGAGGGGAAGGGGAGCAGCCCCTGGTCTGGTCAGGAGCTCCAGCAGAGCAGGGCTCTCGTGTGCTTGGGAGCCTCAAAATTTAATGACTGCTTCTGAAAGCAAGAAAGGGCTGGGAACAGTCTAAGCCTTAAGAGAGATACTCAAATCTCGTCCTTTCCCTTTCTTTCCCTTTTTTTTGGAAGGTGTTTTGGAAATCTAATCATAATCTTTGTGTAATTTACCTCTTGCATTGAACAGCTCAGGGACCAGCTTTCTACTTGATAGATTATTTTGACATATTTACTCATAGCTGTGTCTGCCTCAGCAGCATCCCCGTAAAAACCTCAAACTTTAAATTAATACGTGGGGACTGAGATTTTTCTTGCCTGCAGTTGAACAGTCTCTTAACACTCTCTCCTCTCTCTGGCTTTTAGTTATACTTAGGTCTAAAAGTGTAACTACGAGAAAGCACTGAGTGCATTTGTTTTAGAGCAAAAATGGAGATGTTTTTGCCAAGGGTTTGGTGTTGGGGAGCTGCCCTCGGCCGTCCCGATGACCACGGTGTCAGCGGTGCTGCTCCTCTGCACCAGCGTCGGGGCACAAAGCGGGGATGGGGGGCTCGGAAAATTCCCCACAGGTTTAGTCTAATCTATGGATGAAAGCAGGAACATTATTTCACCTTCGTGGAACGTGACAGTTATTAATAACCCCATTAAGAGCGGTGCCATTCGGCTCTGTTTAGGCAGGCAATGCTGGAATGATTGCTGGGAGGCGGGAGGGCTCCCCCGACTTCCCGAGTTAACAAGATGTTGTGTTGCTGAACATTGCTTTTCTGTTTCGGTAACGAGCTGCGCTCGGGGTGTTGTGGGTCAGATCAATAGGAGCACTGGCCCCCTCCGTCACCCCTGCGGAGAGTGGAGAAGGACAGCAGCTGAAGGATTTCTTACCAGTTTTTAAAACAAGCACTTTCCTTTACACTCGTGTTTATCACACACTTCAGAGGGGTTTTGGTTTTTTTCCTTTTGCAGAGAAGCTTTGCTCCCCTGACACGCAGCCGGGCTTGTGGAGATCCTGGAGAGGGCGGCCGTAGTGGGGGTGACAGTGGGTGCTGTGGTCCCCCCGCCGTGCAGCTCTGCTTTGGGGGGCTCTGGGCAGCAGGGCTGTCGCTCTGCTTTGCTGCACCCCCACTGCCACTGGCACCACATCAGGGTGTTGGGGCTGGTTTGTGTAGGCTCGCAGCGGGCTGCAGGGATGCTCGGAGCTCTGTCAGCCCTGGGGTTCCTCGTGGTGCCACAGATGCCCATGGCTCGTGGTCGGGTTGTGGGGGCTGCTGTACACCCACACAGGAGCTGCTGCTTGTGGGCTGCTCCTGAATGTGGACAGAGGTGGCACATCAATGTAGAGCTCAGAGAAAGAGCCAGAAGCAGCTGGGAAGCCTCAGCAGCTCCTCTCCAACTTCTGCAGGCCTGCATTTCTGTGCAGTGGGTCACACTAGGGATACTTAGGGTTGCAACCAGGGTGGGCCAGGGGTTAGTGGCTGTTGGGCAGGGATGTGGGGCAGAGCAGCCTCTCATTAGGAGCTTGGCAGGGCTTGGCATTTACTGCTTTTCTTTCAAAGGAAGAAAAAACGGAGCATTGCATCTTGGGGGTTTTGTTTGGGAGGAGAATACCAAGAACTGTAATTCTTTTTAAAGCCAGTGTTATATCTTCATCCATGTAGATGTGCACCCGCTCCTTTATCTCACATGGGGATAATGATGTCTGGCTCCACAGAACGTGAATAATTCATAGGCATAAACACTCAGTGCCCGGTGTGTGACGGCCCTCTCTGTGCAAAGGAAACAATCCCGGGAAAATATAAAGGAATAATTACATGTCTGGGGTCACTGGGTGGTTTTAGGGTTCAGTTCAGAGGGCCAAGGGCTGTTGATACGACGGGGCTGGCAGCAGTGGCTGGGGGTTGCAGTGCAGGCTCTGCCCCTCTGTCCCATGGGCAGGATCAGCCCCTCTATCATCTAGGACTCGGTTTGCCACTTTCTTATCAGCAGTTAATTTTTTGGTGTTTGTGCAGCCACTGAGTGATCTCCAGTGTCCCCAGAAAGCAAGTGTAGAACAGGTAACTGGGACAGGTGCTCCAGCCAGTTGGGCTCTGTGCCACACCATGGGATTTAGGTCTCATTTTGCCTCTATCAGATAACTTTTCAAAACAAACCTGCATTTTATTCCCTATAAGCGGAACACTGCTCAGGTCCAGCTCTCTTTTCTCTTTGCAGAGAAGAAAATTGGCACATTTCCCCCTGCAAATACATTTATTGTGCAGTAAGGGATCACAACACCATTTAATCCTGAAGATTAAAACCTTATGTTGTCGGGGAATTCCTACGTGGAGCACTTATTTCCTTTACACTTGTTTTCCTTCTTTCCTGATGGATACAGCTGTCTGTTCTCTTGTCACCAGCCAGACCCCTCATACCCGTGCCAGGGCTATTACTCCATCACATTGCCACTCTGCAGAAAGCAGGTATTAAGCAAAACAGCATTCTCAGAAGCAGAAACCTCTATTGTTAGCAAAACAATACCTGCAAAACAATTTCCTCCTGACTGGAGCCTCGTTGCTCCCAGCAGCTGGATGGGAGGCGTGGTTTGTGGTGGTCACATTGATGCTGCTCCTGACCCCAGAGCGATGCCTCTTCCTGCAGGTGGGCAGAGGGAGGTGGAGGAGCTCTGTCCCGAGTCCTCGCATAGATGCTCTCATGAAGGGTAACGTTTTCCCCACTATGGGCACTGTAGAGGTCACTTTGCTGCTGTCCAGAATTTTTCTGAAATGAGTCAAAAAGTACTGGCTGGCATCCCCTAGAACCCCTGAATGTTTCTGCGCATCAAATTTGGGCAGGGAAAAAGGAAAGACAGTTGGTAGTATGGGGGGAAAAGGTGGGGTTTGTTGGGGAATATTTTCCTGTCTGCAACAGCAAAGGAGGCTGAGCCCCACAGCAAACAAGCCCAGGCTCCTGGAGTGGCAGAATGCCAGACCTGGAGATTCACTGCTCGTTTTTTCAACAACAACAATTAGCTTCTTCAGCTAATGAGGGGTTTCATAAGCAGCCATGAATAATAGTGCTTAGGGACTCTTGGCAAAAATCGGTGGTTTGAATCAGACAGCCACCGTCTCTTTGCAATCCAAGTGGAGGATCCTCACACAGCAGCTTCCTCCCCAGTCCGTTTCCTGGGCAGACAGGCAGGCAGAGGGAGCGGCGCCTGCTGCCAGTGGGGTGTGAGTGGTTTTGTTACGGGCATCTCCGAAGAGTCCCTGGAGGAAGCAACGATCCAGTTCTGCAGAGGCAGTCGGGGCTATCGGAATACGATGGCAGCACTGGGAGACATGGAGAGACCCTTTGACTGCATCGATGGGAAGGGGAGGGACGTCAATTCTATCTCTTTGAATTAATGAACTACAGCCTGAAATTTGCAGCCTGGTTAAAAGCAGTATGGATTTCACCTGCTTGCTGCTCGAAGAGGATTCCTGCTTCCCCGTGTGCTCCCCCCAGGCTGATGGGTTCACTGCAGCCCTGCTCCCCTCTGCATCCCTCCCTCTGCCTGGCAGATCCAGGCTCCCTGCAGGCTGCTGCTCGGAGGGGAGGTTCAGGAAAGTTCCCGAGCTTTGCCAAGAGGTGCAGGCCAAGGAAAGTGTCCTCCTCTGAATGTGCTCCTTGCCCCCATGTCCTGGAGCCCTCTGACCACGCTGGCATGGCAGGCTCAGAGCACAGCCAAGCGCTGCCCACCTTGCAGTGGTGAGCAGAGGGACATTCCCACAGCAAAGGGCTGGTCACACAAGCTGGAGAGAGGGCCCAACTCTTGCTGAAGCATTGCCATTGCCAGCTCCAATCTTCAGCCTCTTCCTAAGCATGAGGCAGCCTCAGCTTTCCAATTTTAATTTTATTCATACAGCTGCTATTACTCCATCTGGATCACACAGGGTGAATACTAATAGCCCTCTGGATTGTTATAAGTGCAGATCTGAACCAGATACTTGCCTTCATTTTGTCAGGAGCTGTAGCATCACACTGAGATTTGTGGAGTTTCCTCCTAATGGATCCCTCCTGGTGCCAGCATTGGAACCTGGTGTGTGTGTGTGAGGGCAATCTGCCAGTGCCACAGAAAGGGAGACATGGGCACCCTTCTTGCTGGACTGGAACATAAATTCATCATATATATATATATATACATATATATACAAAATTCATATAAGTTGCTCTAGCTGAGGATGCCCCAGGGAACACCTCACCCTCCAGTGATGGGCTGGCTTTCCCCTGGGCACAGGAGCTCCCCTGCCCCATCTGTCATTACACTGCACGAGAGGATGCCCCCAGGTCTGCTCTGAGGGCACTCCGACCTTCCGCCGCATCCGAGGTGGGAATTACTCCATTTAGCAAAGAGGATTAATGTTTCATAACAAAGGGTAATTTATTCAATTGTATGCAAAAAAGGTAGCAGTAATGCACGGACGAAGCTCACTTTATTCCTGGCTATTGCACTGGAAGTTTAAATCCTGTGAAAACATCGGTAACGCCGTTGTGCACCTCTGGGGAGAACTTGACCAGCCCCAGCTGGATTGGATTGCCCGCATTAACTGCACTTGACTCTGACAGAGGGGGCAGCTGGCAGGGTTTCAGGGTGCACAGCCTGCTCTGGAGCAGATGGTGAAGTGCTGATCCCACAGAGAGCACCACAACCTCCCACCCCATCCCACAAGGGGATCCTTGAGGTGAGCCATGGGGAGCTGCTTCTTCTGACAACCCCATTGCCCAGCAGCTGGTGTGCACATCCTGGCTCCTGGCTTAATGTCCTCCTGCATCCCTGCAGAAGGAAGGCTGGAGTGCAAGGAGGAATCCTGACCCACAGGATGGCCAAGTCCAAACTGTCCATGTTCTTTCTGGGGCAGCAGCAGCTGTGTTGCTGTAACTGTGATGGGCTTGGAAAGGAAGTATGGGCAAATTTAGGAGCATCTGGGAAAAGCTAAAATTGTCCATTGGATGAAATTATGGGAAAAAGCAGACAGACTCTTGGGAAACAAAAACCATCTTGTACTTGAAAGCTTGCCATTACCCCAACCATCTCAGTGGTCCTGGCTGCCCAGCACCTGAAGCCAGGCTCTAACAGACAGTGACAGAGCAGGAGGCCCTGAACAAACACAATTGGGTTGTTACTGTTTATCTAGACCAAGATAAATGCACTGAACGCCATCCCAGGCCCCGTGCAGAGGCCATGTGTGTCCAAATTCCTGTTGTGGACAGTTCCGCGTGGCGCTGATGGCATCGTGGGTCTCTGCAGCACCTCGGGAGGTATTTATAGCATTTTGAGATCTTTTGTGCCACGTGAACTCTTGAAATAAGAACCCAGTAAGAGCTTTTACCTTCCAGGGAGGCTATAAAGCCTCCATATCTGCATTGATCCAGCCCTGGGGATTTGCATTAATTACTTCTTCCTCCAGTGACTTTCAGCCCCAGATTGAATCTCTGGCGAAGGTACCTGCAGCACACACAGTCCTGACACCGACCTCGTATCGCCTGTCTCAGCAACGGAGGGGCAGCTCCCTGGGAGAGGGGACATTCAGTGTTTCACACCGAGGCAGCAAATCCTCCAGCGCTGTCACATCGCCACACGCACGGCAGGTCAGTAATCTGAGCTACAGCAAGAGACTCGGGAGGTTACTCCTGACAGAAAATAAGGTTTAAATAAAATAAGTCACTGTGCCATGGTGCTGGCTGCTGTTTTGGCCAAAGACAGAAACAGAGATGTGAAAGGACTTTTATTTCCTTCTCCTGCTCGCCTGTCAATTCTGTTTTCACCAAAAAGATTCTCCCTTGGGCTAAAGACTAAATTGGCAAAGTTGCATTTATAGGGAATTTCTAAGAAAGGATTTATGAGGAAAACCTTGAAAGTTCCTTTGCTGAAGGGACAAGAGGGCTCCTTCCCCACTAGGTTCCAGCCTGTGGCTTCCCGGGGAGTCCTGCTCCTGCTGCCCTGGCAAGCAGGGCTCCAGCTTATGCCATTTCTTGCACTCCAAACCCTACCTCGCTGCCGAGCTCTCCAAGAGCCACTGCTCATCCGCCTCGCTGCAGGGCTGTGTGGGACCATGGCTCTTCACATTGTTTCTGGAGGAAGGGCTCTTTGGGGACACAGCTCTCATCACTGCTTCACTGGCCGTGGCATCAAAGAGAATAGCAGATAAATTGTGGCTGGAGACGATGAAGCGGAGCAAGCCTCTGGGATTTGCTCTCGCTCCAGGACTGTGCCACGCAGTCATTAATGATCTAGAGAAGCAATAAGCTGTGGAGGAACAGAATTTGCGATGACACACAGCTGTGTCAAGTAGGCAAGTTTAAAGAAGTTGGAGAAATTTTAAGGACATCCACCAGTAGCTGGTGAGCGAGTGCCTGGCTTGGCGATGGTGTTTGCTTTGCCCAGTACAAAATGATGAACAGAGACGGCAATTACCTGAGCTGTTGGCAGGAATGTCTGTGCCCTGATTAACCCTGTCAGCTCAGAAAGCTGATACAGAGTTGTGCCAGAGGAAACCCTGCACACACAGCCTGAAAGCCAAGAAATACAGTTCCCTCCAAAGTGTACAGCAGGGAAAATCCAGCCCTGGAAATAGGAGGTTTTCATGATCACCTGAGCATTAGTGTTTCGTTCTGAGACACCTCAGAGAAGATACAGGAGAAATAAAAATTATAGCAATGCTTTCCTGAATAAGATGAAACTCCTTGCAATAAATTATTGAGGATTCCAAAGTACTTAGCCGAGATCACACGAGAAATCTGGGGTGGTCTAGCCCCCAAACAGGCTCCTCACAAGCCAAGGGCTCAGCCCTGCTGATGGCATCCTGGGACAGGGGATGGCAAGGAGTGGTAATTCTCCAAGCCCAGCACTGCTCTACTTTTTTCCCCTTAACAACTGAAGTGATTAGAGTGAAACTTTGACTTGATGAGCGATCGCTGTTGCGCTGGCAGCTGAGTGCAGCCCCTTCATTTTCTTGGTTTGTCTTTAAAAGAACATTGGCAGCATTTCATCCCCATTTAATGCTCAGGCTGTCTGTTCCATATTCATTTCTCTCTCCCTTCTTCTCCTCCTTCATACTTAAAAGAATCAAATTATTGTTTTATTTTTGTTCACATGTACAAAGCAGGGACTTGTGAGGTGGCTGTTCCTCTTGGTACATGCCACCAGTGGGACACAGGCTGTGCTTCGTCACGGAGGGAGCAGGGGCAGAGCTGCAGCAAGCCCTAATTACAGGATAATGTGCAAAAGCAGCTCCATATTTCTTTCCCCTAGGTTCCAGCTCAGTGGAGTCCTTTAGTCCTCAAGCTCTGATGCGTTGGAAGCTTATTCAGCGTTATTTCTGTTAATTAGTGGCATTAGAGCAGTTTCAGGAAATCCTGGATGAGCTCAGAGCTGTTGCTGTTGTACAATTTATTGCCACCTTTCTTCCTCCCAGGGCCCCAGCCCAGGGCCATTGCTTCGTAGGCAGAAAACACAAGAGAGCCCCGACCCACAGCGTTCCGAGGCTGGAGAGGGCAGGAGTGAGCAGCGATGTGCAAATCGTCTGTGCCATCCATGTCACCGCTCACCCCGGGACAGGGAATGAGGCCCCTGCGAGCCTCTCCCTGTCTCCCACTCACCTGAGCCCCTCGGGGAGCTGAGTTCTGCTGAGCATCTGCCCTGCAGCTCCTTTTCCTCTGCTCACTGAGCCCTCAGTCCCTGGCAGTATCGACCCTGGCACTAAATCACCTCCCACCTTTCCTCTGCCGTGCAAACACTGGGCAAAATATTTATAGCAGGGATCTGCAAGCTCCCAGCTCCTGCTGGGGATGCAGCTCACGTGCCACGTATTTCAACAACAAGGACTTATTAAATAATAACTGACATTTACCTAGCTGCCTCTTGTCCTCAGGGCCCCCAGGACTTGGCAAACTTTAATTAATAGTTGTTTTAATAGTTAAATAACCTTTATAACTGCATTTCATTTATTCCAGGCCCATCAGAAATAAAGTCATAATGATCTGAGTCAAGCGATAAAACACAACATCTGGTTTAATGTTTGCAGGTTATTTAATGAACTGAGGAACCTGGCAGAAGAACTAGATATTTATTTCTTTTTCTTCTTGTAAGAAATGGGGTTTGTAGTGAGATACAGCTTGATGCTGGTGTTTGGCCTCCTGTTTTTCTTCAGCAGTGGGTTCAGCTGTGGGACCCCGTGTGCCCATCCCATGGGAACAGGGTGCCAGGGCATGACCACGGACAGAGTGCAGAACACCACTGATTTATCTGTGGGTGCATTCTCTGCCATCTGTTTTTCCATGGCCCTGGGCACAGGATGAGCAGCTCCCACACAGTGCACGCTTCACCAGCCACAGAGTTCCTGCGTCTGCAGAATGCACGGCAAGGCTGGCAGTTGTCCCAGAGCATCCTTCCCAGGAGCGGGTTCCAGGACAGGCAGTGCCACCTCCAGAGGCTTCTGAAGCCTGCTCCAGAGGGCTGACCAGCCCCTCACACCTGAGTCCCTAATGTGGCTCCCACATCTTGCCCTCTGGCTTGCAGCAGGCCCTGTCCCTGTGTCCCAGCTCAACCTCCCTGCAGCTCGGTGTTACCTGCTCTCCCTCAACTTCTGACACGTTTCCTCATCTTTCTCCGCAGCCTATTAAGAGTATCCTGACTAATGTTGCTTAACGCAGCTCACTCTGCGGATCCCAGAGTACCGTCTGCACAATAAAATTAGCTTCCTCGGGCATATTTTGGGTACTCGTGCTCCCCCCGCAATGCTACCTATTAATTGCACAGAGAAAATATTCCAGAAACTTACTTGTGCCCTTGAGCTACATTCATGTTTATTTCCATAACTCTTTGATACAATATTTGTCTTTGCCTGACTTAGTTTGCCAAAAGGAAAGGGAGAAGGAGGAGAAGCATATGAGGGATTTGGATTGCCTCACATCTGCCTTTCTTTAAGCAGCCCATATGGGAAAACATATTCTTCTGCACAGAATTTGTTAAAGGTTTCGTAAAACGCATTGCGTACACATTTAGCACAGAACCCAGCAATATTTATATTTAAAATGGGTCCAAACAGATCCATTTGGAGAGGGTTTGGAAGATGTAGGGTGGCAGTGCACATTGCGAATGTAATAGTCTCGTTAGCTGGCTCAGCTTGTGGGATCTGCTCTGTGAGTTGATGGGAGGAGAAGAAGCTCCCAGTGTGGTAAGCATAAAAATCATAATGTATGCAATGCTGTGAGCATATTTCATCTGTGACGCTCTGAAAAGGTGACATTATCCATGTTCCCCTTTAAGACAGAGTAGCTGAGTAAATGGGAACCCACATGAGTGGTTACTTCATCTATTTCCCTGGTGTCGGTGTAAATCACGAGAGGCAACTTGCAACCCCCTTTTTCCTGTTGGTGCACAGCTACTCACGTGCATCTCATCCCATCGAGTCCCCTGCAGTAATTCATGGAATTCAGGTTTCATGTGCTGGCCGGAACAGATTAGCCCGTGGGATGAGGGAGGAGAAGCCGGATCCAACCCTCCTGGAACCCTGGTGCAAGCCCAGCAAAGCTCCCCTGGAGCCAGCACGGATGGGGAGTGGTGGGAGGGAGAGCAGAGGCTGATCTCAAACAGCAGATCGCGGGTGTCTGTGCCGTGATTCCAGCAGGGTATCGGCCCACTAACGGGTTTATTTTATAGAGATGAGATTTAAAACCACGTTAGTCTCTCCCCGCCCCCTGCGCATGGTGTTCCCTGCACAGCCCCACTCCTAAGCAAGGCTGCGGATGTGAGGTCCTGCCGATAGCAGCAGCAGCGGAGGCAGACAAGCACTAATCACATCCCATTAGCTTCTTTCAGCCTTCGCTGGTTTGGTTTGGTCTGGTTTATCTGAATCTTTATTAGATAAGCTTGAATTAGCAACAGGGCGTGTGATGCAACAGCCTCTGTGATCCCATCCGGAGAGGCGGTGCCGCTCCGCGCCATCCCGAGCGCACAGCCCTGCCTGCCTGCAGCTGATTTCATTTCGTCTTGGCAATCTTCTGCTATGCACTTAAGTAAACAAAGATCAAGCTACTCACAGCCTTAATTAGGCTGCACATAAATAAGAGATTACTGGATTAGCCAGGAGTATACGTGGGAGAGTAACAATCACGGCAAGAAAATCCCGCTACCAGTGTTTCCCTTGCAGCGCATCCCTGTGGATCTCCCCTGTCCCTTCCCACCCCACGCTGGTTTTTTGCTCTCTTGCAAAACTGCGGGACTGACGTGAGCGTTGCAGCGCTGGGTGGGTGGATGGTGTGGGGAAGCAGCAGTGGTGGGTCCTGTAGCTGTGCCAGGAGGGGAGGCACTGGCTGAGAGCACCGCGCTGCTCTCTCGGGATCTGCAGCGTGTCCTGCTCCACTGGGGCTTGGTGACTGAAGCTGAGGCATGATGATGCCCATGGCAAGTCTTGGGGAAGGCGGGGTCTCTGCCGCTTGCGCCCAAGAAGACCCTTTGGGTCTAATTCGAAGGTCTGGTTTCCTTGGCATGGTGCAGGATGGAGGGATGAGGCAGGGGGGCATCCCAGCTCTTCCCCAGTGCAGGGACTGCTGCTCTGGGCTGCTTCTTGCAGCCCCAGAGGATCACGGGGAGGCATTCCCAAAAGGCATAAAATGTTACAAGAAGCTGCTTTTTCAGCCAAGGTGCTGACACAGCACCATCCGTGTTTCTTAACCAGGAGCAATGTCTGAGTTATCTCAACCTAAAGCCTGAAATATACATTATAGGCTGTGTCTTTCTGTGCTTTATTTGGGCTGTAAAGTGATATCTTATTATTTCTCCCTGCTGGGCATCCTTTAATGAATCTAGATTTGAAAGTGAAATATTTATTGTATTTCAGGAGCTTAAGCATGGAAGGAGAGGAGGAGGGATATGCAAATTTGCCAGAAAGCCTTAAAAAAAGGCCTCCTCCTTACTAAGAAAAGAAGGTGCAAGCGTGACTCTATGGAGCCTCAGAAAAGAAGTCCCAAAAAATAGTGTAATGGGGATGTGGGGAGCAGGACTCCTCCTGGGAACTACCCCATTCTAGCTCCTCTCAAACACTCTGGGAATGGGAAGTTAGACCTGGAGTTTGAGATGTGTCTCCTTGTTCTTAGTCCTCAACCTGGCCATGGCAGTGCTTTGCAAAAATGCAGAAGAAAAAATATTTTTGCAAATAAACCAGAAACAAAGCAATAAAGCCAAGTGTATCTGCCCAGGTAAATGCAGATTTAATGCAAAAGTTGCCAGAGACTCAGCTTCATTGGAATCCACACATTTGTTTAAAAAAAGAATTATTCTGCCATCTTCTGCTGCCAAAATGAAGAAAGCTATTAATGGGTTATGATTCTGTGACTTCAGACCATTGTAGTGTTAGTATTTCACAAAGCAAAGACACAGAGTATGTTGTATGTGAACAGCATCATTGGCTTCAGCTGTTGCAAACAATATGGGGCAGAAATAATTGAACTAAAAAGAAATTACACCTATTTGGGGAGGTGGCAACTCTGCTGCATAGAGAGGAGGCTGCAGGTGCCGAATCAGGCATATGCTTTAAAAAATCAGGATAAAAATCACTGGGTTTGATGCCAGAGAGATTTTTGGTGGAGAGGGAGCCGCTCTGTCGGCATTATATACAGGCAGGGAGGATGGAAGAGGAGGCCTTGCCTATATGGGGAATTGTGTTGGGTTCAGGCGAGCTGGTATGAATCTCTGTTTGTGCTTTTAAGTCTCAGATGTATCATCCAGCCACCGCAGCTTAACAAGTTGCTGTTTGTCAGCTGTGCTGTAAGTCACTGTGGGCGTGCTCGGCACCCAGCTCGGGGATGCCATAAAGCTCGGCAGATTGTGCCTTTCATCTGTTCTTATTCCAGCTCTTTTAGCTTAAACTAGTTCCTAATCATTACAAAAACCCCAAACGAGGCTTGTTTCCAACAAAACAGCCATCTGGGCAGTTTTCTTGCATCTTCACTGAGTTGTGCTGGGAGCTGCATCCCTCGTATTGGTACCTTGGCACTGGCCCGTGCCCCAGCCACTCCTCTCGCACACTCCCCATCTCTCTCTGCAGCAGTGGGGACATGCCCCCCTTGGGGACAGCATGGTGGCCTCAGCAGGCCTCAGGTCAGAGCCGGGCTGGCACCCACTGCATCCCTCCATTGCCTCAGTCATCTCACGTTCAGGCAGAAAATGGGAGAGGAGGAAGAGATGCAGCAGCAGGATTGAAACGTTTCAGCCCTGCTGGGCTGCAGCATGGCAACATTTCATTCTGAAATAGATTTTTCACTTGAAATTTGTTAAATGGGGGATGTCAGATGGGAAACCCAATGTTTTGATGGCTGGAAGCGCCTGTTGGAAGGGGAAGTTCTTTCACAGTGATTGTGAAGCACCTGATTCCCAGCTCAGAGCACAAAAATATACATTCCATGATATATTATACCATATGTAATATGTAGTACACCTACTTCTGTATATGTGAAATATTTGCCCAGTGAACCTGGCTGATTTAGCAATGAAAAGGGTTACCCACAGCTCAGGTTTGAAGGGAGCATCTGTCACCCAGAGAAATGGAGCTCTGTAGAGCTTCCAGCAGGTCCCAGGGAGGGGTGAAATGCTGACACTGAGCCCTCCTTCCCGGATGGCCAACACTCCTCCGGTGTGCCACATGCAGCGCAGGGCAGCTGCAGCTGTCGCAGGCATCTGCGTTGTGGTGGCACCTGAGGGTCCTGGCCCAAGTACCCAACCCTGGAGCACCTGTGCCAGCACTGACATGAGTCGCTCCGCACTCCTTCAGTTCTCCAAAGCAGATTCTGAACTGATAAAATAGAAATTTTCTGGTTTCCCAAAAAATTATTAACTGGCTCTGGCTATTTTCCTCCTCCCAGAGCCACACAATTTTGCAGTAAATTCATCACTGCAGCAGCTGCTTGGCACCATCTCTGTTCCATCTCCTGGCAGCCTTCATTGTCCCTCCCTCTGCCTCTGCAAGTGCCACTTGTGGCAGTGGTACTTCACTTCCATTCCTTTCCATTTCAGGGAGACTCTTCCAGCAGAAGGTGAAACAAACTCTTCCACGTCCTGGTGGTTCCATGGTGTTTTATCTGCCCCAGCCCCACTGTCCCCTGACCTGCCGCTCACTGCGGACACCAGGCAAGGATATCAGGGTTGTGGGCACAAAGGACCCCACATCAGCCCAGCCAGGCCACAGGGAGATGCCTTCAGGAGATGTGCCTCTGTCCCAAAGCACACCCAGCTTGCTGATGTGCAGTTCCTGAGCAGCTGGACAGCTGATGACACAAGGAAGCAGAAGGACATGTTCAAGGCAGGCTGATTTTTTGGCAGATGAGATTAAAAAATATTAATTGGGCTGGGACCTACACACCTGAATGCAAATATGACCTGGTCTCTGCCAGTTCCCCAAGTATTGTCTGGCATGGAGAGGCCCTTGTGCCCCCTGCACAGGAGGGGTCCCCCTCCAGCCCTAACACTGCTCCTGGGGAAGGAGCTGTTTGCTGCTGTCAAGTGAAGAAACTCTGTCTGTGGCTTTGTTACTTGACGTGGTGGGAGCTCCTGGGAGACAGGGGAATTGAAGACAATGCTTTTTTTCTTTATTTTTTGGGCAGATATA
>NW_008238838.1:6522705-6526063 GCF_000691975.1 Corvus brachyrhynchos
AAAGAGTGTGAGGGCTCCCAGCAATGTAAGAATCTGGATATTCTTGTGGTCCATCACAGGTCTTAACCTTTCTCATTCCTTCAGCAAGCCCCCTCGGGACTGTTTGCATTTCGACTTCAAGACTGCCTCTCCGAAGACAAACAGGGGGAGGCTGTCACACAGACATGTCAGTCCTGTGTCCCCCTCTCCCCTGGCATCAGGCCATCAAAGGCAGGCTGGAGCCTGGTACCATCCTGGGTCTGGTGCCAGCGAAGCTTTTGTTGTACAAACCTCCTCACTCCACTGAAGGAATAAGTGAGGTTGTTTTGATTCCAGCAGATGACAATCCTGCTTAAAATACACCTGAGAGTTTGGTAAGGTGTATGTTATCTTCTAGACATCTGGATGGTGTTTTGGGTTTTTCCCCCGAAGAATCCAAACTTCCCCCGCTGCAGTGAATCCACTGCCTGCACTGGAACGGGAAGGCGGATGGGGCACACATCCCTCCATCTCACCCCTCATCTGTGGGGACCCTCAGCACACCACTAATGTTAAAAAGGCAGAGGGCAGGCAGGGGGGAACCTGCTGAGGTCCATCCTGGCCCTGAGGCTGCTGGCGATCACCCCTCTCTTCCCCCACTCTGCTCCGAAGACACTCGCGATGCCGTATTCATCTCAATGTCATTTTCTTTGAGATGTGAGCTGGAACAAATCCGGAGCAGCTGCTCCATCTCTAAGTGTCCTTCAGGGATCCCTTCAGCAGACACTTTGCAGGATATAATGATGACATTCTAACGAGCGCTAATGCACACGTTGTCATCTTTCTGTATTTACACTTCCCACAGGAGGCATCGTTCCAAGAAGGAAAAGTGAGAGACGGAAACTTTTATGCAGAAACTTCAGCGCCTGCGCTGGGCTCAGCCGGGGAATCTGCCTGACGGAGAGAAGCTGTAGGCTGGGACATCCCCGGGCTGTGAGGGCAGTGGCCAGCAGTGCACAGAGGGGTGGCCAGGAGAGGACAAACACCAAGCAGGAGCCCCCTGATCCCTGCAGTTAGATTACACCATACTGTAAGGAAAAAGGGGGGAACAAGGATTGTTTTGTGGTACAGAGTGACAGCAGATCCCACGTCGCTCTAGACCTCACCAGCTTCAGTCTAAAGATTTCACAGGGAACCAGGGCATTCCGTGTGCTGGAACACGTGGGCCCTCCCTCTGCTTTGCCCCTGAAGATGCCACACAGAACAAATTCATGGGCCTTGTGGTGGACACTCATTAGCCACATTATCAAACAAATCCACAACGGCTTCATGGAGCAGCACTGTCCCATGACTGTCACTGGCAAAAGGATTCTCAAGTCACTAATGCAGTGAAACTCTCCTTGTCCAGGAGGAAACAAGAGGAATCAGCTCCTTCCCCCCAGGAATGTTAAATACGAGTGTATTATACAGGCATGTGTGCCTGTTGATAAATAAATAAAGGAAAACCTACCAACGTGAGTGGAATGAGACTCAGTATCTGTGTGGCCTTTCAGCATTGGCAGCTGGAATGGATAAGGTCATCACTTTGTCCTGTGCTCACCGATCTTATTGGGAGGAAGAATATATCAAATAAATAATATATCAAGATTTCTGTTTCCATCTTTCCGCACACTCTGCTGTCCCACTGCATTACCTGGGTTGGCAGTGAGGATCTGGCCAGTATGATAACTGGGAATAAATGGCTCTGCTTGTCGCGGGGAAATTTTGCTGGCAAATTTCCGAACCAGATTAAAAAGTAAATGAGATTTCTTCTGAAGAGTTATTTTCAAGGGTTTTGTCTGCTGATGTTCTCGTGCAAGATTGCAGCTTTGCCAAGGGGGGAAGAGAACAAAAGGGGAGGATAAAGAACCGAGGTTGCAATTATCTGACAGAACGAGGTTCTCCAGCGAAAGTACCTAATCAGGGAAGTCTCAAATTTGCTTAAGATACAAAGTGTGGTACAACATTTATTTATAATCTGCCTCACCTGCTCAGATAAAACTATTTCTAAAGCCAGGCAATTGCAGGAGACAAGCTGTAAAATGGAACAAATGGAATCAAATCGGGTATTAATAACGGTGGAATGAAATAATAACAGAAGTGGGTCTTTGAGCACAGCACAATTCCTGCATTCCAGTGAACACAGGTGGAGTGGTGTGGGCATTCCCAGGCAGGAGGGACAGCAGGACAAGGGGGATGGGGAGGCAGAAGCTGTGTGAGCTTCCAGCATGGTGAAAGAACAGCTGGGCCCAGGTGTGGGCAGGTGGCTAACGAGGGGAGTGGTGAGGCTGCCTTCCTGGGGGAAGGTGAAGTTATTTATGTCCTGGAGGGGCTTCCCCAGAGCTGAATGCGATGTGATGTTCCTCCAAAGCCTTCAGCTGGGACCTGGGTTTATTTCTCTGTCAATGCAGCAGAAATGTCATTGGTTTGGTTGTTTGGTCAGTGGTTCAGTTACTTGGTGCAGGTCTTTAGTCCATGAGCACACATCACATGCTCTTGAAGTGCTTAGAAGCCCAAGGAGTGACTGTAGTAAAAACAAGGCAGAGAATGTGTCAGCTGCCGAGTGTCAAGGAGCTCTTGCTCCAGCCAGAAATGCGGGCAGATCCTCGGCATTGTGAAAGTTGGTTGCATGGGTGTTATTCCAGGTTTTGTGTCTCTGTGCTCTATAACAAGTTCTTTGCCCCTCTGCAAGGTCATTGACATGAAACACAAGCTGAAAGTGTATTTACCCTCGAACATTTATAAACCCCTTTGTTATTGTCCTTCGCTGTTGGGGAAAACAGACAAAGGTGCTGGGTTTGGGGCTCCAGAGTGAGATGTTTTGAGTCAGAACAGCTGGTTCCCGTTACTCATAATCCCTGCCCAGGCAGAGCCTCCTGGAGACAGTGGTTTGGGGGTTTTGAAACTTCTTGCACGTAAACAGCGAGTCTAAACACAAACACCTGTTTGTGAGCAATTGTCCAGGGAGCAGCTTGCTGATCTCCTGCAACCTGTGCTCCTAAATGCTCCACGGAAAACTTGAAATGAATAAAAAAGCACTTCCTCCTCCTGTTCCTTACACCAGGTGAGGAGCAGGCGGAAATGCTGTGCTCCGTGCTGGAGCTGGCAGCACACTCCTGCCCCAGCCCCAGTCTGGCCTGGGCACTGCTGGCAGTGGTCAAACTGGGAAGCAAAGCCAGGCTTCCCACCTGTGCCATGGCTACTCCCAGCATCCCTCACCATGCACAGAGCATAGCAGGTGGGCACTGGAGCAGGACCCGACCACACTGTGGGGTGTGGGGTCTGCAACGCTCCCGAAGACTCAAGTTCTGATTTTCTGCTTTTGTGATGTTGCTGTGCCAGTCATAAAACTGCATGGAAA